>NC_092127.1:170427273-170766202 GCF_043159975.1 Macaca nemestrina
AAGAACTGTCAGAAAATACTAGCTAGAAAAGACAAGGATAGACATATCTACAAGCTGAGGGACACCAAGAATTATCAGCAAACATCTAGAAAAGGCAAGGAAAGATTCTCCCCAAAGCCACCAGAGACAGCATGGCCTTGCTAATACCTTGATCTTGAACTTCTAGCCTCCAGAATTGTCAGACGATAAATTTCCATTGTCGTAAGGCATTCAGTTTGTGGTACTTTGTTACAGCAGATCTAGCAAATAAATACAATGCCTATCTCGATTCTGTACTCATTTTCCTGCTGTCATTATTCTAACCTACCTGTATTTCCTCTTCTTCTAAGGAGTTTAGTTTACAGAAAGCCTTAGAGAAATAACAAAGAGTAACTAATAGTTCTTGAGATCTTTCAAAACCCAGCTTGTTTCATTCTTAAACAACCCTAAAGGTATGTATTATCATCCTTTCTTGTCTGACAGGAACACCGGATCTCTGAAATATTGAGTGTCTTGCCCAAGGAAACACAGCTAGAAAGTAATAGAGCTCAGATTTGAGCCAAAGCCAAAGCATGTTGCTATAAGAAGCATTCTTCTATATCACACTGCATTTAACAATGTTTTAGGCTGAATAAAACAAGAAAAAACTTCTAGAAGGACTAGTGAACTTTCTGGAAAATAACCACATTATTTCAAAGCCAATGTTGCTGCAATGTAGAATGGAAGATTCTGGTGACAGAAGAGGAGGGGTGCAGGGAATTAGTGAGGGGAATGGAAGACAGGGTCCACAAGACCCTCCTCCTCCTTGACCCTGAGGCCAGGACATAGGACTCCTAGGCACTACCCTAGGAATGTGGGTTGTGGAAAGGCACAATAAGGACAGAATTGTCCCTCTGCTACAAGAAATGTGATACTCCTTACTCAACTCCAGAAATCCACCTTCACAGTGGGGAAAAGGAAAAGGTTGTTTTTGCAGACATTGGCCTCTAATCAGATATCTGGGCTCATTTTTGGAGCCGGTATTGTAAACAGAGCAGGTGCCCAGAACCTGTCCCTAGCTATGCAAAGCAGTTGAAGGCATCTAGGGAGTATAAAGATAGCATGGGGAGAACAGACGCCAAGAAGCACAAAGATAGCGTGGGGAGAACAGAAGCCAAGAAGCACATTCTTTACCTTTGTCAGATGAGAGAAACTTCCTGCCCTGATAGGGGGTGGCCTTCTGCTCCCCAATTACAGGAGGCCATTTGAAGTGTGTCAAACACTCCCAGACCACAAGGAAAAAGAGGGCCCCTCTCTGTCTTTTTTGTAGCGACAATGATTGAGTATCGGCATCGGCCTGGGAGCCTGCTGAGATGATTTGTTGTTTTTCTGTTTTGTTTTGTTTTGTGCCATTAATATTTTCAAATCTTGTGCCTCTGAGACACTGTCCAAAAACAACTGATGACTAGCGCAACAAAAACAACTTTTCACATGAGTGAAAATAAAAGTCCTTAAATAATAATAATAACCATCATATAGTTTCTGATCATTATATGTCAGGTCCTGAAGCAATATGGACCTGTGATATGAAGCAAGTGCTTTGCAAACATTACATCATTTAATCCTCTCAGCAATCCAGTAAAGCAATTGTTATTATCACCATTTTACAGAGGGAGAAACTGAGGCTCAAAGTGAGCAAATTGACTTGCTCAAACCAAACAGCTAGAAAATTATAAGGCTGCCATGCAATCCTGGGCTTATTTTATCCCTAAGCCTGCATTCCATTTCCTACAAATAAAGAGATGGTTTTGGGGTGGGAAGTTCTGATAAAGGAGTGGGGAGACTGATGGTCCCTGCACAAGCTTCCCATTCCATTTAATGTTTTAGGCCCTTTAGCCTCCAGGATTGAATCAGAGCTGGGCAGGTAGCAAGGGAGGACCAGGAAGCTGAGTCATGAGCAGAAGAGTCCTCAACCAAGGTGAAATTCATCAACTCAACAGCACCAGAGGCTCAGGGAACAGTGCAGTCTTCTTGGGACAAAGGAGAGCCTCCCTATGTTCCTCTCCAAAAGCTCCACATGCACCAGGGGTACAAATCTGACTACTTGGCCTAAATAAAAAGGTAAGGGAGCCCCTGTCATCTGTTCCATCCAGACCAAGGTGACAAATGACAAACGTGAGCTTCCAAATCCGCAGATCATGCATTTCCTGAAGAAGCATCACTTACAGCTCCCATCATTACATGCAAGTGGTTCTCAGCCTTTCTTCCCAACCCAACAGCTGAGAGCTATTGTCCCCCCAAGTAGCGACAATGACTTCCAGAAAGTTACAAGGAAATGGGGGATTCAGTCTGTCATCTGACAAGGAAAATCATTAGAGGCCAAACCTAATTCCAAGATGTCTGTAGGCATCCACAGAAGAGTGAGCTTGAGGAAAGCAACTGTTTCTTACTCACTTTAGATTTTTAGCACAGTTTGGGGAACAAAGAGTATGTTCAGTGATATAGTTTGAATATTAGTCCCCACCCAAATCTCTTGTGGAAATGTAATCCCAATGTTGGATGTGGGTCCTGGTGGGAGGTGTTTGTGTTTGGGGGTGGATCCCTCATGGCTTGGTGCTGTCCCCATGCTACTGAATGAGTTCTAAAAGAATTCTGGTTGTTTAAAAGTGTATGATACCTCCCCATCTTTCTTTTGCTCCCACTCCTGCTATTCAATGTGCCTGCTTCCCCTGGGCCTCCTTTACCTTCCACCATGATTGTAAGCTTCCAGAGGCCTCCCCAGAAGCCAAGCAGATGCCAGCAACATGCTTCCTGCACAGCCTGCAGAACCAAGAGCCAATGAAACCTCCCTTCTTTATAAATGACCTATTCTCAGGTATTCTTTTATACAGCAATGCGAGAATAGCCTAATTCTTTCACTAAGTATTTATTGTAGAGAGGGATAGATGACTGGATGGTGAGTAGTATTTGAGGTGTTCGAAGTATTCAAATACTTCAAAAGTATTCGAAGAGAAAACTTGCCAAAGGTTATAGTTAGAGTAAAGCAAGGAATGGGGAGAGAAGATGAACTATCAAGAGGATAGGAAGAAGGACCATCATTTACTCATTCGACAAATATTTACTGAGCTCCTACCATATGCCAGGCAATTTCTAGGCATTGGGGATATGGAGTCAAGAATCCCTGCCCTCACAGAGCTTATATTCTAGTAGGGGAAGGATGGTCAATAATGTAAAAGATTACTAAGTATATAGTACATTATGTTCATACTATTACATCCTACAGAATTAAGATAAATCTATACGTGGGAAAGAAAAACAAAGATTGCGCCATTTTTTTTTCTTTTCTGACTTTGTATGCATTCAAAAATCCATCCGTGGAATTTACCACATTAATAAAATAAAGGGAAAAAATATGATCATCTGAAAAAAAAAAGTGATAACTGCTTTGGATACAAAAAAGTGTGAGGTGGGTGGAAAATGCCACAGACTGCTGCGGTTTCATAGACCATAGTAATGAGAGACCCCATTGAAATTATGCCTCTACAAAGTCTTGCAAAATTGAGGGAGTAAGTCATGCAGTTATCTGGGGGAAGATAATCAGTGTCAACAAAGACATACAGTGGGAGTGCCCTGAGCAAGGCCTATGCCTGGAGCACTTGAGGGACAGCAGAAAGAGAGTACAGCTGAGATGATGACAGAGGGTTAAGCTTCAGGAAATCACACTGGGAAGGCCATGGTAGAGGTGCAGGTTGGAGGGCTTGGGCAATTCTACTGAGTGTAAAAGGATCCAAGGGAAGGTTTTGGAAAGCTGATTAGATGATTAATCTTCCCAAAGTGTAGATTAACTTCTACACTTTGGCTTCTGTGTTGAGAATAGATATGAGGTAGGATAAATGGGTGGGATCTGAGAGATTATTTAGGAGGCTGCGGAACAATTCAGGTGAAAGACAACGTTGGTTTGAGCCTTGGAAATGGCAATGCAACTGCTAATAATTGTCAGGTGTTGGTGCAGTTTTGAAAATAAGCCTCTAGAATTTCCCAATAGGCTGGATGTCAGAATGGAAAAAAGAAGTCATGTGTAATTCTTTATACTGTTGGCCTGAGCAACTAGAGTTACCATTAACTCAGATGGGAAAACTGCCAATGGAGCAATTGTAGAGAGAGATGAGGAGTCAGCTGGGGACACTCATGTTCAAAGCATCTATTCCATGGAGATGTAAATGGTGGTGTTGGATGCAAGACTCTGAAATAGAATGGAGATGTCTGGCTAAGACATATAAATGTGGGAGTCACCAATTTATATGTGATATTTAAAGCCATGAAACTGGATGAGATCACCCAGGCAGTGAGTGCAGATGGAGAAGAGAAGAGGACCAAGGACTGAGCCCTGGGGCTCTCCAATAATAGAAAATAAAGGTCAGAAAGAGAGAGATGAAAAAAGAGTGAGAGAAAGAGAGAGACACCAGAAAGGAGAAAAACCAAAGGAGGATGGTGCCCTGAAAGTCAAGCGAAGCAAGGGTTTCTAGAAGGAAGAAGTGAGCAAGTGTAATAAATGCTGTTGATATGTCCAGTAAGACAAGAGCTAAGAATCAACAATCGGATCTAGCAATTCTGAGGTCACAGTTGACCTTGACAACAGCTAATTCAATAATGTGGTTGGAGCAAAAGTCTGACTAAAGGGACTTTGGGAGAGAATGGGAAGAGAGAAGTGGGAAACAGTGAGAACGGACACATATTTTTCAGTGTTTTACTGAAAACAGAGAAGAATGGGAAAAGAAAACAGAGGAAGAAGAAAATAAATAGCACACCAAGGAGTGGGGAGATGGGAGCAGCCCACTCCAGTGTAAGCAGCAAGGTGGTGCCTTATCTGTAGTAAATTTTAAAACAATGATTTTTAAAAACTGGCAAAAAATTAGTCAGCTTTATATTATTATCATCGGAGAACTGTTCTAAACAACGTCTGTGATAAAATACTACCCATTCGAGCCTGCTTCTCTCACCACCACTATTCATTTGCTTCACCATTGGAAAGAATAAAGGAAGAGAAAAAAGAATTAATTAAAATGTATTTTGACTTCCACATAAAATCCCTCTGTGCAAACTGCAGTGGTACAAATGCAATATAGTGACTGTTGTCGGTCCCTTCCTGGCAATAGGTAGAGTGGCACATTGGATCATTTCCCAACCTCCTGATTTGGCGTCTCATATCATTCCCTTTTGTCTTATGGAGGCAGTAGACTTCCCAGACACGACTCTAACTGAGCAGAATGGACCTTCAATAACTACAGTTATTGTGTTATTCAACACCTCTATTGTGTTGAAGAAGGCATTGTTGGGCTGGTTCCACCAGCAGATCTTCACATGCCACTGTATGTAAAGGAGATGCCCGCAAGCCTCACCCTGGGTATATCAATCTATTAATCAATAAATGAGCCAGCAATTTTTAATGAAATGCCTACCACATAGACAGTTCTATGCTAGATGTTGTAGAAAATTAAGAAAAGAGTCAGAACTTCCTTTCTTAAACATCTATCTAATCATTACCCTATTGTGCTCACCAAAATCATCCTAATAATGAAGTTTTCACCAAATCTTGGCTCTCAAGCCAGATGGCAGTTAGACATGGCCACAAGACTGCCTTATCATCAAAGAAAAGTGAGTAACAGTGACATGTGTCCCTTCTGTGTTGAGGATTTCAGACAACAGACATACTTGCCTATATTCTCTGTCCTCTTCCTGTGGGCTGGAACCCAGGATGCAGGGGCAGGGATGCAGCTTTGAGTGTGAAGACAGAAGAGATGCAGCAGAAGACAATGATGCTCAGGGGGTAAAAAAGGAATGACTTAGAAAGATCTAAGATTCTCAGTGATCACATAGAACAAGATGCCCACCTAGATGTGTAAAATGGCAGATCAACACAACACAATTTAAGCCAATAATCTCAGAATCTAATTTGGGATGGAATTTTGCATCTTCCCTAAATAATGTGCTTTTCTATTTCCAAAACCTTCCACATCTCTTCAATGCCAGGAAAATAAAGTGAACATTGCTCAACGCCCACACAAGGTCCTTCACTACCCAACCCTACCTTACTTTTCCAGTGATGTCATCTTGCACTCAAGGCCCCATCTCTGGGTGACATTCAATGAGGTGTGGAGATCTACACAGGCCTAACATGTTCAATAAATAAATAAATAAATGTTTTCAATTGATATTAACCTGAAGGCAAAGTTAAGACCCTTTTTATTTATTTATTTATTATATATTTTTGAGACTGAATCTCACCCAGGCTGGAGTGCAATGGCACAATTTCCACTCACTGCAACCTCCACCTCCTGGGTTCAAGTGATTCTCCTGCCTCAGCCTCCCAAGTAGCTGGAACTACAGGATGCACAATCATGCCCGGCTAATTTTTACATTTTCAGTAGAGGCAGGGCTGGGCGCGGTGGTCCAAGCCTGTAATCTCAGCACTTTGGGAGGCCGAGACGGGTGGTTCACTTAGGGTCAGGAGTTTGAGACAGGACTGACCAACCTGATGAAACCCTGTGTATACTAAAAATACGAAATTAGCCAGGCACGGTGGCACATGCCTGTAATCCCAGCTACTTGGGAGGCTGAGGCAGGAGAATCACTTGAACCTAGGAGGTGGAGTTTGCAGTGAACTGAGATCATGCCATTGAACTCCAGCGTGGGCAACGAGACCAAAACTCTGTCTCAAAAAAATAAAAATAAAAATAAATTAAAAAATTTTTTTAAAAAGTAGAGGTAGGCTTTCACCATGTTGCCCAGGTTGGTCTCCCAACTCCTGACCTCAGGTGGTCTGCCCACCTCAGCCTTCCAAAGTGCCGGGATTACAGGCGTGAGCCACCATGCCCAGCCTTAAGATCCTTTTTAAAAGGATCAGTCTTTGGCCTGACATGGTGGTTTACACCTGTAATCCTGGCACTTTGGGAGACAAAGACAGGAGGATTGCTTGAGCTCAGAAGTTCGACCAGCCTAAGCAACATGGTAAAACCCTGACCCTACAAAAAAACAAAAGTATTTGCTGGCCATTGTGGTGTGCACCTGTAGACCCAGCTACTCAGGAGGCTGAGTTGGGAGGATCCCTTGAGCCCAGGAGTGTGAGGCTGTAGTGAGTCATGATCTTGTCACTACAATCCAGCCTCGGAAATGAGAGAGAGATACCCTATCTCAAAAAAAAAAGTGCCTTTTTTATAGTCTCTGTCTCTTTCAGTGAGTGAAAGAGAATGTGGTTTCAAAATCATGAGTCTTTTCTCCTAAATGAAACAAAAGAAAAATTATTTCCTTTCATTTAGAAACTGACAAGAGAGGACAATTTTATAACATACTTTTTAAATTATGAACTCTTTAAAGGCAATTTTAGGTTCACGGCAAAATTACAAAGGAAGTATAGATAGTTTTCATATACCCTCTGTCCCTACACATACACACAACCTACCCACAATGAACATCTCACATGAGAATGATACACAAGTTTACAATTGATGAACCTCCATTGACACATCACTGGCACCCAAAGTCCATAGTTTACATTAATGTCCACTCTTGATGTTGTACATTCTAAGAGTTTTTGACAAATGTATAATGACATGCTTCCACCACTGCAGTATCATACAAAATAGTTACACTGCCCTAAAAACCGTCTGTGTTCCACCTACTCATCCTTCCCCAACACCAAGTCCCCACTCTTACATGAAGGACCAGGAACTGAAAGTCAACATATGGATTTTGAAAATGTGAGCAACGCATTTCTTCCCTTTAGCCTGAAGAGAAATTCATTCCTGCACACTTGTTCATTTTAGGAGCAGCCAGTGTTGCAGCAATGTTTTTACTTCTGATTATAAACTAAGAGATTTACAAGGACCCATGACGAAGAATATATTTCTCTCTCTTTAACAACTAGAGAGCCTGCAGCAAGATGATGATGTTAGGGAAAACTAATAATGCCTCATCGTTGTTCACAAGTCTTGTGGTATACTTCACAGTTTTCCAAATTCTTTTACATACAGAGACTCATTTGTTTTTGTACATGTCTTTCTACTCTGCCTACTAGAGTTTATGCTCCATGTAAACAGAAACTTGTAGTATTTATTTGTGTCTCTTTATTTTGATAGCTACTTGTTGTTAAGTGCTAAGTAAATGTTCCATAAATTTAACTGGATTTAAATTCATAGTAACTCTGGGAAATGGTGGGACAAGCAGTAGCATCACTACCAGACTGCTGAGGAAAATGAAGTTCCAATGTGAAAGAACCCTCTCAAGTTTATTCAAGTTGCAGAATCTTAAACTACATGAGTAGAGGTTGTGGGGGGATCCCTAGTTCCAACTATAATTTAATTCTTGCCAAATTATCAGAGAAAAGGTTGTCACTTGATTTAACTGGACTTGAAGAAATAAAGAAATGTAATATTTCTCACATACCTGGATTTTTGAAATATGATTCATATTTGCTACATGTTCCTGCCTTTATTTCATGATTTATCAACCCTGGACAGCACCTACTAGCTCTTTGCCATGAAGGATAAATAATTTGGTTCATTAATATGGCCTTCTACCTTCCCTCCCTGCCTCAACCCCCAAATTGTGTTGATTATATTATTAGATTTTTATAACTTGGAATATGACAAACTCCATTTCTTGAATTTTCAACTTTAACCAGTATTGACAACTTGTTATCAAAGAGAAGAAAATTACTTCCTTTACTTATCCTTTTCCTTACCTCCCTTTCCCTTCTCACCCCTCATTTTGTTGTTGTTGTTGTTATTTTAAGTTGTCAATGTATATGACCTTTACATTCTGTTTCATAACTCTAACCTCAAGTGCAACAGATTCTGCCTATATGTGCACCTATGCAGCAACTCAAAATTATAAAACAGCATTTGCATGTGGGCGCTTATGCAAGTATTGTTCAATGTAGAATCAAATAGTGTGGCTCCGCACATGGTCAAGGAAATAGAACCCTATATACTGAAGCATTATTGGTAAAGAAAAAATATTTTCAGTCTTACTCTAAAGCAGTGCTTCTCAAACCTGAATGTGCACATACATCACAAAAGATTCTTGTGAAAATGTGTTTGGTCTCTGGTGAGGCCCAAGACTGTGCATTTCTAGCAAGCTCCAGGTGATGTCAACGGCACCTGCCAGCTCATGGACTATACTCTGGGGAGCAAGTCTCTAATGAATCCTCTTTTCATAACTTTTCAACCCCCATCATTTCTTCTGGGTCATAGCGAACCTCAAATGTTTTTTAAATCTATTATTACCTTCTTTCTTTAACTCCCATTTCCGCCACTCTTAAGGCTTCTATTTAGAAAATTCCATATTATCTTTGTCTCTATTTTCAATTCCCTACAACAGAATGCTAATTACTTATCAGGACCACTTTTAAAATCAAGAGCCTGCTTTGGGATTTTTAAGCAAAAGCATTTTCGCTTTGTTTGTTTGTTTGTTTGCTTGTTTGTGTGTTTGTTGAGATGGAGTCTTGCTCTGTCACCCACGCTGGAATTCAGTGGTACCATCTCAGCTCATTGCAACCTCCACCTCCCAGGTTCAAGCAATTCTCCTGCCTCAGCCTCCCGAGCAGCTGGGATTACAGACATGCAACACCATGCCCAGCTCATTTTGTATTTTTAGTAGAGATGGGACCCCATTAGTCAGGGTGGTGCTTAGTTAAGTATTCTTATGGTAAACTCATGTTCATCTCTGAATTCATTCATGTTTATTTTCTTGCCTAGAACTCCAGACTTAAAAGATCCTACTTCCAACCAAGTGGCCAAAACATTTTTAAAACATGTTAATCAACAAAATCAACTGCCTCCAAAATGCCATTTCCCTCAAAATATATCATCAAGGCTTCATCTTAATTAAACATTTTCCTTCTTGAAATTTAGTAATTGGACCCTGCTCCTTGAATCATGATCCACACCCTTCCCAAAAGCATATCTTAATTTATTATGCAGAAAAAATTATAAAGCTGCTTTCTTCATCACTGTGACACTTACAAATGGCACAGTGAAGAAATCATCTAGTCATTTAAAAGTCTCTCTGAAAAGGTCTATAATTCATTCTCATGGCAAAAACTACAACGTGAAAAAGCAACGTGATAAATAAATCCAGCCTAATGAGAAAATATTGTTATGAGAAGGAAGAAAATGATGCAATTAATCCATTTTTAAATAATCCTAAAATAATGCTGAGGTGCTCCCTGGATTCCGTATCTTGAAATATGACTAGTCATTTTTTTATTTATCCTACAAACCCTGATTACACAAAAGCAATTATGAGAAAATGTGTAATAAAACAGCAGGTGATGCTGAGTGGAATTGAGAAAACTGCCTACGGAGGAAAAAAAGGAAGTCATTCATTGCTAAGCATCCCTAAACACTATGCTTTAGGAAGAGTAGTGAATATACATTTTAAATATTTGGAAACTTCAGGATGTCTTGAATAAAAATATACTCCCCTCCCCATTTTACAGCTTGGGAAAACTGAGTCAGCAATCATCAATTGCCCTAGATTTCTGTGGTACTTAACCCCAGAAGGGCGCTTGGAGCACAGTTTGATTTAGAAGTGTAATTAGGAGCCTTCTCTCACTTAGCTGAGTCACCTGCTGTCTTGTTGCACACTTCTACTAAAATTAAATGCATTAATTTTTAAAACAGAGTCCGAGAGAGGCCCATCTGCAGTGTAATCAAAGTAAATTATATTATTAAGTGTTAGGAGGTCCAAGGCACAAAATAAAATAAAATAAATATGTATAAAAGACTAACAATGCCCTAGGCAAAGAGCTAGGGAACTGTTGATCATATCACCACTAAAGCTGCTACCGGCAACTTTAATATATAAAGTATATTAAATATTTTATAATATGTTTAATATAAATTAAAGATTATATATAAAGACTCAGAATATAAAGACTAAGGCATTGGCTGCAAATATTTTGTTCCCAAAGGATAGTTTTTTCCAGTGAGAAAGAAAACACACTAAAAGTAGAATTACTGGTTTGCTATGTGATGAAACCCTGACACAAGTAGCTGACTTTTTAGATAATATTTTAAAAGTTTATCGGGGACCATTTGTGAGGGTATATATTGTCACCCAGTGGGCTTGGTTTTATGAAACTTCACATTTTTTAGTTTGCTCCCCAATTGAGACAAACCACTCCATCTGTTGCTTCCTATATCCTGTCTGTTTGATAGAGCCATCTTTCAAAATTAGAACTCACTAGGGTCCAGGGCTCACTCTTAATTTTAGGTAAGTTCTATGATATGCCTCTGCCCAAGGTGTCACCTAGAGTTTTCGAGCATTCCTCTTCAGGAGTTAGGAAACTTAGGAAACTCCCAGGAAAATTGATCCTTTCCACCTAAGGGAACATAATGGGAACTACAAGAGAAACCTTGGGTATAATGCAAAGAGGTTAACAACCTGAAAAATACCAGACCTAGGGCAAGGAGATTGATAAGAAGGGAAAAGGACTCAGGCATTGGGCAAAGAAGGAACTAACCAGAATACAATAGAATGAAAGCCTAAAAGAAAATTCAAGGAGGCATTCCTTCCCCCAAATTGAAACAAGTTGTTCAAGGCGCATAGAGTGGCAAAGGCTAAATGCACTCTAGGGGTGTCTTGAGGGGAATAGGGACCAAGGAATAATACATCGACCTTCTTTGCTTCCATTGCTTTGAAATGGCTTCTGCTGCATTCTTTGGTTCAGTGACTCCTGAGATCTCAATAAAGCAAGTAACCCTAGCTTTAACAACATTAAGAATTTCTTGGCACATCTATGTGCCCACAGTGATTCAGACCAGGAGTTGGTACACTGTAGTCTGCAGGCAAATCCAGCCTGCTGCCTGTTTTTGTAAGTAAAATTTCACTGGAACACAACCACACCCATTGATTTAACTACTATCTATGTCTGCTTTCAAGCTACAACAGCAGAGTTGAATAGTTGGCCACAGAAACCATATGGACGATGCTTTAAATATTTACTATACAGCCCTTTACAAAAAAAAGGTTGGCTGACTGCTGATACAGACTGCTCCCCCTTCAGCCCCCAACAAAATAACTGATTTTGCAATAGTACAGGGCAACTCTGGATTTCATCCATTACCACTACTCCAGAGGTTTTTTTCCAATACTTGCTGATAGCATTTGATGTATTATGCATAGTGAAGCATTGTAGCATAAAGCTGAAGAACACGGGCCCCAGAGTTTACTAGCTGGGTTCAAATCCTGTCTTTGCCATTTACTGGCTGTGTGACTTTCAGCATGTTGTTCGACGTTTCTGTGCCTCTGCTTCGCTCATCCATAGTAGACAACCTCTTCACCACCCTCCTAATATACATGTCCTTGTGTATTCACCTCCCCTTAAGTATAGGCTGGACCTAATGACATGCTTCTCATTAATGAAATATGGCAAAATCAAGGGGATATCACTTCTGAGATTGGGTTACACAAAGACTGAAACTTCTGTCTTCCTCTTCCATTCTGTTCTCTCTTGCTTGCTCTGATGAAAGCCAGCTTCCATGTTGAGAGACATCCAGTGGAGAGGTACACATGGCAAGGAACTGAGGGAGGCCTCTGGCCAACACCCAGGGATGACCTGAGACCCTCAGTCCAATCGTTTGTAAGAAAGTAAATCCTGCCAACAACCACAGTGTGAGCCCTGCGAGGGCCCTGCAAGGACTACACCTCCATCTGAGATCTCAAGTACAGTTTTATGAGTGGCTCAGAGTAAGAGGTACCCAGTCAAGATCTGACCAGATTTTTGACTCATAAAAGCTGCGATATAATAAATGTTTGTGGTTTAAGCAATTGTTTGATGATTTATGATTTACGTGATAATTTGTTACTCAGCAATAACTGACATTTAGTATTATGAAGAATAAATTCATACACATAAAGTGCATACAATTATGCCTACCAAATGTTCAACAAGTGTTCGTTATTATTGGCTTATAAGCTTGGTTTTCTTACTTCACTTTCACTTGCATTGCTTCAATTAGAGTGTAGTGGTTAAGACCATGAGCTGACTGTATCACTTCACCTCACTGAACTCTGTGTCCTCACCTGTAAATGTGGTTAGGAAAAGAATATCGAACTTACGAGATTTTTACATGTATTAAGTGGTGCTTGAGTTTGCTAGAGCTGACATAACAAAATGTCACAGATTGGGTGGCTTAAACAACAGAAATTTATTTCCTGACAGTTCTGGAGTCTAGAAGTACAAGATCGAGGTGTCAGCAGGTTTCATTTCTTTGAGGCCTCTGTCATTGGCTTTCAGACGGTTGCCTTCTCACGTATGTGTTCACATAGTGATTTGTGTGTGCACATGCCTGGTCTCTCTCTCTCACTTTCTCTCTCTCTCTTGCTCTCATCCTTTCTCTCTCATTTTCTTATTTTGTCTCTCTTGATCTCTTCTTCTAAAGACACCAGTCATATTAGATTAGGATTCACCCTAATAACCTTATTTTAACTAAATTGCCTCTTTAAGGACCTGTGATAGGTTGAATGTTTGTGCCCCACAAGACTCATTGCTGAAATTTCGTTTCCAACATGAGAGTGTGGAGAGGTGGGTCCTTTAAGAGTTAATCATGAGGGCTATACTCTCATAAATGGATTAATCTATTCATGGATTAATGGATTAATAGGTTAATGGATCAACAGATTATCATGAAAGTGGGACCGGTGGCTTTATAAGAAGAGGAAGAGAGACCTGAGCCGGCACACTCAGTCCTTTACATGTGATGCCCCAAGCTACCCTGGGACTCTGCAGAATGTCCTCACCAGCAACAAGGCCCTCGCCAGATGCAGTCCCTCAACCTGGGACTTCCCAGCCTCCATAACTATAAGAAATATATTTCTTTTTAAAAATAAATTAGTCTCATAAATTCTGACATAAGCAATTTAAAAAATGGTCTAAGACAAGATCTTACCTCCAAGTCCAGTCACATTGAGGTCCTGGGAGTTAGAGCTTCAACATACAGATTGTTGGGGAGATACAATGAGGCCCATAATAAAAGGATAATTCAAAGAAATTATCTCCACAAATGACTTGGAAAAGTATGAAGCCCACAAAAGGCAGAAAATCCAAGTTAGCTCTTATTAATATTCTTTCCAATATATATGGTGAAGGAGCTAGGGACATGCTCATATGATTTGGCTGTGTCTCCACCTAAATCTCATCTTGAATTGCAGCTGCCACCATAATTCCCACAATCATGGGAGGGATCTGGTGGGAGGTAATTGAATCATGAGGATGGGCTTTTCCTGTGCTGTTCTCATCATAGTAAATAAGTCACATAAGATCTGATGGTTTTATAAAAAGAGGAGTTCACCTGCACAAGCTCTCTTGCCTTACCTGCCACCATGTAAGACGTGTCTTGCTCCCCCTTCGCCCTCCACCATGATTGTGAGGCCTCCCCAGCCGTGTGGAGCTGTGAGTCAATTAAACCTCTTTCCTTTATAAATTACCCAGTCTTGGGCATATATTTATTAGCAGCATGTGAAGAGACTAATAAACTTCATCCCAAAATATGCCTGCTTTGTATATTGATTGTTTCATGCAGAAAATGTTGGAGAAACTGTACTTGTAGAAAAAGCTATCTGACCTGCCATTTCCTACAGCAAGCCCTAAGAATTCCTTTAGGAGGGGTGCCTTTCCCCACACTAGGGTGAGAAAATAATCCCTGATCACCAAAGAGGATATTGTCTCTGCGGTGGGCCTGAACAAACTCCCTGACGTAACGCTTATCTTCCACGAGATTTACACCCCCAATATATCTCCTAGTGACACCCTTAGAATTTACTGCTCCTAGCCTAGAGATCCCTTTGTCCTGTCATTTCTTCATGAATGTATCACTATTTGTCTACAAAGTATGAAAGCATCTTGCTTTGACTGTTCCTTCAAATGTTGCTCTCTTGTGAAGATCCCCATGTACGTGTGAAATTAATAAAGCTTGTATGCTTTTCTCTGGTCAGTCTGTGTTGCATCAATCTAGTTACTAGACACAGCCAAAGATCCCACATAAGGACTAAGATAGGTAGTGCGATTTTTAGCCTCCTCTACAATGGAATGCAGAATTTTTAAGTTATGAGGGGCTGTAGACATGCTACAGTCAAAATCCCTCACTTTAGAGAAGAGGACACTAGTAGCCTAGAGGAAAAAGTATATATCAGAAGCCACATCAAAACCTTTCACTTTCTAACATACCAGTGGATACATTTACTAATCCCAAATCACAGGATAGATGCAGAAATCTGGGATATTGGCTTGCTGGGTATAGAACACAGGCACTCAAGAATCAGGATTTTAGAACTGAAAAGATTCTTAAAAACTATTTTAGTATTCTTAGAGAAATAAGAAACAAGGTGTACAGGTTCTCCAGTTAACAATGTAGGCAGGAGTTGAATTCATGTCTATTATTTCCTTGAAGAAAGTTACACTGAATGGCTACTATATAGCAGGCATTTTGCCAGACACCAAGGATAAAATGGTAAACCAAACAGATATGCACACTACTTTCGTGGAGTTTGGAGTCCAGTTCTAGATACTGGTAGAAAGAAACCAACAACAAAAACTACAATGCAGTAGACTAAGGACTGTCCTTTGACAGTTGCCCCTTCCCTAGACCACCAAGTGTTGCTTGGTCCTGCACCCTTCTTATCTCTATTCCTTCACCAACTGCTCTCATTCTTTCCATGTTTTCTAATACAATCTTGATGTTGATGACTCCTGAAGGTGTATCTCCAGCTGTGACTTTTCCTCTCAGCTTCCAACTCCTATATTGAACTGTATCCTGGACCTCTCAACTTAGATCGTTAATCAATATTCCAAACTTAACACATTTAAAACCAAATGCTTCTTTCTTGAGTCTTCTCCATCTCATTAAATGAGTATCCCCCGGTGTATCCAGCTACTGAGGACTATAGAGTAAGCAGGAGTTAGCCAATCAGAAGACAAGAAAGTAAGTGAGGACCTGCAGTTGCAAAAATCCAAAAACAGAAATAATATGATGTATTTAAGGAATCAGAAGTTAAACATGGCTTGAGTACAGAGTTCAAGGCAGAGAGCGACAAGAGATGAGGTTATGAAGGTGTACAGGGTCCTGTAAGTCATGATGAAGAGTTCAGGTTTATGTACAAAGTCATGAGGAAACACTGAACTGCTCTAAGCAAGGCATAAAAGATTAATATTGCATTTTTTGAACACTCTGGCCACATTAAGGACAATCCCGAAAAAGAACAGTACTGATGGCAGAAAGTCTAACTAGGAGGCTATTGCAGTAACTCTGGAAAAAGGGAATAATGATCTAAACCAAAGAAATGACAGTGGGGATGTACAGAAGCAGAGAGATCTAAGAGACATTGCATAGGTAAAGATAACAAACATGGGAGTTGTGTAGTTAGGGTTGTGCTTCAGTTCATTTTTTGTTGTTTATAACAGAATACCTAAAATTGGGTAATGAAGAAAGGAAATTTATTTCTTACAGTTCTGGAGGCTAGGAAGTCCAAGGTTAAGGGACCTTATCTGGTGAGGACCTTCTTGCTAGTCTGCAGAGTCCCAAAGTGGTACAGGACATCCCATGACAAGGGAGCTGAGTGTGCTACCTCAGATTTTTCTTCATCTTCTTATAAAGCCACCAATTCCACTCCCAGGAAGGCTAAGCCTTCATGACCCAATCGCCTCTTAACAACCATAACTTTCAATACTGCCAACATTGGGGATTGCATTTTAAGAAGAGTTTTGGAGCGGACCAATATTCAAACCATAGCAAACTGCATTTGGTTTCATGTAATAGAAGCCCACTGCAATGGCTCAACCAAATAAGAGTTTTAGTTTTCTTACATTACAAAAGTCTGGCTATAGACTGTCCAAGAATCTGTGTCTACTCAAGGAAGCCATCAAAGATTAGGTTCTTCCTAGCTTCCTGCTCTATCATCTAAAGCATGTGGCTCTTATCTTCATGGTTGAAAAATGGGTGTTCTATCTTCAGGCATTGTTTCTGCAGGCATTGTTTCTGCCCTCAGGAAAGGAAATGGGAAAGAGGAAGGCAAAAAAATTGAACTAGCTTAGTCTGTTATTTAATATCAGGAAAACGGATTCTCAAAAGTTCTAAGAGACTTCCACTCTTATCCCACTGGCCGATAGCGGGTTATGTGATCACCCCAAGTCTCAAGGGGTGAGTATTTTTATTGGATTATATTACTGCACTTAAACAAAATCAGTGTTCTGAGTAGGAAAGACGGGAAGAATGGATATTGGGTAGGTAACTGTGAGTGTCTGCCATAGAGTCTGATTGGATCTGATGGCAAGAAAGAATCAAGATTATTGCCCACATTGGTTTAAGTGTTCTCACTCCCACAGCCACCACAGTAGGAAAAGAAACAGTGGGAGGAAGGGGAGACAAAGTTTAAAGGGAAACATGAGTTCCACTTAAGACATGTTGAATGTGTACTACCTGTGGGACAATTACTCATAATGAAGGTCTGGAGCTCATAAGAAAGTTCTGAACTAATGATATATGGTTGAAATGCTACTACATGTCTCATTCAAATACCCATGACCTTTCTACTATATCTGGCTGGTATTGTAAGCTTCAAATCCTTACTCTTTTAAAACCGCTAGCCATTTATGACTAGTACTCCAGTGATCCTCTCTGGAGTCATAAAAGCTTTTTAATTTATCCATTAATATTGCATTTTATATTGACCAGAATGCAAAGAAAATAGAATTTACATGGCATCAAGCTAAGCAATTTTTATTTCATTTGCTACCTGCTATTGGTGTGTTTTGCTTTCTCAGGATCATTCCTGAAAGGGAAAAAAAAATGGCAAATGAGAATCACTCATCACTTTCATTGGAGACTAACTGATGGGAGATATTCCAGCACTAAAGAAATAACATCTTTTGGCAGGGTTGACATCAGTTGACATTTCACATCCTGGGATTGGACAGGAACATCTGGAATCCTACTTGAGCTCGCTGGAAAACCTCAGATCCAGCTGCTACACAGTTAGACCACGTTTGTGTCCTAATCTCTGCATACTGCTTTTGGCTACTCCAATTAAGTAATTATATTAGATTAATTAATTAGATTGGCTTACTGGTTCAGATATTTGTAAGACTATTTTACCTTACAATAGAACAGTCATTACATTTCTTACTTTAACCCAGTCCTTGTTAACTGGGAAGATTCGTTTTAAAACAAAACTCCCTATAGAGAATTCAGAATAGACAAAACTTAAAATGAGCCATAGGAGGACGGTTCTATAATAGGAACTATAATAATACCGCATGATACCATTTTGAAGCAGCAAGACATGTCTGCAGAAGATTACCAGCATGGTAAACATGTGGCTTCTGTTGGAAATAAATGGATAAAACATTGTATAACCCTGCTGGTGGGCAGAGGAATAGAGGTATCTTTCAAAATACATAAAACACTACAGTTTTTAATTGTAATCACTGAAGTGAATCACTTTTCAAAGAGCAGCCTATAGAATTTCATGTTAATCATAGTGAGGAAAGAGAAATGCAGGAAATTTAAGCTCCTCTAGAAATATGCTCAATATTTTCTCTGTTGCATCTCTTTTTCTTTGCTTATGCTAATTGTTTCAGCTTTTCTCAAGGTAATTGCCAGATCACAAACTTCTAGTCTTCAGATTTTAGTTGTAGACCCACTGTTCAAGTCAAGAAAGAAGAAAATTATGAATGCTATTCACCAAATATTTCTGACTTTCCATCTTCCTGGCCATTTATGATTTATGGGATCACATAGCTAATTTTGGCTAATGTGTTGTGAGCAAACACATCTTATGTCATTTCTGAACCAGTATGAGATTCTGTTGCCTTTCATTTAACTGTGTCAGTTTCTGACAACACTCAAGACAGTGGATCACTGAGTGACCAAGATGGGCTGATCTCCCACTTCCCCACCTTCATTCAAAATTCCACAATAGAAATTTATCCAGAATGGGCTGGGCATGGTGGCTCACGCCTATAATCCTAGCACTTTGGGAGGCCAAGGCAGGTGGATCACCTAAGGTCAGGAGTTCGAGGCCAGCCTGGCCAACATGGTAAAACTCCATCTCTACTGAAAATACAAAAATTAGCCAGGCATGGTGGAGGGCACCTGTAATCCTAGCTACTCAGGAGGCTGAGACAGGAGAATCTCTTCAACCTGGTAGGCAGAGGTGGCAGTGAGCAGAGATCGAGCCACTGCACTCCAGTCTGAGCAACAAAGAGTGAAAGTCGGTCTCAAAAAAAAAAAAAAAAAGAGATTTATCCCAAATGAGAAGTAAGCCTTCGTATTTAAAAACACTGAGGTTCAGGGGTGTTTGTTACCACAGCATAATTTGGTCTATTTTTACAAATATAAAGAGACATATTTTTATATCTAGACTACTAAAGTATTGTTCAACATGTTTCTTTGTGTACTTTTGTAAAAACTTTAAAAGACCCATTTTAACAGAGAAAAAGAATAGTTATTAACCGTACTTAAAACATGACCTTAACTAGAACAATTATTAACATTAGCATCTGCTCATTTTTAATAATGACAACAATGCTACTTTCATCTGTAAGGGAGTTCGTTCTTTTATTAACACTTCTTTCTGATTTCAGAAGTAAAATATGTTTATTGATAAAAATACGAAAATGCACAAAAAGCAGGAATAGAATTTTAAATTGTCCATAATACCTAAACTCAAGGATAACCACTATTATTTTTTTACATATAAACTTCCAGTCTTTAAAGTAGGGTTCCCGTTTTCAATACAGCTTTACTTCTACTTTACTTAACAATGTATTGTCAATATTTCTCTTTATCATTAAATATTCTTATTCATCATTTTAATGGATGAATGGTATTCCATTACATTGATGCCTAATGATCTGTTAAATTAACTCCCTACTGTTGAATACTTAATTGTTTCTACTTATTTTTTGCAAAATAATATTTGCCTACAACTAGAATAATTTTCTCAAAACTAATTTTTGGAAATTCAACTGCTGCATCAAATAGAATGTAAAATTTACAGGATTTTGACCTTGTTTGTCAAATCACACTTCAGTAATGTAAGTATATTTCATAGTCCATCCAGCATTATATGAGAATATTTATTTCCTACATTCTACTAACATTGGAAATTCACCGACATTGTATCAAAGATGAAAATCAGTTTCAAATTTGTGTTCAAATTTTATGCATTCAAATATATTCCTCTTTTCCTTTGTGTTTTCTTTCTTTGTTAAAAATGTCTTTCGAACTCCAAAAATATATTTACCTACATTTTATTCTAGATCTTTTATTGTTTTATTTGTTAATATTTCTTTAAATAAGCCATCTGGATTTTTCTGTTTTCTGTTTGTGTAATACGAAAAACATATTTAACTTAATTTGTTGTTTTACTAAGTAGTCATTTTTTTTCCTAAGCCATCTAGTGGATAAGCTATTCATTCTCTGTGTGTATTTGGGTCTGCTTCTTGGCTTGTATCAATTCCATAGTGTTTCAATTATCGAGACTTTCTTAGTATTTTTCTTATTATCTAAACAAGCACACACAGGCAGGTAGGTGTGCACATATATGCACACACACATGTTGAAGACAGTCATTATTTTTCCTTTTTGAATTACCTTTCAATTCTTCAGAGTGTTTTAATGTCTAGAAATCTTGAGCATTTCATGTCAGGGGCAGCACCGGACCTGATGCAGGAAGATCTGTCTGCCAGTGGAGAAAGTTTCAGGTGAATTCTGCAAGGCAGATGACAATATGATCAGGGCTGGCAGATGGAACTTCTTCTCAAGAAAGTGTCACTCTTTCTATCTAAAAAATATGTCTTTCATTTCTTTTTTTTTTTTTTTTTTTTTTTTTTGAGACAGAGTTTTGCTCTTGTTGCCCAGGCTGGAGTGCAATGGCGCGATCTCAGCTCACTGCAACCTCCGCCTCCCAGGTTCAAGCGATTCTCCTGCCTCAGCCTCCTGAGTACCTGGGACTACAGGTGCAAGTTACCACTCCTGGCTAATTTTTATATTTTTAGTAGAGACTGGGTTTCACCATGTTGGACAGGCTGGTCTTGAACTCCTGACCTCGTGATCTGCCCACATTGGTCTCCCAAAGTGCTGGAATTACAGACGTGAGCCACCATGCCCAACTAACTGTCTTTAGTTTCTTAATATTTACATGTGCTGTGAACAAGACCCTGTCCCTGTCATTCCCGCCTTAGAAGGGAAGAAACAAACAAAGAGGAAATTGCCATACGTTGTGATGAACTGTTCCAGCAGAAGTGAGTTCAGGGCTTCTGTCTAAGAACACAGACCTTTAACAAGCCTGTATTAGATAACTACAAATAGCCAGGTCACAATTTGGGATGCCACAGAGAAACGATAGTGAAAACCTCTGCCCCTTCTCCAAAAAGGTCGGGATTTTCCAAACACCAAGTTCTATAGTAGTGCAGCAGGTCTAGATTCTGAATGATGCTGGTTAACCATGCCCTGCAACCACTGATTTTATTAGGCATGCACCACTACAAAATATAAATACTAAATAATTTACTTAAAGCATTTTTGTTGGAAATAGCATGCATGATTAATTTTGTCCTTGATGTGAGATGCAAGCGGAATTGTTTCTATCTAATTGGCAGTTCCCTTCAACAGCTTATTTTCATTAGTAACCACTTGTCTTTGCTTTTCTTGATGCAAAGTAAACATCATAATGATTCAGAATGTTTTTAGGCTTTGGATGAGATTTTCTGCTTCTGACTCCAAATAGAGACAATTTCATAGACAGCCCCATAAGGAATATGAACTAGGACTGTGATATTCACAAAGTGGTCAACTGACTAGTTTCCCTCAAGAGCTTATCAGAAATACAAAAACTCAGACCCCAATACAGACCTAATATATTAGAATTTTCATTGTGACAGACAAACCCCAATGATTGTGTGCACATAAAATATAAGAAGCTCTGACCTAGGAGACATGGTGGAAACTCAGAGCCCAAATATCTCTCTCCTGTTATTACTCCATCATGATATATTTGGGGCTTAACCATTGCATGTGTGATGTTCAACACAGACAAAGGGTTGGATCTAAAAAACAGTAAATATATAAATATATACACACACACACACACACACACACACACATATATATATATATATATATATTTTTTTTTTTTTTTTTTTTTTTTTTTTTGAGACAGAGTCTCGCTCTGTCACCCAGGCCGCAGTGCAGTGGCGCGATCTGGGCTCACTGCAAGCTCTGCCTCCGGGGTTCACGCCATTCTCCTGCCTCAGCCTCCCGAGTAGCTGGGACTACAGGTGCCCGCCACCACACCCAGCTAATTTTTTGTATGTTTAGTAGATACGAGGTTTCACCGTGTTAGCCAGGATGGTCTTGATCTGACCTCGTGATCTGCCCACCTCAGCCTCCCAAAGTGCTGGGATTACAGGTGTGAGCCACGGTGCCCAGCCAAGAAACAGTATTTTTTTAAAACCCACTCTCAGTTTCGCCTGAGCCTGTATCTGCTTGAACACCGTTGCTAGGATGTCCCTTCAGGGCAGAAACCAACTAAGGTCAAATTCTGTTTTTAGTGTGAAAAATTTAAAAGAAATGTCCAACATCGGGTATGTGCTTGGAAAAAAAAGGTGGGGGCAGGGCTTGTTTGAGTCTTTCAGATAATGGAATACTCTCCAGTTGTACGAAAAAAACGTTATAGGAGATAAATATTCAGTAAATGGCATTCACACTGTAGTGGGATGCTTTACGAGAGACACTTTTGCTTCTCTCTCATGTTTATGGAATTCTAGAATTTCAAGGTTGACAGAGTCTTCAGAGATCTTCTGGATCTCACTTCTACTTTCTACTCTGCTTGAACACCTCTGATGATGGGGGACTCGTTGCCTGTAGAAAGGCAGTCCATTCCATTTTATGGAAGCACAAATGGTTAGAGAGCTCCTTCCTCCACTGACTTCAAAAATATGTTTCTCTGTAGTTTACGTCCTGTGATCTGGGGTCCTGGCCTTTGTAATTCATGGAATAACTTCATCCTCCTCTTCATAAACTAGTCCCTCAAAATCTGAAGTCACTTACCACGCTTTCTGTTCTCCAAATTCAGCATCCCCGTATACTATAAATTATAAGGAGTAAGAAAGGAAAATAAACTACGATTCGAAGTCAACAACAATTTCTTATGGTTTAGACTTCCCTGGCCTGGCTACTTTCCCCTGGGTACACTTCAGTTTCTGTCCAACCACGTCCATGTATTAACACTCTCATTCATTTATTCAGCAAATATTTATGGAATCATTGATTGCTTATTGAAAGTGAGGCACTGTTCTAAGCACTGGAGATGTAGTAGTGAATATAATCAACAGAATTCGAGTCCTTGTGGAGTTTACATTTCTAGCTGTAGAAATAAGTAATAAAAATTGCTATGGAGAAAAATGAAGCTGTGAAGTAGGAATAAAGAATTATTTCATGCAGAGTAACCATAAAAGCCAATATCTGAGCAGAGACCTGAAGAAAGTAAGAAAGCAATCCACGTGGGTGTGGGAAGAAGTATTCCAGGGAGAGGAAATGGCACGTGGAAAGGCTCCAAGGAGAGAATACACATGGTATGGTCTTGGGACAGCAAAGAAGCCA
Organism: Macaca nemestrina; assembly: GCF_043159975.1. Taxonomy (NCBI): domain Eukaryota; kingdom Metazoa; phylum Chordata; class Mammalia; order Primates; family Cercopithecidae; genus Macaca; species Macaca nemestrina. Next base: position 170,450,895 of record NC_092127.1, read on the forward strand.
CCTTTTTTTTTTGAGACAGAGTCTCGCTCTGTCACCCACGCCGCAGTGCAGTGGCGCGATCTGGGCTCACTGCAAGCTCTGCCTCCGGGGTTCACGCCATTCTCCTGCCTCAGCCTCCCGAGTAGCTGGGACTACAGGTGCCCGCCACCACACCCAGCTAAGTCAGCTGGGTCTAAGTCACCTCAGAGGTGAGGAGGCAGGAGCTGATTATACAGAGACCTGTAAACCACTGAAAGGACCTTAGAGTTTTTTCTCTGAGTGAGATAGAAAGCCACTGGTGTGTTATAAGCAAATGAACAACATAATCCGACTTAGGGCTAGATAGTCCTCTCTGGCTACTGTGTAGAGAATAACTGGGCAGCGTGGAGAGGCAAAGAGGGATTGGATGGGTTTGCAGAAAAAGCAAGGAGACTATTGAGGACACTATGGCAATAAGCTGGGAGGAAGACAGTGGCTTAGATGAGAGTGGTAATGCTGAGAGTGCTAATACTGCTTTGAGTTGAAGCCATTCCACAAGGAATCTTTCTGTTCTCAGTACTGATTTTCATGGGACTGTCATTCAATGTAACCTACAATCTTGGGAACTTAATGCAGGGAACATATGAATCTATAACTCCACCAGGCTCTAGTGATTTCTCCAAAGAAATGCTTAAGCTCTCATTTCCAAAACTCTCTCTCTGCCTGACCTTCTAAGAATTCCTAGAATACCTCAAATTCTTCCTGGATACTGTTCTAGCATCTGGTGATATGGGATTGCAGGATCCAAATGCATGCCATTTGCAACAGCCAGCCCAGAAGAGCAGACACTGACAGGGTGTTATCCATGTTCCCTCTGAACTCACAATTCTTTGAATATTGATTGCTTCCTAAGACAAGCACCTGTGAATTTTCCCCTACTGGATTTAGAGGACTCAGCCCAGGAGTGGTGCAGGCCAGAGGGACAAGGAATATACCATTCCCAGGGGCAGTCCTTTTAATGATGGAAGTTGGAGAACAATACCCCAGGCTACTTTACCTCTTGGGTGGAACCACACTGAGGCATGTTTGGCACTACCTCTCAGAGGCGCTTGTCAGAAATCACCCATAGTTGCCCAGAGGGGTAACCTGCTCATTAACACTCACTGTGTTGGTTCTTTTTCCTTTTCAATCTTATTTCCTCATTCCTCCTCTAGTGTTTCTTGGCACTATGTTCGAAATACGTTATGTGATTCAAATCTCCATCTGCTTCTGGGGGAACCCAACCCAAGACAAGTAGTACAAAGAGAATAGTAGAGAGCCACTCCTCTTAGCAATGCAGTGGGCAGACTCTTCTGAAGGCAGTGAGCTATCTCAGTTAATTCACAGTCAGTTACAGATCAAACTCCTTGTTCTACTCTTTTCCCCATTCTCGCTACTGTGCTTGAACAGCATTTAAATTTTTTTTTAAAGAATATTATTAACAAAGGGTAAGTATTTGTCATTTTAAAGAGTGGCGAGGGAGATGACATAAGCAAGATAACAGAATAGAAAATCCAGGATGCCCCCTTTCCCCACAGAGAAACCAATTCCACAACACATGGACCAATTCCCTTTGTAAGAAATCCAAAGAAACTGAGAGGCCCTTGCACCCCAGGTCAGGGCAAAACCAACTGCATCAAAGTCAGTAAGAAAATTTGTGGCACCCACTTGCCACAACCCCTCACTTGCCATTGAGCCCATAGCTTGATATAGTACAATTGGGGGAAAACTGTCAACTCCTGGCTTCTCGTTGGAGAAAGCAAGAGAAGACTGAAATATCCATCCAATGTGCAGGATTTGTAGGTGTTGCCTAAAGGACTGGTTTCTGTCTCTCTTGTCTCAGAGTGCTGATGTGACCCAGCGTACTCCAGATGACAGAAGATCACTGCAAATGAAAAAGAACTGGGTGGCTTGCTTAAAAGCCAGAGAACCTGAAATACCACAAAGAGAGACCAAGGATGCAAGAAATTAAGAGATCCTGAAAAAAAGAAGAAAAACCAGCAAATGCCTCTAACTGAGAATGTACTTGAACAAATCCAGAAAAGATGCATCCACAGAAAAAGTTTGAGAGGCCTCTGGGATCTTTAGCCGGGCTGACTAGGAAAGGTCTTTCTCTGTCTAAAGCCATTCTATAAAGACTGGGAGAAGCGACTGTTTTTTTTTTTTTTTCTGTTGTTGTTGTTGTTGTTGTTGTTTTGTTTTGTTTTGTTTTTTTGTTTTTAATGTGCAAATCCCAGCACAAAGTTACAAGACACATGAAGAAATAGGAAAGCATGGCCCAATCAAAGAATCAAAATAAATGAACCCTAAATAAATGAAAGCCTATAAGATACTTGACAAAGAATCAAAAAATAACAGCCATAAAGATGCTTAGTGAGCTCAGAAAAAAAGATACATAATCAAAATTAGAATATCAGCCAAAAAAAAAAAAGGGAAATATAGAAAAAGTCAGATAGAAATTCTGGTGCTGAAAAATACAATAATTGAACCAAAACATTTACTAGAGTGGTCCAACAGCAGACTTGATCAAGCAGAAGAAAAAAAAATCGGTGAACTTGAAGAACTGTCATTTGAAATTATTCAGTAAGAGAAGTAAAAAGACAAAAGAATAAAAAGCATTAAGAAAGCCTAGGAGACTTACAGATAACCAAAAGAAGTTGATAAATTCCTAAAGACATACAAGTATCAAGAGTGAATCATTAAAAAATAGAAAATCTGAATGTATAGTGATGAATAAGAAGATCGAATCCATATTCAAAAACCTCCCAGAAAAGAAAAGCTCAAGACTAGAGGGCTTTACTGGTCAATTCTACCAAACTTTTAAAGACGAAGTAATGTCAATCTTTCTCAAACTCTTCCAAAAAATTGAAAAGGAGGGAATACTTCCAAACTCATTTTATGAAGGCAACATTATCCTGATATCAAAGCCAGACAAAGACACTATAAAAAAAGAAAGCTGTAAGCCAATAACTCTAATAAATATACATTTTTAAATCTTCAACAAAACACTACCAAACTTAATTGAACAACAAATTGAAACTATCATACATCACATTCGAGCGGGATTTATCCCTGAAATGCAAGCACGACTCAATGTATGAATCTATCTATATGATATGTCACATTAACAGAAGAATAAAAATCATATGATCATCTCAATAGATACCAAAAAAGTATTTGACAAAATTCAGCCCCACTTTATAATAAAAAAACTCAACAAACAAGGAGTAGAAGAAAATTACCTCAACATGATCAAGATCATATATGGAAAAAAAAAAAAATGCAGCTAACACCAAACTCAAAGATGAAGAACTGAAAGCTTTTCCTCTAAGATCAGAAACAAGCCAAGGATGTCCAATCTCACCACTTTTACTCACCATGGAACTGGAAGTCCTACCTAGAGAAATTAGTCAAAACAAATAAATTAAATTTATCCAAATTAAGAAAAGAATAAGTAAAATTATCTCTGTTTGCAGATGACATGATCCTATATGTAGAAAATCCTAAGGTTCTTTTAGTTCCTAAAAAAATCCTGTTGAATAAATAAATTCAACGAGGTGGCAGGTTTCAAAATTAACACAAAAAATTGGTTATGTTTCTATACCCTAATAACAAACAATCCAAAAAAAGAAGCTAAAGAAAATAATCCCATTTATAATAACATCAAAAAGATAGTTTGAAATAAATTTAAGTTGGCCAGAGATTTTTACACTGAATGCTACAAAACACTGGTGAATGAAATTAAATAAGACACAGATAAATGAAAAGACATCTCATGTTCATGAATTGAAAGATTCAATACTGTTAAAATATGCACATTACCCAAAGTGATCTATAGAGTCAATGCAATTCCTATCAAAATCCCAGACTTTTTCACATAAATAGAAATAATAACCCTAAAATTTATAAGGAACCACAAAGGACCCCCCGCCAAAGCCAAAAGAACTGTGAGAAAGAGCAAAGCTGGAAGTCTCATACTTCCTGACTTCAAGTTTTATCACAAAGCCATATTAATCAAAACAGTATGGTACTGGCATAGAGATGAACCTGTAGATTAATGGAACAGGAGAGACACCCTAGAAATAAACCTATGCACATTTAGTCAACTTATCTTCAACAAGGATGCCAAGAATACATAATGGGGAAAGGATAATCTCTCCAACAGATGGTGTTGGGAAAACTGCACATTTAGTTATAAAAGAATAAAATTGAACCATTATTTTACACCACAAACAAAAGTCAATTCAAAATTCACTATAAAATTAAATGTAAAATCTGAAACTATGTAACAGCTACTAGAAAACATAAGAGAAAAGCACTATACCTTCTTTCTTCCATGGTTTCTTGAATACGACATCAAAAGCACAGGACACAAAAGCAAAAATAGACAAAAGGGACTACTTTGAAAACCTTAAAACCTTCTGCACAGCAAATAAAACAATCAACAGGATTAAAAGGCAACCTATGAATTGGAAAAAATATTTCCAAATCATATATCTGATGGGTTAATTTCTAAAATATGTAAGAAACTCCTATAACCAATTGCAAAATAAATAACTCAATTTAAAAATGGACAAAGAGCTTAAATAGACATTTCTTTTAAGAAGCCATACAAGTGGCCAGTAGGTAAATGGAAAGATGCTCAACGTCATTAATCATCAGGGAAATTGAAATAAAAACCACAATGAGGCCGGGCACTGTGGCTCACACCTGTAATCCCAACACTTGGGAGGCAGAGGCGGGTGGATCATTTCAGGTCAGGAGTTTGAAACCAGCCTGGTCAACATGATGGAACCCCATCTCTACTAAAAATTAGCCAGGCATGATAGTGGGCACCTGTAATCCCACCTACTCAGGAGGCTGAGGCAGGAGACTCCTTGAACCCAGGAGGCAGAGATTACAGTGATCCAAGATCGCACAACTGCACTCCAGCCTGTACAACAGAGTGAAACTCTGTCTCAAAAAATAAAAACGACAACACAAAGAGATATCACCATATCCTTCACAACTCTTAGGATGGTCATTATTTAAAAATATATATATATATCTCAAGTATTGGTAAGGTGGTGAGGATGCAGAGAAATTGGAACCCTTACACACCACTGGGGAGCAAGATACAGGCACTCTATGGAAAATAGTACAGAATTCTTTGAAAAATCCTAAAATAAAAATACCATATGATCCATCTGTCTCATTTCTAGGTATGTATCCAAAATAATTTAAAGCAGGATCTCAAAGAGATATTTGAACTCCCATGTTCATTGTGGCATTATTCACACCAATCAAGATGGGAAACAACCTAAATGTCTATCAACAGATGAATGGATAAAGAAATATGTGATATGTATACACAATGGAATATTATTTAGTCTTTTAAAAGAAAATCCCATGATTTGTTTCAGCATGGATGAACTTTGAGAACATTATGCTAAGTGAAATAAACCAGTCACAGAAGGTCAAATACTTCATTTTACCACTTACATGAAGTATCTAAAGTAGTCAAACTCATAGAAGCAGAAAGTAGAACGGGGGCTACACTGCTGTGGATGGGGAAAGTGAGGTATTTATTAATACAGTTTCCGTCATGCAAGACAAAAAAGTTGTGGAGATCTGCTGTACAACAATGCATATATAGGCCTGGCGCAGTGGCTCATGCCTGTAATCTCAGCACTTTGGGAGGCTGAGGCGGGCAGATCAGTTGTGGTCAGGAGTTTGAGACTAGCCTGGCCAACATGGTGAAACCCCATCTCTGCTAAAAATACAAAAATTAGCCGGGCATGGTTTTTTTAACAGGTGCCTGTAATCCCAGCTACTCGAGAGGCTGAGGCAAGAGAATCACCTGAACCCAGGAGGCAGAGGTTGCAGTGAATAGAGATCATGGCATTGCACTCTAGCCTGGGCCACAGAGCGAAACTCCATCTAAAACAAACAAACAAACAAAAAATGCACATATAGTAAATACCGTAATATTGTATTATCCATTTAACAAATTTGTTAAGAGGGTAGATCTCATCTGATGTGTTTTTTACAATAAAAAAAAGAAATTGTGCCAGCAACAGTCACATACCTATGCATTGAAATGTACAGTCAACAAATTCCAATTGGATAAATTATTTTGGGTAAGGCCTGCACCTACAATCTAGAATGACTACCCCTTTGTCTCAGTTTTATTACTGACCAGCTGTGTAACCCTGGGCAACTTTCTTGCCTACTCTGGGCTTCAGTTTCCTCAGTAAAATGACTACAATAAATTAACTGTAAAGTTGATCCTAACAAAGTTTTATGACCCTGAGTTTCTGGTTTACTCAACATAACCTTCATGCTAAGAAACAAAGTTATCAACCAACTGTCCTTAGACAGACCTGATTTTACAATTTCATGTAGCTCATTGAGGCAATTTCTTCCCTAGTCTATTCCTCTGTGCTGAACTTCTTTAAGTTTGACACTCTAGATATCCGTGTGCCTCAAGCAAAACAGTTGACAGCCATGAACCCATCATGCCCTGAGTCATAGGAAGTAATTACTAATAATCCTAATTCTGGTTCATAGTTTGCTTGTCAGTAATTACAGCTGCAGTTGAATGCTTTTAGCATTAACATCAGCCCGGAGTTGCAGCTCCCTCCTCATCTCAGGGAAATGGAACTGTGAGTACCTTTCAAAGCAAGGTTTGCTGCTTTTTTGCCTGGAACACTTTTTAATTGGGTATCATTTGGAAATTTCTAAATCCCATTTTAGAGCTTCTGGTCACTGCGTTACTTATTGAAGCCCTAAAAGCTAGTTATGAGGCATGCCTGAACAGTGCGAATGTCAAAGCAAAAATTATGATCATCTCTGCTTTCTTCCGAGAATGAAAAGAGCCATCATTTTGACCTTTTTTTTTTAATATACTAAAAGAAATCTAAGATAGCAAAGCTGTATGAGAAAGTACTTATGAATTTGGGACTGAAATTGCACTTCTAATTTAAGAGTTTTCCATCAAGTTAGGAGAGTTTAAAATTGTTGGGTTGTTCAGAAGCCCACAGACTATGTAAATGTACAATTTGGGTGTATCCACCCAAGTGCCTGACTAGAAACTTTAGTCATCTTTACCTTCGCCCTCTCTTCCCCACCCACATCTAGTGAGTCAACAAACTCAAGCCATCCTACTTTCCTAATGATTTTGGAATTTACTTCCGCACCTCCACCCCCATTACTGCAGAAGAGGCAATTAAAGATCTCATTACTTCTTCAGTGGGTGAGTGGTTGGCTTGATCCCAGCCCCTCTTCACCCCAGGACTCTCCTACACGGACACAAGAGATGGCTTTACTAAAGCACAAATTGGAGGCTGATTTTCTGCTTTTAAATACATGATGGCTCCCTGGGGCATACATGAGTCAAAGCCTTAGTTTGGTACTTCCTACTTCTTTAGTTTCTTCTCTTAGACTTCCGCTTCATCACTTCCAGCTGTCTAAAGCCCACCCACAAGACTTATTATTTGTCATGCCTTGAATTCTAAAATGCTCCATGCACTTGCAAATATTTGTGTTAGCTCTTTTCTTTGCCAAGAATTCCCCCACTTTATATACTGAAATTTTACTTATCTTTGAATATGAAGCTCAACCATCAATTTCTATGAAACTTCCCACAACTCTTTTAGAACAGCTCAATTATCTTTCCTACACGCTTCCCTAGAACATTTATTTATTCACCCATTCACTCTTTTTCATTCACTAACTCTTTAAGAAGCAACTAAATTCAGGAGATATGGACTCCTGCCCTTGGGAAGCCTACCTTCTTATAGACTATTTCTACCACATAGTCTTTTTACCCATATTTTAATCAGTGTCCTGTGTCCTTCATTGGACCACAAACTCCTTGAAGGAAAGAGATCCTTTTATTCAGTGCCCAGAACAATGAGTGATTTTCAACTAATATCTATTGAATTTTACTTAAAGTGGCTTATCTTTTGAGTATGTATGTATAAGTATGTATTTGTATTCACACCAACAGACTTACAATACCTTGTACTTTGGTAGCTGTGCACTGTCCTAGAGATCATCTATATGTCACTATCTAGCTTAAAACAAAACAGATGCTGGTGCAAACATCTCATCAGCATTCGTGGAGGTAATGAATAAGAAGCACTTGTCACAGTGACTGGCATCTGAAATTGCTTAATAAACACAAATCCCTCTTCAGCTTAATTTGAGTAGCCCTGCATTTCTTAAGATTTAAAATAAGCTGGTCTTTGTTTAAGTTTGATGAACTTTTCAAGTAAGAACATCCAACAAAGCAAGAGTTTTCATCCAACCCATTTCCTCAAAGAGTTTACCATTCAATCAGTAACAGCAGAGGCATTTGCAAAGAAGAGTAGAAAAAGGTGAATATTTGAATTTCTGTAAGAGATCTCGGTTTCAGGACCAGCTCTGACATGAATAACTTCTGGAAAATCACCTCATTTCTCTGTTACTTAGTTTTCTTATCTGTCAGGGATGGGGACGTTAATAACACTTTTATCTCCCTTGAAGACTTTTGTGGATAAAAATATAATAACTGTAAAATTAGCCTGAAAAATAAAGGTAAAAGCTTATCAAATGTGAGGTAGTATTTGTAATAGTAAAAACTTATGAAATGCTCTCATGATTGAAACATCTCTGAGGGATGTCCCCAGGCACATATGAGGCTGTTTGGTAAATTGATACACATATGGTCAGGGATTTAGTGGCAAGAGATAATAACTCCTCCCCAGGTCCTCTTGGGACAGATAAGAAACAAGTATAGCCAACCCTCAGTGACCTGTGATAACAAGGCCAGGGATGATATGGATAAACGGATTTCGCAGATTATCCAAAAATACAACTTTGCCCAATTACGACCTCTAAACTTTTGCAGAAATTCCTTTAAAAAAGCCAAATTACTTTCACCTGGACTCATAACCTACATACGTTTCACCACCAGTTCCTACCCCTTCCCATGCCTAGATACAGCTGCAAAAAAAAAAACAAAACAAAACAAGAACCAGTAAATCTGCTGGGGCAGCTGCCTTACCTAATGCTGAGCTACCCGTGAGAACTCAGTACATTTTATTTTCAGAGACCTGTGAGGTGCTGGCCCTGTTCACATTTTCCTGCGGCAAGGAAAAAGCCATCTAGGGCCTGCCAACCCAGAAAATTCTGTAAGCGACCTCAAACCATGGTAATTTCCCCCAAGCTGCCTGAAGGAGCTTGTCCCTTCAACTGATCCCTTGGCAGCAATGAAATCAGGTCTTGGATAATTCCTAGTCCAGAACTTTTCTGCAGATTTCCAAAGCTGGGGCAGGAAATGGCTTAGAATTGAACAAATCTGTTATTTGAATTATTCAACAATTCTTTCCCTGACAACCCCATGAGGGAGTTGCTTTCCTGTCATTTCTCATTATGATAGCTTTTCTTTCCCTTCTTTTTGCTGCTTTTCCTGAAATATTGGCAAGATAATTCAAAAACACTGTGAAAAGCACCTTGGGAACGACCATCTGCGAAACAGCAGCTCCATAGGTTACATGCAGCTTCATCTTACCTAGGAACTCAAGAACAAAATGTAGGCAGGTTAAAAAGCAGGAAATCATTGATATCCTCTCAATGGGAATTAGAGCAACATTGAGAAAAATGAACTAGTGATGACACCTACTTCAAGTGCCTTGCATTCTCATTCACTCATTGATTCAACGAAGGTTTGTCAAGCATTTGCTCACTGCTAGACACTCCAAAGAGGACTTTTGGGTTCTATCTGTCCAGTTTCTAGAATACTATCAGTAACTGCAGCATGCAATTCTCCTCCAAATCTGTCCATTTTCCATTTATGCCAGTGAAATAAGTAAATAGAGAGAGTGCAAGGTAGGATGGCAGCCATCCCAGTTTGCCCAGAACTAAGGGAGTCCTGGGGACATAGGACTTTCCGATTTTTTTGGTTTTTGGTTTTTGGTTTTTTGGTTTTTCTTTTTTTTTTTTTTTTTTTTGCCCAGACCAGAATGCAGTGGCACGATCATGACTCACTGTAGCCTCAACCTTTTGATCTCCTAGGCTCAAGTGATCCTCCTGCCTCAGCCTCCTAAGTAGCTAGGACCATAGGTGTGCACTACCACATCCAGCTAATTTTTTAAATTTTTTGTGAAGACAGTGTCTTACTGTGTTGTCCAGGCTGGTCTTGAACTCCAGGACTCAAGGGATCCTCCCGCCTCAGTCTCCCAAGTGCTGAGATTACAAGCATGTGCCACCATGCCCTGCCTCAGTTTTCAAACTGAGAAAGTCCTGGGAAAATAGGGGTAAGTTGGATTTGACCTTTCACAATCTTTTCTGTGACTTTTGATGATTTTTTTAAATCCTTAGGCCTCAGTTTCCACATCTGTAGAATAAAGGCACAAGAATAGATTATCTCTAAGAATTACCTTCAGCTTCAGTATTCTAAGAGTGAATTTAACATGTTTTTAGGATTAGAAAGGGTTCTGGAGCGGCTATAAAGATATCGGGAGCTCCTTAGAAATATCTATCCACAAATAAAAATAACACTGTGTTCAAATCCGGCTAGATTCCCAAGATTACAACGATCTAATCTAAACTTAAGCCACTCCTTTTAATTAAACATCTGCGTTCTTTTAATTAAACATCTGCGTTCTTTGCCTCCATGCCTGGATAAACTTAGCTCAGCACAGGGAATGTTCTATTCAGAAACTGTGACAGAGAATCCCAGAGTCTGTTCCCGTAATAAATAGCTTAAAATTATATTCAGCTGGGTTCCTTAAGCAATTAAGCAGGGTGATCATCTCATAGTATTTCAGGTGAAATAGACTTTTGTTGCCATTAGGTGCTTTTGTATTATGGGTAAGATTGTAGAGGGAATTAAGGAGCACAGACCACGTGAATAATCACATCTTTGAAAGAATCACAAGAAATCAGAGGATGGGAAGATGGAGAGAGGAATGAAGCCCGATTCAAATTCTAATGCTAACTTAGACAAAGACTTGACTTTACCTGAACTTTAAAAGCCTCATCTGTAAAATGAGAAAAAAACACATTTCCCAGGGTTGTGTGAGGGTAAATTTGTTCTCTTTCTTTAAAAGTGTGTATGTGTTTCTTATCTTCATCAATTCTTATATTTTACATATATACATACACACATACGTGGATTTATGTATAAATACATTTTTATTTTATTTTATGTTTTTTAGATGGAGTCGTGCTCTGTTGCCCAGGCTGGAGTGCAATGGCACGATCTCAGCTCACTGCAAGCTCCGCCTCCTGGGTTCACGCCATTCTCCTGCCTCAGCCTCCTGAATAGCTGCGACTACGGATGCCCGCCACCACAACCGGCTAATTTTTTGTATTTTTAGTAAAGACAGGGTTTCACCGTGTTAGCCAGGATGGTCTCGATCTCCTGACCTCATGATCTGCTCGTCTTGGCCTCCCAAAGTGCTGGGATTACAGGCGTGAGCCACCGCGCCCGGCCCTAAATAAATTTTATTTTATAAATTCATCCTTATATTTTATACATGTATTTTATATATATAGTGTATATATAAACTATATATAATATATACACATACTTTATTATATATAGTGTGTATATATGTATAAAAACTATATATGTACTACTATTCATATAAAATATAAGGAAGGATTTATAAATAAAATTTATTTGTATAATTATATATAATATATGCTAATATATACAATTATATGCTATATTATATATATTATTATATTATATATAATTTATACTAATATATAACTTGAAGGATTTACAAAATAAAATTCATTTATATATAAACCTATATATAATTTGTATTATATATGATATATGTTATACATTATATGTAATTTATATATCTTATATATGTTATATATAATATATAATTAATTACATATTTTTATATATAATTTATACATGCAGTCAACCCTTGAACAACCCAGGGGTTAGGCGTACCAACCCTACACAGTCAAGAATCCACATATAACTTTTAAATCCCCCAAAATGTAACTGCTAATAGCCAGTTGTTGACCTGAAGCCTCACTGATAACATAAAGCTGATTAACATATATTTTGTATGTTATATGTATTATATACCATATTCTTTTATAATAGAGAAAATACTATTAAAATTATAAGGTAGAGAAACTATTTTTACTGTTCATTAGGTGGAAGTGGATCATCGTAAGTGGAGCATGGCCTTTAGGTTCATTATTTTCATGTCGAGTAGGTGCAGAGGAGGAGGAGGACGAGGAGGGGTTGGTCTTGCTCTCTCAGGTGTGGCAGAGGAGAAGAAAACTCATGTATAAGTAGACCCATGCAGTTAAAGGGTCAACTGTACAAAATGCTTCTAAAAACATTAATATAGAATACTTAATGTCCGACTGCAACAGTCCTTGATATGAAGAGCACGTCTAAATGCCAAAAAGACCATGCAAATCTAGAGGAATATGTTGTGAAAGATTAAGTAGCAGAACCACTATCTGTAGCTCCTTCAAGTTCCGTCAGATCTGCTTTTTGGCTAACCCAAGAGTCTCCCAGATTGAAACAGGAAGTAAGGTGTCATTGAGCTCCCCTCCATGTCTCTGAGAAGCATTTTCCCTTAAATTGTTGGAGACATACAGCAATCAAAGAGTATTTTGTGATCCATAGAATCTCATGCTAACAAAGGCCTCCAGATGCCCTACTCTGATGATGCTTTCTCCAACTTGGAGAAATGCTCACCCAGACCCTGCTTGAGCAGAGTCGGGAACAGAGAACTAATGAGCTCCTAGGGTTTTTATTCTGCCTTTTTGCCTTTATTTAATGCATCTTCCCAGATTCAGTTCATCATTGATCCATCTGATTGCATGCTTTGGGATTCCTGAGGCTAATATGTGCTAAACACCATGCCTACGACACATACAGTAGGTACTCAACAAATGGCATTGTTCTCCCTTGCACTACTTTCTTCTTCCTACGTAATTGCTGGCTCAAATTAGGGCATGGTTAGCATTCTTTTAAAAAAAGCTTTTCTGGGCCAGGTATGGTGACTCATGCCTACAATCCCAGCACTCTGGGAGGCTGAGGCAGGCGGATCACCTGAGGTCAGGAGTTTCAGACCAACCTGACCAACATGGTGAACCTCCCCACCCCTCCGCCCCCGCCACTCTCTACTAAAAATACAAAAATTAGCCAGGCGTGATGGTGGGCACCTGTAATCCCAGCTACTAGAAAGGTTGAGGCGGGACAATCGCTTGAACCTGGGAGGTGGGGTTTGCCGTGAGCCACGATCACAACACTGCACTCCAGCCTGGGCGACAGACCGAGACTCTGTCTCAAAAATAAATTTTAAAAAAGCTTTTTCTGATGTCCAGGAAGACCTGCCATGGGCTGACAACCATGATATTCCTCTGGGAATTAACAGGGAAAATTCAAGAGGAAGATAGGAGAGCAAAGTAGCAATTTGGCATTGGGATCTGAATTGTATTTGCAAGGAAAAAAGGCTCCCTTGCCTTTAGATTGGCGAGTGGCCCAAGAGCTGCTGAAATTTCATTTCAATGGTAAAAGTATATTGCTCCCCCAGTCCTTACACCCGTGGCTTGGCAATGCTGTCTCAAGTTTGATTTAACTTTCTTGCCAATACACGGGAACAGATTGTTAGAAAACAATTATCTCAAGACCTCCCTCAAAACTGTGCTGTTTTTCAACCCCATTAGGGTTGAGATAGCGGTGTACGATTGCAGGATGATTTATCTCTCAATACTGATCTGTTCCTACATTACTGGACATTTCCTCCACAGCTGATTCCATCAACCATGCAATCATCTGAGCAGCTCTGCAGCCCGTGCTCCCCTGACAGAGCCGCACTTGCTATTTATCTTCCATGCCGTCTCTCACTCTTGTCAGTTTTAATTCTGCTCCATTCTCATTCTCTTCTCCTGTCCCCTGAGGGTTCTGTCTGGAACATATTATTATTCAGTATTTACAGGGATGTGTCACTTGAAAAATGTCACCATTGGAAATGACAAAAATTCAGGGATTTGCACAGAATCATCTGTGCCCCAACCACCATTTTGAATTTTTATTCCATGATGTAAATTCCGCAACTACCCGTGAATCTCTAAAATTATTGACTTGGTTCAAAGGAAGTCTTAGGGCGGGAGTGTGGCATTTGCGAAAATCCTTCCAGTTTAATTGCAAAGGTTTCGTTTTGGAGGAGACTTTATTCAACCTTCTATTTTTAGAAAAAAGTGTAATTTAGAAATGCTGACACCATTATTAATGTTGTCACACAAGTAAGGCCTCAAGATCTATCCCTAAACCTCTAAAATGTATCACTATAAATTGTCTATATTGTTTTATCAAATGTATTTCTTTTTTAATAATGGAATTAAAATGCTTACATAACTAACACCCACGTAGCACTTCTGGTGTCCCAGGACCTACTCTAAGCATGTATACACACATATGTTACTCCTCAAACCAAAATGTTATCATTGCTATTAGAAGAGGGTATTTGGGCAAACTGTTAAATAGAAGGAGAAGTCCATTTATTCAACATATACTATACCCTCAACTTTTTCACATTGTCTTTCAGATGCTGACCACAATTCTGAAAGTAAATATGGTGATTTTCGTGTTCACAAAAGAGAAAGATGAAGGATTAAAGAGTTAGCAGACTCACGGGGGTGGCTCGGCCGGTATCTTAGCCTGTATCTGTCTGATTCCAAATATTCTACTTCTCAATGTCCCGCCATGCCAATCTCTATCTTTGCCTTTGGAAAGGGATCTGATATGCCAGGTTATTGTAAAAGCTTCTTTCTTTAAGTTTTGGCTCAACCTTTGTCCTGGTGTAACGTCTCGTCAGTCGAAGCTCAGCCATCTTTTTGTATCCACCTCGGTGCCAATTCACTTTGTCCAGATTTATCATGAAGGAGGCGATGAGGTGGAAAAAGTGTACTTGCCTTTTCCCTAGATTAGACTAGAGTGACACAATATTCTGGAGCTGTCATTGGACCTGCACTGGTGCCAGGTCACGTGAGCTGACTCCCCTTACGAAAATGAAAGCATCCTCCCCCTGGTACATCCAGGCTCACTGGAGCTCTATACTTGAGTGTGGGGCCCAAGGTACAGTAGGGAAAACATTCGTTTAACTTGCTTTGTTCAGTAAACTATTTCCCTAAAGGGTTCTACATGGAGCAGTGACTGGACAATGGGAAATAAGTATTTCTTTGTCCCCTGGCCAGTCTGGCATATCACAGACAACTTGGAGGAAGCTCACTTGGACCAGAAGAACCAGAAATTGGGAGCATGCAATGGCAGAGCATGAGGGCAAGGCCACTCACCAGGAGGGAGACCCAGTGAATGGGGAGCAGGTGGCAACAGGAAAGACGGGAGGCCAGTCTAATAGGAAGGCAAACACCAACAAGAGGCAATTGTGGGATAATTTATGGGAAACCGAGGCATGGTCTGCAGAAGCAACTCCCTGCACTTCCAGATGACCCCAGGGAGATGAAAAGAGGCCTGATCTCTGAGAACCCAATCTTCTGAACAAGTTGTCAACATGCTAATAAGCATAGTGTCTTACTCTGTAGCAGGTAACTTTTGCTCTATGTGTTATTAACTCTCCATCTTCTCAACAATCATATTGAGCAAGTGCTACTTCTATCCCTGATGTATGTATAAATTTGTCCAACCATGTAGCTCATAAGCGAATTAACTGTAAATTCCAAACCTAGATACACCGATCCTAGAAACTACACCCTCACCACTTTCCTACCCACCCCCACCTCTTAAAGTTGAAGTGAGAACTAAGTAACAAGGACTTATGAGCTGCAAATTTAAGTGGAAAGCACTAGTTCAAGCATTTGTTTGAAACTCCCCACAAAATTTGTACAACAACCCTATGAGACAGTGTGTCCGTCAGCATTTGGTCAGAAAAACAAAGATAGTTTGCGTGTTCTAAGCATCAATAGTTCTAGTGCAGGAAATTAGAGGTTTGCAGTCTTTTGGAAAGGCTTAGCAATGGAGTTCGGGGAAGCCACCAGGACCTTTCTGCCTGCTGCTGTATCTATGCAAGTGGGAGTCGACACTCACCCAGAGGCCACTGAACACCTTAAGGGCCTCTGGGAGGGTCTCTCTGGCTTCTCAGTCAGAAGCCCTGAGATAGGTAATTCTTAGGCTTACCTGAAAGCCATTATAAATCTTTCATCTACCTGCTCACACATTTGCCTGCAACCACCTCCCTTAAAACAATGGCTTCTGCTTCTCTTCTTTTAGGAAAATCTCACACAAGTGCCTCTCCTTGGCAGACGCTACACAAAGCCATACACAAAAAGATGTTCTAAGAACAGTAGTTATTAGCTTCTCCACAGTACACGGGAGACTTAGAGGGCAGTAAAAATGCATTAAGTTGAGAACAGATGATCTGGTAGAATTAGGTGTAATTAGTATACCCATTTTACAGTTGATGAAACTGAAGCAGAGGCACAAAGTGGTTAATCAATTTACCCCTAATCACATAACTTTAGTAAGTGATAAAGCCGTGATTCAAATGTAGAGGGTCTGGCTCCATAATCCATGCTCTTGCCATTGCTTAAGATTGTTCTCATGGAAGACTTAGCTCAGCACAGCTTGGCACACCCATCAGTGCTACACTCATTGTGGTGGCTGGGTTCTTATTGTTACACTTCTTGTGTTACTATATTTGTTCTTCTCATAATTAGCACAACTGGGATTGCTCAGCTATTACCCATAGAATGTTGGATACCCCCACCCACAGTCTGCCCCACATCTCAAGGCAACCTAGATGGGTTTTCTTCCTCTAATGAATGTATCATTATGACTTAGTCCAAGATCTCTAAATAATTACCGGTTCCAAAAAATCAGCATCCTGAGTATCCACAGATGTGTGCGTGAATACATGCATACATGCACACGCGCGCGCACACACACACACACACACACTCAGTCTTTGTGAGCAGCAGTGTAACTGTATTTCAATGGATGCTATTGATGAGGGCGAGTTCCAGGAGCTTCACCCAGGCAATCCCAGCTGGCCAATTATTGCAGGCAGCCTGCTCCCACCTATTCACCACACAGAACACATGTCAAAATGCACTTGGAAACAACCCTAGGCTGCAACACACTGAGAAAGTGAGGCTGAGTGTCGGACTTGCTGACTTTGGGCTGCCCGGCATTGCCCGGAACGCGTGTGTGGTCTCTGATTCCATCTCTAGATACTGCAGGGAAGGCTCTGTAATTGGAAAATGCTGCCCAAGCAGAAAGTCTGCCTTGCTTAATAAACAGGGCTCTCTGAAGAAGTTCAAAATTACCAGAGGAGAAACACAGCCTAGTGTTACCATCAGTGTTCTAGAACTTGCTGAAATTGATCCAAGGTTTTAGCTGCAATCTTTCTCCTACAGCTCATTTAACCATGCAATTAGGCAGTTAAGTAGATGCAAAATATTTAAAATTAAAGATGCTTCTCATCAAGCCAGTGGTCAGAACTTTTTAAAGTAAATGATCAATTTGCTCTTTCTTCATTGCTTTATTCATCTCTCATTCCTATCTATCCCCAATCATGCTTAGGAAAAAAAAAAGAGAGCGTGCTTATCTTAACTCAGCAATTTCACGATTTCTATCAAATGGTAGGAGCAAAAATAAGAATTTGGAAGATTTTAAATGAAAACGCTACAGAGCAGAGCAAGGGCACAAACATGTGGCTTATAACGTATTTTGTAAGTGTAGGGGAGGAAATTATGCATGAATACCCAATTTCCATGATAGGAAGGTGAACAGCCTGTTTCACGACTGCAAATTCAATGCTGGAAATCACATCATTCTGAACAGGTATATAGTATTATATTCCGATTGAGAAAGGAATGCCATGCAAATGCACTCGGCAAAAAGGTAGCAGAGGAATATTGCATCTTTAATAGGATTTTTTATTCAAATGTGCTGAGCCAAACCATTTAAAATTGCATTTGAATAGTAAACAGATAACATCATCGTTTTAAAAAACCTGCACACTTGTGCCAGATCAACAGAGAGCCTGCAAAATAAAGACAGAGAGAAGGAGGTATCAGCTCTGAATAGAAAATAAAATTAAATGTGACTTCTCAGTCATGAGGCTTTCTTCAGGCCTCAAAAAGGTAAAGCAAGGTTAACTCCATCCTTCATCAGCACAACTCTGGGAAGGTTTCTGAGCCAGCAGATTCTTCCTCATCAATGTACGTTTTACAAACACAAATTTAATTTGAGTAGAGGTTTTTCTTACCTCTTCCACCAAATTGCTTTAGTTTCATTCATCAATTTGCATTATTGGTGTTTAGTATGAGATATCAGGGAAAGGTGAAGGAGAAATGCAATCAGACTATGGTCCCCACAGAATTAAAATGCCAGTGATTCAAATGCAAAGGACATCTAAGGATGCCCAAGAAACCATAGTAACCATCATCCCTTCCAGGAAAGCCTCAGTTTCCCGGAATCCTCCCAAATGAATTCTTATGTTAGACAAAGTTTCTGCATAACTAAAAGCTAGACCTTTATGTGAGCAGACATTCCTATCAGCCTCAGTTTTCCAAAAATGTTTTAAATACAGTTTCCTAAATAAAATATACAGATGAGTGCTCTGTGGGGGAAAGGGGTCTTTTGTCTACTTTAATTAGCATTATTCAGGAGAAACTCACATGGGAGAGGAAGAATTTCATGAGTCGAGGAAAGCACAGATGGCTGTAAGCTGAAGAATTCCTCAAATTTTGGAGAACTTCTGAGGCCAGGGTTTTGTGATCTGTCCATGAGGCAATGTCGTTTTTCTCTTTTCTGTGTAGTTTATCTCACCAGGTTGCCATCCAGCCTTCTGTACATTCTGTTCTCCTTGAAGAAAGCATCTTGGTGAAGGAGTTGGAGATTTACACCCAGAAAGGCTGAACTGGAAGTTTCTGGTGTGTCCCACCCAGAGGAACCCTGTAATGGATCAGAGGCCAGTCTGAGGCTTGCCTATAAAGCAGGGGGAGGCACAATTGGAATCACAGAACCAGCACAGCAGAGATGCTAGATTGTATTGTGCTTACATGATGACTTTAGGGTTTGTTTTTTTTTTTTTTTTTTTTGAGATAGAATCTTGCTATGTTGCCCAGGCTGGCCTCGAACCCTGGGCTCAAGTGATCCTCCTTCCTTTTAGCCTCACTGAAGCTGGGATTACAGGCATGTGCCATCATGCCCAACTTTTTGAGAATTTTTTTTTGTCATGGCCCAATAACTTTTTAAATTCTATTTACAAATTTCTAAATACATAATAGTGAAAACATCAAAAATATAAAAAGGTATTCAGACAAACTGTCTCCCACTATTGCCCTCTAACTGCCCTGCTGTCATCTCTTTGAATAGGTGACCATCTGCTTTTTCATTATTATTCATCTTTTATTTATTTATTTAGAGACAGAGTCTTGCTCTTGTTGCCCAGGCAGGAGCATAATCTCCACTCACTGCAACCTCCATCTCCTGGGTTCAAGTGATTCTCCTGCCTCAGCCTCCCAAGTAGCTGGAATTACAGGCATGGGCCACCATACCTGGCTAATTTTTGTATTTTTAGTAGAGGCAAGGTTTCACCATGTTGGCCAGGCTGGTCTCGAACTCTTGACCTCAAGTGATCCACCCATCTCGGCCCCCCAAGTGCTGGGATTACAGGTGTGAGCCATTGCACCCAGCTGTTATTTTTCATATTTCCAGAAAGTTTTGATGTGTTTGAGTCACGGCTTCTTGGTTTCTTCAAGTATCTTCTAGACCTTGACATGCTTGACATCTCAGGCCTGATTTTTCTCTAAGGATCAGACTTCTCAGTTTTTGTATTGATCATCTTTCAAGAAATGAAAGCTTGTCTTTTCATTCCAATTCAGAACCACCACCAAGATGTTAATAATATTTTCAGACACAAATACAGTTTCTTAGTAAGTTTGATCATTGTTTTGGAATATGAAAACTTTGTTTTTTCTCAGGTAAATCCATCATTCTGAAATGATCTCTCACTAATGACAATTTAAAAGGATTAAAACCAGTCGTACTCACCCATACATCAATTTGTTCTCTCTGAGTTTAAAGGTAGATCTTATTATCTCAGAAAATGCTGTTGATGGTATTTGCTATTATTTTATGGTATCTGTAGGTTTTGTTTGTCCAACAATCATTCCCCCTACTTTTGGTGACTATACCCCATTTTTAGTTGGAGAACAATCCCTATTCTCAGCCCTTGTGTTTCAGATTGAGTTGATACAATCCTTTAACAACAAGAATAGACATGTGACCCTTTCCAGGCCAATCAAAGTCAGATATCCCACAGATATTGTGATTAGTTTTGGGATCATCACATGACACAAGCAGACCAATGAAAACTTGCCCTGGCCCTTTTATTGTCTGTCTTGGGAAAGAGAAATTCTCTGTACTCTGGAGTTGTCAACCCACAGCTACTGGAGGTCGTCTTGCCACCCACTGATGGACCCTACACAAGAGTAAAGCTACTTCATAGTATCTGTGGTGGGAAATTACAAAGAAAAGCAGAACTGAAAAATAGAGAAAGACAGATCCTAATTGTTTAATATCTGAATCCAAAGTCTCCCTTTTCGAAAATGTGAACTAGCTAATCCCCTTTTGTTCAAACCATTTGAATTGATTTTCTGCCACTAGCAACTAAATGAGTCCTTTTATAATATTTAATTGCAATAGCAGTTGACCTACATTTATTCTATTTAAAACTGACCATTGGTTCACTCATACCGCCACTAATACTTCTGTAAGATATAGTACTGTACATAGACCAAAAAGCTCTCCAAATATGATTGCTTACCTCTTTACAGACAGTAAGCATTAAAATATGCTGGTACCATGTATCGACTGGTATGAGATATTTGTCTAGTTCCAAAACCTGATGAATTTCTACCTGGATTGATACTTAAGGTCCTAAAAAGTATTTTTAGGAGGCTGACACTTGTAATCTCAAGAGTTCATCTAGTCCAGTAACTTCCACATCAGTAGTTCTGGCCCCACCTGACCTCAGAATCAGAACCTACAAGAGCAAGACCCAAGAATTGATATTGTTAATGTCTTAGCACCAATATCTGTCTTAGTCAATTCAGGCTGCTATAACAAAATGCCATAGACTGGATGGCTTATAAACAACAAAAATTTATTTCTCACAGCTCTGAAGCCTAGGAATCCAAGATCAAGGTGTTGACAGATTTGATGTCTGACTTCCTGGTTCATAGATGGTGATATGGTTTGGCTGTGTCCCTACCCAAATCTCACCTTGAATTGTATTAGTCCACACATGTCAAGGGCAGGACCAGGTGGAGATAACTGAATCATGCGGGCAGTTTCCCCCATACTGTTCTCATGGTAGTGAATAAATCTCACAAGTTCTGATGGTTCTATAAGTGTGAGTTCCCCTGCACAAGCTCTCTTGCCTGCCACCACGTAAATAGTCCCATTGCTCTTCCTTCATCTTCCACCATGATTGTGAGGCCTCTACAGTCATGTAAAACTGTGAGTCCCTTAAGCCTCTTTCCTTTATAAATTATCCAGTCTCGGGTATTTCTTTATTAGCAGCATAAGAGCAGACTAATACAGATGGCTGTCTTCTCAATGTGTCCTCCCACGGCAGAAGGGATGAGGGTGCTCTCCAGGGTCTCTTCTGTAAGAGAACTAATCCACCTCCACTTCACGATCTAATTACCCTCCCAAAGGCCCCACCTCCTAATGCCATCACATTGGAAGTAAGAATTTCAATGTATAAATTTTGGGGAGACACAAACATTCAGTCTCCAGCAATTAACAAAAGCCTCTTGGTGGGCATTATGTATTCAGTCCAGAACTACTCTTCAATCCAGCCTATATCCTAATTATCAAATGAAACCCAACAGTTGAACCCTACCTTTTTCTTCATGAGATCAAAAGATACATCTTCCTAATATCAGAATTCCTACTGTTAGCCTCTTACGGCTTTGTATTTTCTTATTCTCTCTTAATACACATACAACCTTCATTCATAAGGAAAAATATGTCACAGGCAAATTGCACTGACATACCAACCTGCATCAATGGCCAGGAAATTGGTAGATTCCTCCTACTTTTGCTCACACTTCCATTTTTAGTATTTAAAGATTGATTATTTAAAATCTCTCAGTAACTTTTACCAGATACCCCAACCATGAGACTGGGAAATCAAAAGAATCTCATGATCAGAATCATCACTGTGTTCAGTTAATGATGCATATAGAGTTCTACTGGTGTCAGTGACCTAGCACAGTGCTAGACAAAAGAGTAAGTTTCAATAAATATTTCTTGAGCACAAACCATGATTGGATGAATGAAGAATCCGCTCTATCAAGACCAGAGCACATTCTCAATCATCTCCTTTCTGAATTAAAAATCACTCGTCTTGCATTCACCTGAGGAAATCATTGAAGAAATGACCATTCTACAGCTCAGCATAGAAGGCTGTGGCCATCCAGGACAGAGGAAAGAGGCTCAACTTAGAATCTCTTAGAGATCGTAAAGATGATTTCTCTCTATTCCATATGGATCAGAGACTGCAAACTTAAATGCCCCCAGGGGGCAGGCATTTAAGGACTAAAATAAGGGAGGTATAAGATTTATAGTCCTCCAATTTTTTCATATTTTATTTTTAGTTCCACAAAACACACTCAGTCTCAGTGTTGCAGAACCACAAGGTTTAGAGCAGCATGCATTCTCCATAGGGGTGATATCGTTCACAAGGGGGCAAAAATTTGTTCCGGAGAAGTGCAAAATTCTTAGGTAGTACAATGGTTTGTGGT
Organism: Macaca nemestrina; assembly: GCF_043159975.1. Taxonomy (NCBI): domain Eukaryota; kingdom Metazoa; phylum Chordata; class Mammalia; order Primates; family Cercopithecidae; genus Macaca; species Macaca nemestrina. The sequence continues at coordinate 170,473,686 of NC_092127.1, forward strand.
CTTCCAAATGGCCACCATAGACAAACCGATACACCGTGTATTTATGTTATTAAAAATCTTTTGGGGATCGATAGGCAATGGGGGGGGGGGGAAATATCCTCAAAGGAAACTTTCTTAGGATAATGATAAAAATGTTGAGAAACATCAAGAAACTGGAAAACTTTGGAATCTAAAGGGGCAGATGTTTCTCAGCGGCAACTGATTTGTGGCTATGTGAAAATATGGCAGAGACATATTTTTTAAAAGAAACCATAAATGTAGATATTTGGATAAAATGTCCCAGTTTTTAACTATTTATTTTAAAAGAAAATCAACAATAATTTTTTATGGACCAAACAAATTATATCTCCAGGGCCATGTGGCCAGCCAGTGGCCAATGTATAGTCAACCTCCTCACTGGAAATTTGAAGGAATTGTTATGTCCTTAGAGAATTTGGTGATTGCTAATCAGTTAGACAAAGAGCAAAGACATTATTTATGCTGCACCTTTTTAGGAAAAGCTTTCATCATTTAATCGGAAAGTGAGTTATTTGCCCATTGGCAAATTTGAGAAACTTTTTTTTTTTTTTGGTTCACCAATATTAGCTAAGGTGTCAATAATCTTTGAAAAGGGGCCTTAGTCTTTCCAAAGCTGTTTTTAGATGAACAGAACAATTATTCCATGGAAAGCGTTCTTGTGATACACTCAGGCTTTAAAGTTCTGCTTTTCAAACTAGGAAGCCTAGTTGCTGCATAAGTAGAGATTTGTTTATTCTGCTTATCTCAAGCCATAGCGAATATTGTCCCTGTCTCTAAATGGTCAGATTTCTGCCTACCGTATCTTAATTCTGCCTTAAAGCGATAACTCCAAAAAGTTAGAGACTGTGTTTACTGAACTTGTTATACTCACACAAAAGGATGCTAAATATTTGATGATAATCTTCCCGTTCTTTGAATTAATAGGAGTGCCAATCTAAACAGCACATGTTGAACGAAAATTTTATTTTAATTGCATTTCCCACATTCCCTTCCCTTCACATAAATTCTAAGAATAAAATTAAAGTCAGCTCTAAAACGTGTGTCTTTCCTCCTCTAAATGACATGCAGACATTAGTTTTGCCTTAATCACTTTTCATTTGAGCAGCTTAGGAAGGCTCAGCATGAATTTTTTATGTGTCAGATATACTCCTCCACCTGCTCAATCCCTTCCTGCTGTTTCCTGCATTTTCCCCCATCATGCTTTTACTTGGGAAAATCTATTTCCTCCAAGATATTCAGTGTTTTTTTTAAGTACTTTTACCCCCGGTTTGCTGGAACAATGCTGAGTGTACAGGAATTTTGGTAAACTCAGCAGTTCAACAGGCAAACATGGAAAGGAAGTGTCAAAGTCATTGGGGAATGTGGGGGACACCCGTTAGGCATATCCCACTGGGCTTGAGGAAGCCCTGAAAGGCCTGGGAAGCATTTTCCTTTCCAAGATGAGTGAAGACTTTGTTATTTCCTATCTGTGTTCACCTAGAGGAGCTAAGTTCAGGAATTAAAATTTAATGAAGAATCAAGTTTGAAATTCTGCACCAGTGCACAATGCTTATAAATACACCACACTGATACTATCCGGGTATTATAAATAATACATGTAATGTTGATTAAAATTTTGATGTAAATTTCTAAAAACTTTATTAAAGTTGTAAAATAACTGACACGGGTTGTTTATAGTTAGGTGACAACTTAATTAATCAACTTCTGTCTCCACTGCAATAAAGACTAGAAGAGCATATTCCCACTTTATTTTTATCCCTGAAGAATGAGCCAGAAAACACAAAATTATCTCCCTTTCAAAACACCAAATTATCTTTCTTTCACAACAGTCTGAGTATTAATTGTGAAGCATAACAGCACATAGTCATTGCCTAGACTAATAATTAATCTGGAAAATACAAATCTCTGACATTCAACTGGTGAAGAACTGAAGTGATAACCAGGGAACATTTATTCACACTCAGTCCGGAAGTGATCATTTTTTGTCTTGGTACAGAGAAAATTTTCAATTTTCAGGTCACTAAACAATTTAATTCTTTATTAGAGATAAAAAATTAAACACACAAATCATCACTACATGAGAGAAAATGCATGTATACTCATATATATTGCACGCTGGTTGTCTCAGTATTCTTGTTTAATGAGACTTATCCCTTTTTAAATAAGAAGTCCCAGGCTGATATTGAAAATGAATAAGATGATGGCTACAGTAATGTTTGAGATAGCCAGTCTTTTATGACTTTATTATTGTCCTTTGGCAAGAGTTTTATTACAAATGAAATACTTTAAGAATTACTGTAATTCCTGTAATTGATGCAGGCTCTCTTCATTCACTCATTTACTCAACAAACTTACTGCCCGCCATGCCCTATGGTGGCATCAGGAGGGTTGCCAGCGTCAACTAGATGCAACTACGTGGTCTACTGAGTTTACACTGCAGCAAGAAAGACGTATTATGGACATAAATAACTCGTGGAAAGGAGATAGAGCCAAACACACCTGGATTCAAATCCCAATTCCATTTGACTCTTTGAGTCTCAATTTTCTCATACACAAAGTATGTCTAGCAATATTACTTATATCATAAATGTCATGATTCAATGGCATAATTCGTAATAAATTCTTAACACAGTGTCAAATACATAGTAAGTCTTCTTTTTAAAGAGTTAATTTATCCTCCTTCTATAGTTGTAGTGTTGTTGTTGTGGTGGTGGTGGTGGTCATTATCCTCCAAAGGAGTAATTGTCAGGATGTGAACTCTTAGCATACAAGAGGGGAATATGATTTATCATTACCTAGATCTGCACTCTTTCAAATGATTATTCCGACTCTCCCTCTAGGCTCAACCATGTATAATAACTGTCTTCTTAAACCATGCTTCAAATCTGAATCATATTGCTAACACGAGCCCTGGATTAGCCATTAAGCAATTAAGTCTGTGCTTAGGACAGGAAGGGAAGGGAGGGGTCACCTGGTAGTTTTCTCCCTAGTTAGGAGAAAAACCTAGTTAGGTGCATGCTTTTAACTCTTTTACTGTCACACTCAACTTCAGTGGAATTTTTTATTATCTTCTTGGAGTGTTTGACTTCAATCTCCATTGCTTAGGAAATATTTTCTCAGACATGATGAGTAACTGAAGTTTAAAACTTTGGTTCAAAGGTGTCATCAGATACCACGTTTGTTTTAATCTCATGGAGTGAGAGTGTCTGGTTCCCTTCCAGTGTCAACAGAACTGACTGGATCTGGCTAGCACTTAACTCATCAGTTGATTTGTGTAACAGACCCTTAAGCTCTTGATTTTTAAGCAGTGGTAGGGCCTAAGAGCAACCACTGTTGGACAGTGCTTAGGGCATCAACTGGCCATAAGCTAACCCTGTTAAATATCCATGGGAGTTTACAACCTCTCTGTCTCCAGTATCCTGATAACCACTTTTCCACAGATGTGTGAGCCTGACGCCTCATGCCTGGGGATAGAATTGCATTGATGATTTTCATAGGCTCAAGATTGCACGACCTCTCAACATTATCCAGCCCAACCTCCTAGTGGAGGTCTAAATCCTACTTCTTCTTTTGGTGGCCCTATAAGTCTTTCTGCTGCCCTTTCTGCTGTGTTCTGCTATTTATTGTGACTACAGCACTTTTTAAAAGATATTTTAGTTTATTTTAAGTTCCAGGATACATGTGCAGGATGTGCAAGTTTGTTACATAAGTAAATGCGTGCTATGGTGGTTTGCTGCACCTCTCAACCCATCACCCAGGTATTAATCCCCGCATGCATTAGCTATTTTTCCTGATGCTCTCCCTCTCCCAACCTCACCCTCCTAACAGGCCCCAGTGTGTGTTGTTCCCCTCCCTGTGTCCATGTGTTCTCATTGTTCAGCTCCCATATGTGGTGTTGGGTTTTCTATTCCTGCATGAGTTTGCTGAGGATAATGGTTTCTAACTCCATCCATGTACCTGCAAAGGACATGATCTTGTTCCTTTTTATGGATGGATAGTATTCTATGGTGTATATGTACCTTGAAATACTATGGTATTCCAGAATCTACAAGGAATAGATTTTCTTTTTCCAGTCTATCATTGATGGGCATTTGGGTTGATTGCATGTTTTTGCTATTGTGAATAGTGTTGCATTGAACATACGAATGCATGTGTCTTTATAACAGAACAATTTATATTCCTTTGGGTATATACAGTTGGGTCAAATGGCATTTCTAGTTCTAGGTCTTTGAGGAATCATCACACTGTCTTCCATAATGGTTGAACTAATTTACATTCCCACCAACAGTGTAAAAGTGTTCTTATTTCTCCACAGCCTCTCCAGCATCTGTTGTTTCTTGACATTTTAATAATCACCATTCTGACTGGCATGAGATGATATCTCATAGTGGTTTTGGTTTGCATTTCTCTAACGATCAATGATGTTGAGCTTTTTTTCATATGTTTCTTGGCCACATGTGTGTCTTTTTTTTTCTTTAGAAGTGTCTGTTCATTTCCTTTGCCCACTTTTTAATGGGGTTGTTCATTTTCTTGTAAATTTAAGTTCCTTGTAGATTCTGGATGTTAGACCTTTGTCAGATGGATAGATTCCAAAAATGTTCTCCCATTCTGTAGGTTGTCTGTTCACTCTCATGATAGTTTATTTTGCTGTGCAGAAGCTCTTACGTTTAATTATATCCCATTTGTCCATTTTTGCCTTTGTTGTAATTGCTTTTGACGTTATCCTCATGATATCTTTGTGCATGCCTATGGCCTGAATGGTATTGTCTAGATTTTCTTTTAGGGTTTTTATAGTTTTGGGTTTTACATTTAAGTCTTTAATCCATCTTGAGTTAATTTTTGTATAAAGTGTAAGGAAGGGGCCCAGTTTCTGTTTTCTGCAGATGGCTAGCCAGTTTTCCCAGCACCATTTATTAAACAGGGAATCCTTCCTTCATTGCTTGTTTTTGTCAGGTTTGTCAAAGATCAAATGATTGTACATGTGTGGTCTTCTTTCTGAGATCTCTATTCTGTTCCATTGGTCTATGTCAACTACAGCATTTTGAATGTATTTCCGGTATAGTCTAAATTGATTTGTGCTGTCATTATTTGCTTACATGTTTACCCTTTCAGGATAACACTTCACCCATCTTTCAGTTCATAGCAATTGACTCACACATACATAGTAGGTGTTCAACAAATATTTTAAGCAAGTAAATTTATAATTTAATGAAAAGATGTCAGTTGAAATAGATGAAATGTATGTAATACTTCTTATCAGGTCCTAATTAGATTGAACTCTAAGTAATCTAAATAAGCATAGAAATGTTCTCTTAGATTCTTTCATCACAAACGTTTCTAGACCTGAAAACCCAAAGTTTATAATCAGTGATTCTCAGATGGTTAATAAAGAATGTGTATAGGATACTCAGTCTTCTCAGAAAATATGAAAGGCAATTGAGATGTTCTGGGTCACTTGTATTTCCACTGTAGTTCATTATGAAATAATTAGTTAAATATCAATTTACCTTGAATTATTATCTTCTTCCAGCAACTAGCCTACTTTTCTGAACCTCTTCCCAGCAACACACCTCAATACAATTGTCTATTCTTGCCATATCCATCCACTCCCTATATTAATCGTCCAATAACAGTTCTCGGCACTTATCTCAATGGACTTAATAGCAGCATGTGGCATACTTTATTGCTCTCTTCTTCTTGAAATACTCTCTTCTTCATTCAGCCACTTCTCAGTCTTTCTTGGCTGGTTTCTCTTCATCTCCCTAACCTGCAAACATAAGGGCGTCCACACAGTCCTTGAACTTTCTTCCCTTCCCGCTCATCAGTCACTTCTTTAGAAATCTTATCTAGTCTCCTAGCTTTAAATACCAACTATACATAGAAGGCTCCCAAATTATTAGCTTTATTCCAAACTCACCCATCAATTAAAGTTACAAATACAACTGCATAGATAACATCTCCACCTGGACATCTAACAGGCATCTGTTGTGCCAGACCCCTGTTAGCTGCAACAGTCATGATACCAGGTTCAAAGCATTGAGGAAGTTACTCAGAGCTGGCAAATATAACATAGTGTTTACTGAAGGGAACTTACATACAGAGCAGTCCAGTGGTGGCTGCCTGGCCCGGAGAACCACCACAGCCTACAGCAAAGCTGCAGTTTATACAGCATTTTTCACTTAGCACCCTCTTCCTGACAACCTCCACCTGAAAACTGTTATTCAACCCAAAACAAAGGACCTCCATCCCATGGACAAAATGGTATTGGAGCTCAGATGTCCCTCAGAGATAAAGAATGAATCTCTAGGTTGGACACTTTGAGATTCCTTAGCTTTGGAGCTTGGCACACACATTTAGGTGTGTCTGCCATACAGGATCATTCTTGGGTAATGCTTAAGTTATTACTGTCAGGTACATCTGCCATACAGCATCTCTAACCCAACATGTCTAAAACTGAACTTTTACTGTTCCTACCTCACATCATAATAACTGTTTCCTTTTTTGTGGTTACTCAGACCAAACTCCTGGAAATTATCCCTGACTCCTCATGCCTCACAGCCATTCTACTTGCAAATTCTATTGATTCTCCCTTCCAGATACATCCAGAATCTGACCACTTCTCATGAACTCCACCCTGGTCCAAGGTCCATCATTTTTTGCTGAGATTATTACAAACGTTTCCTAATTATCTTTCTGTTTCTACTTCTGTTCTCTCCACAGTGTATTCTCAGTACACTAACAGAGTGATCCTGTAAGTGGGATGATGTCATTCCTCTGCTCAAACTCTCTGATGGCTTCCATTTTACCAGAGCAACAGCTGACATTTTGCAATGGCCTGTAAGGCCCTGTCAGATGTTATCTGTCGTTTCTCCATCTCTCTGGTTTCATCTACCATCTCCTCTTCACCCACTCTGCTCCAGATACAATGTCTTCCTTGTTTTTCCTCAAACATACCAGAGCCTAGAACAGGTTTCACAGAGGATAGGTATTTGATGACTATTTGTGGATGTAGAATTGAAAGAAGGAAGGAATGAAGGGAGAAAGGAAGGAAGGAAGGAAGGAAGGAAGGAAGGAAGGAAGGAAGGAAGGAAGGAAGGAAGGAAGGAAGGAAGGAAGGCAGGCAGGCAAAATGCTCAAATAAAGCCTTCAAAGGTAAAGTGGCTGTTTTTAAAATAATGTGCTTTGTTATCTTGTCAATAGAAATACTCTTTAAAATATGTCTGAGCAGAATCTGGATTTTGATACCAGCTTTAAAGCTAAATTGTAGGGGTTTGTAACCATTCTTACCATTCTGTGTTTCCAGATAATCCTCTAAGTGTCCATAGACAAATGGAATGAACACATTATAGAGCCTCAGAATGGTTTCAGAAACAATCAAAACATTTTATACCAAAAACATAATATTCTGAAGTATTACTTAGGAGCATGGCATTCATTTCATGGACAAATCAAAAATGCAATCTGAAGAAATTGATGTTATGCCAGAGAAAAAAAGTATACAACTTAAGGGAAAAATTGGGTTGAGAGAACTGAAGTGATATCAGATAATAGAAGTGATATCAGATATTTCACCAACCAATGATATCAGATAAAAATATCAGAATAAGTCTCCATAAACATAGACACAGTTTTTTTAATACTTCACAGATCAATTTCAAAGGCATTCTCATTGTCCTGCAGAAATCAAAGATCTGGATCTATAAAACTTCAGTTACTAAAATTTTAATATCCTTGATATTATTTTAAGAAAATGTATCATAACCTTAAAGTCCACAAACTGTGGAAACACAGTAAGTTTTGGATCCAAACTATGAGCTGGAGGCTCTGCAGACATACAGGAACAAGGAAATGGATGTCTACCAAGGGAGAAGCAAAAAGCTGATGTCCCTGCCTGCCTCACAAAACTAAAAGTCCTGATATGATAAAGCATTTCAATGTTTCCTTTCTTCTATCTGTCTACTCCATCTAAGTCGTTTATTCAGATACCTAAAGCTTGATTGTTAGCTTTTTGTTTGCCTAAAGGGTATTGCCTGCTTGCCTACATGATCAAGCAGAGTTCATCGAATGTAATTTAACTTATTTCTGATGGTTCAGCTGCTTCCAGAGACACAGCGTGATATAGCGATAGAGAATTGGACTTTAGCAACAAAGCAAGGCCCTGTCTCAAAAAAATAAAAAACTACGGAATTGGAGTTTAAAGACAGTCTGACATGCGGGATTACTCCCTCTTTCACTCACAAGACATTTGACCTTAAACAAAGTTATTTAAGCTCCCTAACCCTCAGTGTCTTCATTGAGAAAATAAGAACATTAACACTATTTCTGCAAGGATCCAGTGGGATATGCACAAGAGCAGCACTCAAATGTGCTTGTGACTCATCACCTTGCTTCCATACCCATCGCCAGCACAGCCATTCGGGACCACACTAGCTGCCAAGCATGCACTGGATGAGAAAATTGAGATTGGCCTTTCCACACTACATAGATCCTGGTACATTTTTCTGTTACCCCAAACCCCCTTGGTCCCAATTTCTTCTTTCCAGATTGTCAGCCATGTGGTCCCAACATGCTTTGCAGCCAAAACTATTGTCTCAGCTATCACAGTTCTCGCACCAAATTGCTAGAGATTTTCTGGTTCCTCCCTCCCCTAGGATCTTGCTGGTGTCATTTGGCACATCCTTTGCTGCTCTCTTGGTTTACAGCTTCTATTCTACTGTGACTGGCACCAATTCACTGTGGTACTTAGAATTACAGAAGTTTAAATACACTTCAGATCTCTTATGTAAGTCAGTATCACGAACTTTAATGCATGGACTTGGGAATGGCAATTCAATCACCCAAGATCTTTTTGTGGGGGACAGAGGGCAAAGGCAGGATTTCAACCCCCATCAGAGTCTGAATACCAGCTGTAGTCCAAGACAATGTTAACCACTGACAGGAAGATGGGTAATTACTAATAACCAATATTTGCTAAGTGGTCTCTACCATTTTAACTATATGATATCTTTTAGATCTGTTATTATTCCATTGTACAGGTAACTTGCCCAAGTTCACCAAGCTAATAAGTGGCAGATCTGAGATTTAAGTTTCAGGTAGTGTGACTCAAAATCTTTGGCTGCTTCCACTGGGCCACACCACCCTCCCATGCAGCCCTCCAAGAGCTCTCAGGTGAGCAGGGTGGGCTGGAAGACAGACTGAGAGAATGCACTCCTAATGGAAGCTGGTGGAAATGGACTAGGATATGGTGGACAGGTGGAGAGGAGTTGAGAACTGGGAATTAAAGAAGCAAAAAAAGAAGAATGAGCTAAGCAAGATGCATTCAGAAAAAAGTAGGCAATAGTGACTAAAAAAGGGAGAGGCCACCACAGCCCAAACCTATAAACACTCAATGGGAAAATCGTTAGGTGTGTTGGACCACATCCTTCAAATAAGTCAAATATTATCCATGATGAAGTAGGTCACAACTTCCTAACCAGTGTGAAATGTAGCATGACATTAATCCCTTTAGTTTTCAAGGATGGGGCCAGGAGACAAAAACCTCTAGGTAAATTCATGTTTTTTTTTTTCCAGCATACTTGGACAGTGCAAACAGTATCATGATATAAACAAGGTTAGGAAGCCTAGGATAACCACTCCCATTCCTTGTCATTCTCTCCATGATGCCAGTGGGCTCTGGTACCTTCAGAATATTGAGATTTCTGCAAACCTAAATCCTTGAATTGGCAAGAAAGCCTGGTTTGGAGTGTCAAGAACTGAGAAAATGACATGAAATAAGATTGTCCAAGCAGTTTACAATATCTGAAGGGATCTAATAGAGCATCAAGAAACAAAAGCAAATGCTTCCACTGAAAATAACATTGAGGATTCCAGCAGGTTCCTGGTAATCCATCAGTTCACAGGACATACAGCAAGAGAGATAAGCAACCAGGGTCCCTCAGAGGGAATGAGGCAGGGCTCATTCTTGTTGCTTGTGACTCTGTATCCACAGCAGCAAGGCTTATTCCAGACCCCCTCAGGCAGGGGAGCTGAGGTTGCTGACACATTTTCTACCCAGTTCAGGATCAGCTCAGAAATTGCCAGAATCTGAGGGTGGGTATCTTGATCTATTTGCGCTGCTACAATGAAAAGTACTGTAAACTGGGTGTACAACAAACATTTCTTTCTCATCGTCCTGGAGTCTGGGAAGTCCAACCTCCAGGCACTGGCAGATTCCATGTGTGGTGAAGGCCCATTCCCCGTAGATAACACTGTCTCTTGAAACAGCTCTCTAGGGTCTCTGCTCTAAGGCACTAATTTCATTCATGAGAGTTCTGCTGTCATAACCTAATTACCTCCCAAACACCCTACCGCCTAGTACCTTCACATTGGGCATTAGGGCTTCAACATATGAATTTTAGGGGAACATAAACACTCAGACCATAGCAGTGAAAGAGGAAGAGCACCAACTCAGTCTAGTAGACTCTCAGGAAGGCACAGGCAAACCTCATACGTTCCCTCATGGCTTAGCATCTTGAAAATTGTTGACCAGCTGAAAGAAGGTGGTATCCCCTTGGAAAGGACTGTTAAAAGAAAAACTTCAGCCGAGTTAGATTGAAAGGAATTTAATTGAACAGTGAACGATTCGCGAACGGGGCAGTCCCCAGAATCACAGCAGATCCACGGAAGCTCCAGCACAGCCACATAGTGGAAGAAGATTGATGGGCAAAAAAAGGGAAGTGATATACAGAAATCAGAAGTGAGGTACAGAAACTACTAGATTGAGTACAGCTCAGCATTTACCTTATTCGAACACAGTTTGAACACTCGGCAGTTTATGAGTGGTCGATGTATGGCTGCTGGGATTGGCCAAGACCCAGCCACTGTTACAGGCACACACTCCCAACTGAGGTTTTCAACCTTGTCTACCTATTAAGTTAGGTTACAGTTTGTCTACAAGGACTCAGATAACAGAAGTATGGAGTCCCTCTCAGGTCATATTTAGTTCGCTTTTACAGGACACAATTAGTACATGCAAACAGGGGACCATGCCCCTATTCATCCCGTTCCATAATCAGAGAAGAGGACAGGAGCATAGCATTTACCACTCTCTCCCTCAACACAAAGCCCAAACTTGTTGCTTGGTGTAAAGGCCCCTTCATGGGTCTTCAGGACTTTCTGTGGCTTCGGGCATCCTCCCTCTCCATTGCAGTGATTTCCATCGCCTCCAATTTACATTAATCCATCCCTGCCCCAGTGCAAGTCATGAAGTCATGAACCCCAGAGTTTTTCACCACACTTTCAACCATCCAACCTCTGTGGGTAATTCCACGCTTCCGAACCCCCATCTGTGCCATTGACGCAGCTTTTTGGAGGAAGCTGTGCCTCGTTTGGTTCTCATTACTGGCAAATATAAGGTCAGGAAAATGCGTTGGCAATTCTTGTGGATTTCTGGCTCCCTGCAAAATCATTCATTCCCACGGTGCTGATGTCCCATCCCCAGGTGACAACTATGCTTTTTCTACAAAACCCACCAAGGACTCTATGTCTAGGGGTGGGAAATGGGCAGGAACAAAGGCAGCAGCCAGTAGCCCAATATTTATTCAGCCCCTTCTGACTTACTGTCTGCTTGCAATTTCCTCCCATTCCAGGACTTGGTTTGTTCTTGAAAGAAGCTTCTCGTCCTCTCTTTCTTATTCATCATAGCTGAGAATGTCACCTCTAAAAACTTTTTCTCACCCCTGCTTTGACCAAATAATGTAGCCTCCCAACATCCTCCCTTGGCACTCAATATTACATCAAATTCAAATAAACCACAGTTGACTTTAAAACCCTCCAGCAATTCGTGTCTGCCTACATCAACTCCCACACCCCTCAGTTGCTCTTGTCACATGAACCTCCTCGCAGCCCTCTTGCCTCCACAACTTGCAATTCTTCCTGCCTTTCTTGCTCTCTCACCCACCTGAATGAACCTCCCATCCCTAACTATCAAATTACTGGTTTGAGAAGAAACAGGAAAGGTTGAGTCAGGTATCCTAATGCATATTCTTTCCCTGCTAATTTCTGGCGCTATGACCTTGGGAAATAGCAGTTATCATCGTGATAACAAAGGCGGCATTTATCAAGCACTTTTATGTTTTTAACCCATTTAATTCTCACAATGGCCCTATGAGACATGAACTACCATTATCCTCATTGTAAGGATGTGGAAAATCACCCAACCTCTCTAAGCCCAAGTTTTCTGATTTAAAAACTGGAAATAATAATATCTGCTTCTCAAGGATAAAAATTAAAAAATATGTATGCTAACATGGTGAAACCCCGTCTCTACTAAAAAATACAAAAAAATTAGCCGGGCGTGGTGGCGGCACCTGTAGTCCCAGCTACTCGGGAGGCTGAGGCAGGAGAATGCCATGAACCTGGGAGGTGGAGCTTGCAGTGAGTCGAGATCACGCCACTGCACTCTAGCCTGGGCGACAGAGCAAGACTCCATCTCAAAAAATAAAAATTAAAAAAAAAATTTATATATATATATATATGCAATATACAGCATATAATTTGTCAGTTTCCTACCTTTCTAGCCCCATCGTTAAGTGCACCTTATTCACTATTTCCTGCAATGTTTGCCTCTCTCGGAATTCTCCACCCAGCTAAACAAAAGAAAGGCTAGTGCTCTTCTTCAGCAGTTAAATATTGTTCCTTCCTCCTCTCCTCCAAAATGCATTAAGAGCTACACTAAGTTTTTCTTAAAGGAAACAGAGGTCGTGTCTGCTGTGTCCCAGAAACATAATGACCTTCAGCTCAGCACCACTGCTTCACAACGATTTGCTTATGTTTGAAATAGAAGTGTGACTTTACCTTTAGAAGGGGGAGCAATTGCCTATTAAACATGTGAACCGAGGCCTTTTCCCTCTGCAGAGATCTTTCCTCTTTCCCACCTGTTTACTGAAATGCCTTCACCAGAGGACAAAGCTTGTCATTCCACAAAGCCAGACTTAAAATACAAATCTCACTGAATGAGTTAATTCTTGGATGTGACTACAAGTCACTGGTTTCAAATCTTCTCTTGCCAGCAGGGATTGGCAGAGATGAAGAGAAACAAGAGGCAGAGTTGCACACAGAGTTGGTTGTGTCGGCTTAGCTATTTATCCCAGAAATAACACCATGCTTTGCCATGCCTAGTATAGACATGGCTACAGTGACAATCAGGATGAAATGTACAGGTTCATGTGATTCCTTAACAAAGAGAAGATTGTTAACTATGATTGCAACCTACCTATAGCCAATGTAGAAGACTTACCTCAGTTTACAAGGTAAGCCCCCTCTGTTACTTTACTTATAACCTTGACATTATTTGATAATTAATATTCATACATCCACCATCCCCTAAAGCCAATAAAATTATCAATATTTCACATATTTCAAGGTAGGACTAGAGTTTGCCATCCTTAAATAAATGGCATCTCATGGAAAGATTATTTTTTTCCACGTTAGTAAAAGACACTGAATAAATATTAATACCTATAATTATTTTCCTGAAATAAATAAGGTGAAAGAATAGTTAGTGCTGTTGCAGACAGCCTCCAAGATGTCCACAGAGATCCCTGCTCCCTGGTATTCACACACTTATACTAGTCCCCTCTTCTCGAGGATGAGTTGGACTCACTGAGTTGATTCTAATTAACAGAATATTGTCCAGATGTGAGAGGTATTCAAACCAGAGTGACTCCATCTTGAATGAGTCTGGGAAAAAGAAGGCTGGGATTTGCCAAGATGCATTCCCAGGAGATTAGCTGTTCCTAGCCTCAAGATGTTTACAGCTAAGAGAACAGGTGAATAATGTTTACTTAACAGACCCAGGCCCAGGAATGTTCTGATATCCTTATATCTTGAGAACAAAAGCATACCTAATTTTGCTTTAAAGATAATAATATCGATTCTTGCAAAATATAGTAATTAAGAAAATTAATCCTTTATCACAACCCTTGTAATAGAGTACATCTCTTCATGATTTTTGTTACTGTTTTTATCCTATCTATAAACAAGCATCATACTTAGGGTGGGCAGGTTCTTCGTCTTACTTTTGGGAACATCTTACTCTGTCTATGGAGTAGCTTTTCTTTCACCCCTTTACTTTTCTTTTTTTTTTTTGAGACGGAGTCCCGCTCAGTCGCCCAGGCTGGAGTGCAGTGGCGCGATCTCAGCTCACTGCAAGCTCCGCCTCCCGGGTTTACGCCATTCTCCTGCCTCAGCCTCCCGAGTAGCTGGGACTACAGGTGCCGCCACCTCGCCCAGCTAGGTTTTTTTTTTTGTATTTTTTAGTAGAGACGGGGTTTCACCACGTTAGCCAGGATGGTCTCGATCTCCTGACCTCGTGATCCGGCGGTCTCGGCCTCCCAAAGTGCTGGGATTACAGGCTTGAGCCACCGCACCCGGCCCACCCCTTTACCTTCTTAATAAACTTGTTTTCAGGTTGCACTGTGGATTCACCCCAAATTCTTTCTTGTGCGAGATCCAAGAACACTCTCTTGGGGTCTGGATCGGGACCCCTTTCCAGTAACAATGGTAATGGGATGTCACTTCCGGGATCAGGGTCTAGATAGATTATGGCTTGTGCCTTTGGTAGTCACTACGTTTTTTGTTTGTTTGGTTGGTTGGTTTTGGTTTTATGTTTCTTTTTTTTTTTTTTTTTTTTTGAGGCAGAGTTTTCACTGTTGCTGCCCAGGTTAGAGTGTAATGGCGCAATCTCGGCTCACTGCAATCTCTGCCTCCTGGATTCAAGCGATTCTCCTGCCTCAGTCTCCCAAGTAGCTGGGATTACAGTCATGCGGCCTGGCTAATTTTTTGTATTTAGTAGAGACAGGATTTCACCACGTTGGTCAGGCTGGACTCAAACTCCTGACCTCAAGTGATCCACTGCCTTAGCATCCCAAAGTGCTGGGATTACAGGCATGAGCCGCCGTGCTGGCCCACCCTCTTTTGCTCTCTTACTTGCCCAGGGGAAGTCGGCTGCCATGTTTCATCCCGCCCTATGACATCCACGTAACACAGAATTGAGACAAGCCTCCAACCAACAGCCAGAAATTAATTAACTGAGGCCTTCATTCCAACAGGTTGCAAAAAACTAAATCCTTCCAACAACTACATAAGTGAGCCTGGAAATGAATCCTCCCCTAGTCAAGCCTTCAGATGAGACTGTTGCTCTAGGTGATGTGGTGCCTGCAACCACGTGACATTGAACCAGAAAAATACCCAGATAAACCATGCCCAGATTCCTAATCCAAAGAAATTGTGAAACAATCAACATTTGCATTTTAAGCCATTAACATCTGGGGTGATTTGATACACACCAATACATAACTAAGACAAGTGCCTTTTGAACTCCTTTTCCCTTAAAATCCCAGAGGATTTAACATGACTTTCAGAATTATAAAAAATAAATTTTTATTTCAATATTTTATTTAAATTCGGGGGGTGGTGGGGATAGAGTCTCACTCTGTCACCCAGGCTGGAGTGCAGCGGTGCCATCTCAGCACACTACAACATTTGTCTCCCAAGTTCAAGCAATTCTCCTGACTCAGCCTCCCAAGTAGCTGGGATTACAAGCGTGAGGCACCACGCCTGACTAATTTTTGTATTTTTAGTAGAGATGAGGTTTCACCATGTTGGCCAGGCTGGTCTCGAACTCCTGACCTCAAGTGATCCACCCACCTCAGCCTCCCGAAGTGCTGGGATCACAGGCGTGAGCCACCACACCCAGCCTTTTATTTAATTGTTAATAGAATTCAAAACATCAGATGAGCTACAGCCTCCTTGTTTTCTGTTACTTATTCTAACGCTAAAATAAAAACAAGCATTAAGACATTCTGGATATTGGAACTCAGAAGCTTCTGGGTTTTTTGTTTTTTTTTTTTAATATTAGAATTTAAGGATTACGTGATATAGTGGGATTTTAAAATACCACATTAACAATATATCTCTCTGGTAAGCACTCATAAGCTTTCTCTGAGGATTGCAGCATTTTAGAGTCTCTAGATAACATCTAAAACATCAGTTTGAATTAAGCAAGCTGAGCCTTAGAGGGGTTAAAAGAGTCTCCTGTGGTCCTGTAGAATTAGCACGTGGCAGAGCTCAGACAGAAACCTACACTTTCTGATTCCAGAGCATTTCTCATTCCGTCTCACTACTTCGAGAAACCAAGAAAGCATGGCCAGCTGTAATAATCTTGTCCCTTTTACCCAAATAAAATTGAACATTATTGGAGAAAAATTAAAATGCCCTGCAGCCGCATAGCAATCCCTGATTTGTTGTCATCATTTTCAACTTGCAGTCTGCATCTCAACAGCAAACGGGTAATTGACTGGCCGGTTTATAAACACTCTTGATTTCACAAGTAGATTTTATGGGGCAAGAGCTCTCCTTGGGGTTAACTTGCTCTTTGCATAGGTTAATTTAAATAGCAGTGAAAATTTAGCTTGAAAGGATAATTACAATATTTCACCTCCTTTTATCTCAGGTTATGTAAATGAGGCTTTAATCTTCTCACGGTTCATATTATATTAATACCGAGAATAAAAAGATCTCAATATATTGTGTGCTGTCAATCACGTTAGAACATGCTCCCACAGTCGTAGTGGGTACAAATTGAACTAATTCCCATAATGATGTGTTGTGCATATTATCAACACGTAAACAAATGGACTTGTAGCTTGGCAGAGTTCTCACTTGGGCAATGTAAGTTGTCATTTTAATTTGATTGCAAAATTGGGGTTTTTTTTTTTTTTTGACATTTCTGCAATATCAAGTATATTTATTGAAAAACTAGGGGTAGCCCCAAATAAGCAAATTCAACTTCTGTCCCCTTTTAACCTACGGTTTTCACATCCTGCCAAAGGTGATGCAAGCACTAACCCTGAGTGACAGGACCTCGATGTAACCTTGTCCTCTTCTTTGCACCACAGCTCTTGTGAGACACTCTGTCATTCGCAGTATTGAATAGTGAAATGTGATGGTTAGAGAAATGTAGCATTGTCTAGTTTAATAAATATCAGGAGGAAACTGGCAGATAAGTTTTAACCCCAGGGCATTTAAAAAACAATCAAAATACTGTTCTCCATCCATATAGTGTTCACACAACACAATATGTTTATACTAGAGTTTAGAGACAGAGTGAAGTTGTTCTATTATACCTCGAGGGCAAGCTTAAGGTCTAATTCCTCCATGAAGACTTCTGTGATTGCCCCAACTCTGAACGATTACTCCTTCAACTGTGTGACCACAAGACCTTTTTAGCACCATTGAAAGGCAGTATATGATAGTGGTTAAGAGTATAAGTTCTGTGAATAGACTGGCTTCAAATTCCACTACCACTACTCACTAACTACAGATTTGGAGCGAACAAAGTAACCTCATAAATGTCCATTTTAACTATAAATGAGGACAGTATCTGCCTTGTAGATTGTTTGACATGATCATATAGAGAGACTAGCACTGTAAGGGACACCCGATAAACCTTAGTCCCTGAGTATTTACTATGTGCCAACCAGGAACATTCACTTCTTTTATCTCTTTTAATTTCCATAATAACCCTCTGAGTTAGATATGATTTACCCCACTTTACAAATGGAAAGTCAAGGCCCAGGGATTATAATCAACCAGCTCCACGACACGCTGTTAATTAGCTGCAGAGCTAGTCTCTGAACCATGGCGTTCTGGGTTCAAAACTTACATAGCCCATCTCTACAAAATGTCACCACACATCACCACACTTGCGCTTCTGGAAAGTACCGTCTTCAGTCTTCAATGGTTCTAGCATACCTGAACGCAGACATATCTATTTCCCTCACTGCATTACGTTTCTCTGGGGTAGGAATTGTTTCCTATTCTTCCTGGGATTTCCAATGCTTACATAACATTTAACTTATAATAGATGTCTATTAAGTTTCCTTGAAATAAAATGAGCTAGTTGCAGCTTCCCTACAGAAACTATTACCCTTTATTAAGGAAAAATTTCTAACAAAAAAGAAAGGCCACAAATTTCCTTGAGCGAAGGAAAGTGTTGAAAGATGAGCAGACACAGTCGTGGGCCCTGAGCTGTCAAAAAATCAAAATGGAACGGAGAGGCTGCCAGAGGCATCTCTTCTCAAGCCCACCAATCAGTGTACACTTATTGATTATCTTCTGGATGCTGAACTAACCTTATGATATCAGTAGCTTCCAAACAGCTAGGCCAAGCTGATTTCTGACATCCCGAAAAAACTATACGGGTGACCAACTCTAAAGAACACTGAAGAACCTCTATTTTAAGTTGTTCACAAAAGTTTATAGTTCCATAACAGTCTGTCTGTCACACCTAAGTCCCCTCAGAGAAGGAAGTTGCAGTTTTCAGTTCCTACTGAGGAAAAGAAGTTTGCAGATGCTGCACCTCTCTAGAATAGATAAATGTCAGGAATGTAGTCCCCTTCACGTGCAGGGTGATGAGAGGTTTATGTTGTTGCATTTTTCTGTGTTGGTAAAAATGAGTTCTTAAAGTTTTAAAGACATCGACAAAAAAAAGATATTTGTGAGAATAGAGGATTGGTGAATAGGGACAACCAGATTTTCACAAGCAAAAGAATGAAATCGGACCTCTATTTTATACCATATACAAAAATTAACTCAAAATGGATTAATGACCTAAATAGAGAAGCTAAGACTATAAAACTTTTGAAAGACAACATACGTGTCAATCTCCATAACCTTGGATTTGGCAATGGATTATTCAATATGAAAACAAAAGCATGGGTGACAAAAGGAAAAAGAAGATAAATCAGATTTCATAAAATAAAAAAACTTATATAATCAAACGACATTATCTAGAAAGTGAAAAGAATACACAGAAAGAAAATATTTGCAAATCATAGATCTCATAAATGTTTGATTTCCAGAATGTATAAAGAACTCCTACAATTCAACAAAAAGACAAGCAACACGATTTTTTAAATGGGCAAAGCACCTGAATGGACATTTTCTGAAAGAAAATATACAAATGGCCAATAAGCACATGAAAAGATGCTCAGCACCAGTAGTCATTTGAGAAATGCAAATTAAAACCACAGTGAGCTAGCACTTCACACCTCCTAGAATGGTTATAATTTAAAATAAAATAAAATAACAGAAAGCAACAAAAATTGGAGAGAATATGGAGAAACTGGACCCCTCAGTACATTGCTGAAGGAAAGTAAAATGGTGAAGGTGCTGTAGGCACTGTTCACCCATTCCTCAAAAAGCTAAACATAGAATTACCATGTGACCTAGAAATTCCACTTCTAGTTACATACGCCAAAGCATTGAAAACAAGGATTTAAACAGTTTGTTCCAGCGTTATTTATAATAGGCAAAAGGTGAAAACAACACAAGTGTCTATCAACAGGTGAACAGGTAAACAAAATGTGCTAAATGCGTGCAATGGAATATTACTCAGCTGTGAAAAGGAATGAAGTTTTCATAGATGATACAACATACATGAACCTTGAAAACATGCTGAGTGAAATATGCCAGACACAAAAGAACAAATATTGTATGATTCTACTTATATGACATATCCAGAACAGGCAAATTCATAGAGTCAGAAAGTAGATTAGCGGTTACCAGGGGCTAGGGACGGGGGGAAATGGGGACCTGTTGCTTAATGGTTACAGAGTTTCTGATTGGACTGGAAAGATGACGAAAAAGCTTAGGAAATAGTAGCATGATTGCACAACATTGTGGATATAATTAATGCCCAGAACTTAAAGTATAATAATAAAAAAAAAATTGCAGGTAACACAAGAGCATCTATAAAAAAATTTTTTTTTTCTCCATGATGAGAAAGTATACAACTCAGTTTGAGTGAGACTATCTCATGAAATGACAAAAACCAAGTTATCCTGAATATAGTCTAAATTCATTCAGGAACCTAGAGGGTAAAAGCAACACCGGAAGAATTACACTTCAGGGTTTGCAGTGAAAATGGTTTACAGAAAAATGTCATTTTCCTCTTGGGGATCAGTCTGCTGTTTTTCTTTAAATATCTTACATAAACTTCTCCCAAGCAATAAAGCGGCAATTGTAATAAGAAAGAGCATATATTTAGACTCTTAAATGTCTTCTCAAAATGACAAAACATTGAGTTTTACTTAGAAAAAGATAGTAAGTGATTACAAATGGGCCAGTAATTTATGACGGGACTTTAAACCCAATGTTTTTCCTTGCATACCATGTGACAGAGAACAAGAAATGTCTATAAAGGAAAACCCTGAAAGCCACAATCCTACATGAATGTTAGTAAGCATTTGCAGAACATGTTGAAGGAAGCCATAACTTTGATTCTGCTGTCTCAGACTGGATGAGAGGCACCCCTTAGCAAAGAGGTACTAGTAAGACTTACTTGGGACAGGTATACTTTACACACAGATGTCAAAATCTGTATTTTTAAAACAAGCCAAGATTTACAACAGGCAAATCAAACTAATATTTATGCATGTGGTTTTTACAAAGGAGCATTTTTAGAATATTCTGAACCTCACTTTTTATTTATCCTTGACAATGATAGTCAAAGTCTCACATGAGAAAAAAATGTGAAGCGTTAATGTCACCATTAGGTAGGCACCATACTTTCAATGGGATTGGGAAGTCATTAAAACACCATGCTTTCAATGGAATTGGGAAGTCGTTCAATAATAAGCTTTGTTATTAGGTGCATTTTTGAAGAGGAATCAAATCTGGAAAAAAAAATTGTTTATTCAACAAAGAATATTTGAATGTCTCTTATGTGAGCCAGTTTGATTTCAAATACAAGAGTGGATTTCTGGTGTCTATATCTTTTCCTTAATATCTACCCTTTATTTCCCAGAACATTGGGAGGCTGAGGAGGGCAGATCACTTGAGCCCAGGAGTTCGAGACCAGTTTGGCCCACATGGTGAAACCCTGTCTCTACTAAAATTACAAAAAATTAGCTGGGTGTGGTAGAGTATGCCTATAATCCCAGCTACTGGAGAGGCTGAGGCAGGAGAATCACTTGAACCCAGGAGATGGAGGTTGCAGTGAGCCAAGATTGTGTTTCTGCACCCCAGCTTGGGTAACAGAGTGAAACCTTGTCTCAAAAAAATAAAAATAAAAATATCTTCCCCTTCTCTAAGACACCGTTCCCCTTCTCCATGCCACCCCTAACCTCAGCATGGACACCTAGTCTCTCCTCCCTTAAAAATTTCCAGAAAAATTCTAACACCCACCCATTTTTTTCTCTCTTTCTCCAGTGCCTAAAGCCAGGCTCAGCTCATAGTTATAAAGTTTGTAATTTATTTATTCAAATAAAGTGATCGACACGTATTTGCTGATGAATGAATATCTAAATGAGTGAATGAACTTTAAACCATGTCTATTTGAATAAAAATAACTAAACAAATCTAAGTTCTCAAAATCACTAGCTAGAATAAGGGTCCTTCCTTTTGGCAAAAGGTTTATACATTTGAATAGAAGAACCCTGAGAAAGTGAAGCAAGAAAATCTAAGGCCAAATAAAATTCAGTTTCTTCAATCATTTCTTGGTTTAGTGTGGTTTTACTTTACTTTGGCCGTTTTAAATCTCCACTACTAAAAGATGGAAGACGTGCATTTGAACAGGCGTTTATAACATTCTGTAATGGATGATAGCATCAAACACTCACTGGACAGGGAAGAATTCAGCACAGACTTTTATTCTTGGTTTTTATGGTCATACTTACAGAGAAGAACTTATACTAGTTACTTGATAAACTAAGTCTTAAAGAAAGGCTTGAATTTATAATTTTGACCCTCATTGTAATTGAGATAATTTATGTTTCCAATAAAGTTAGCTAATGGATATGCTGCTTTCTAAATAAACAAATAATTTTGTCTCATACAGTACAGTCCTCACCAGAAAGAAGAAAGTTGAGTCACAAGGCAAGTTGGCTCCCACCAATCATGGGGTGACTGTTCCCTGAATGCAGGCAAAATTCCTTAGAGGAACTGCCACGCAATTTCAGAACCCTCTTGGTAATCAATGTTTCGGCGAACTGAAGTCAATGGATAATTGCTACTAATGTGTTAGACGGAAGGTTCACATGCTTTGGATCCAGACATACTTTTGAATTTCAGTTCTATTTCTAACAATAAGAAGGAATAATAATTTCCCTAGGCAAGTTATTTAACCTCCCTAAGCTTCGATGTCCATATCTCTTCAAAGCTTGTGTGAGGAGATTAAAGTGTCTAGTGAAGAGCAAACACTCAATATATGTTAGCAACTAGGAAAATGACATTGGATGTGGTAGTCATGAAACTCATGTGAAGTTTTATGTAATTTCTCTAAAGTCACTCTGGTAGAAAAGAAGAATTGGAATTCGACCCTACTACACAGCCCAAAATACAATCATTGTAGTGAATCATTCAGCTGGGTTTCACTAGACAAAATGATAGAAGTACAATAAATTCCGTATAATAGCCAGTCAATCATGGTAGCTTTCTGGGGCCATATTATCAACATCTTTAATGTTGCACTCATAAATTTAGACTTCCCCTCAGCATTATCTAGTAGCAGAAAATCATTCCCTTATGATAACATTCAGCTCTACTGACGTTATCAGTTAACCAGCGACATTCAATTAGTGAAATGCCAGGTTCTCCTATTGAAAACACTCCAGGAAAGATTTCCAGATCTCAAAAACTGACCACAAACCTGAGTGGTGTTTAGAAATAGAAAACTTGTCTTGAACTGCATGGAGCTTTGGGCTTTCAAAATGCCAGTCCCTTTGTATTTCTGTCTTTTTCATTTCAAATGAAAGGGTTTCATCAGACCATTGCTCATGTCTTGCCATGTTGATAATGGGAACAGGTTCACAGAGAAGCACTTGAGGCAAGACTTGTTCTCAGGAACGTGACTTGCCGTTGCCCACAAGCACAAATATAACACAATCAATTAGACAAATGGAAACTAAACTAAATGATGGCAAGGGAAAATATAGGCATGTCAGGAAGGTAAAAGCAGGGGGTAAAATTAAGCGAAAACATGAAAGTGATATGATTTAGAGGAAATAATACTGAGCTGAAAATAGAGCTGTGAGGTTCTGATGGCCAAGGATTTACCTATTTGTATAAATTAATTTGATTATAACATTCATATTGTCAATGAGAAGAGGAAAAAATGCATACTAATTTCTTAGAAGAAACGATGTTTCTTCCTGGAACTTTATACCAGAGTTGTTCAATAGAAATACAATTTGAGTCACCTATGAATTTTAAATTTTCTAACAGCCACATTTTAAAATGTTAAAAAAAATGATGACATTGGTTTTAACATGTTATATAACCCAATATATCCAAAATATTATCACTTCAACATAGTAAATATATAACACTACTACTAAGACTTTTTATTCCTTTTTACATACTGTCTTCAAAATATGATGTATATTTTATACTCATAGAGCATCTCAATGGAGATGCTAAATTTTTATCAGAAATACTTGATCTATGTTTGGATTTCACAAATGGACGGTTGAAAAAGTAGATTCACATACCCAAAGTGTTCCAACATCCGTAAACGTTCTCTCGTGGCTGTGTTCACTTTTACATTTGATTTAATTAAAAATTAAATAAAATCCAATTCCTCGTTTGCACTAGCCATATGTCATTTGCTCAGAAGTCACATACAGACAGCACAAGTCTAAATGAAAAGTTGTGTCCAGGCCTTCACATAGAGGTTACTGAGTAATATAGAATACAGTATCTTTAGCAGTACCCCCAAAAAACCTCCGTTTCTTCAGAGAATTTCTTGATGTAAGCTGAGGGCATAATGCCAAAGCCCAGCTCAGAGTTAAGCAGAAGGGCAAGGCCATTATGTCTACTCATCCTGCTCTCTGACGTTTTAGAATGAAAGGATCTCTCTACAAATGCTCTTCAATAAACTTCATAACAGCCTAAAAAATATTTCACAGACAAAAGATAATACAAATGAAATTAAATTTAAAATGTCAAATTTCATTTATAAATAGATGCAGGGGTTCATCAATGAAATTTGAAAAGACTTTGCACTATTTTACCCTTCTCCATTTCCTGGTCTCTGTAATCCTGTTATGAAAACAGATGAACTCAAGCATATTTATGTCAAAGGATAGATGAGAGAGAGGAATAATCACAATATAATTATAGCAGTAAACAAACAAACAAAAAAAAGGAGGGCTTCATCAGAACTCCCAAAGTGAAAATCTAAAGAAAAAAATGTCCTATTTTTCTCATTTGCTGTTAATTTAAAATGCCTACAATTCTGTCTACAAATCAGATTGGTGAGGAACTTTCCATTGAAATGGACATATCCATCTCTAGAGGAGATTCCTGATGGGAAGCAGTCCTCCAGCTCCACACTGTCTCCAGTGGAGCTCCTACAGCAGCCAGGGACGATTATCTACACAGTAGGACGTGCAGAATAAATAAAGGTTAAATGATTATGAAAATGTGACCAACATCTGAGCAAACAGCATGTACCTTGGCAGGAGGGATATCCATTTCAGGGCAAATCACAGCCAACTATGGAAATAAACTTGTCAGATGCAGGCTGCCACGGCATTCTTAGCTGCAGACCTTCTCCCAGGCTGCTGGTTCCTAAGAAGGATTCCAAAGTGGCTCAACAGCCCCCCGCCCAGCCACCCCCAGCTTCCTGAGCTTCCTAAGGCTGGTTGTAGCTGCACTGCCTTCACCTCCCATTACCACTTTCACGGCTGTGAATGTCAGAGAGCATAGTCTTTGAACTCACAAGTACACACTGGAGACAATGAGATAAGAAAAAACAATATCTGTGTAAGTGTGAGGCCTCAGGAGGGAAGAATTTTAGGCCTCTTGGTCCTTACAGTTAAGCAGGATGAGGGATATTTTGGGCAGACTATACTACAAGTAATGAGATCTCTCTTAAGGGGAGTTGGTGATGTGGACTGACTGTGGGCCAAGCACTGTTTGAACAGCGTGAATGATCTCATCTCATAAAACAGAATAAAGTAGATTGTATTGTTATCTTGATTTTTTTCAGATAAAGAACCTAAGATACAGAGAAAGTAAGTAACTTGCCCAAGGTCTCACAACTAGGAAACGGGGAACTGAGATGTTAGCCTTAGGTGGTGACGCTAGAAACTTCACTCTTAACAGCAGTGCTACAGTGCCACCCTATGGGCCTGCTAGAAAAATCCACTTGTCAATGAATCCAGTTGTTATGGACTGAATGATCGTGCCCCCCTAATATTCATAGATTGAAACTTAATTCCCAATGGGAGGGCATTTGGAAGTTTAGGACTTTGGGAGGTGATTAGGTCAGGAGGGTAGAGCATGAATGGGATTAGTGTTCTTATTAAAGAAGCCCCAGAGAGCTGCCTTGCCCCTTTTGCCATGTGAGGTTACAATCGCCTGTGAATCAGGAAGCCATCCCTTACTAGACACTGAATATGCCAGCACCTTGGTTTTGGACTTCCAGAATCATGGAAAATAAATACATATTGTTTAAGCCTCCCAGTGTATGGTATTTTATTATAGCAGCCAGAACAGACTAAGGTACCAGTCAAAGAAAACTCTAATCAAAATTTAAACCTAAGGAATAGAGGAGTACATTAGAAAGAACTGATGGAGCCTGAATGCAGTGGCTCACACCTGTACCCAGCACTTTGGGAGGCCAAGGTGAGCATATTGCTTGAGCCCGGGAGTTTCAGACCAGCCTGGTCAACATGGCGAAACCTTGCCTCTAAAAAAAATACAAAAAAATTAGCCTGGCATGGTGGTGCATGCCTGTTGTCCCAGCCATTTGGGAAGCTGAGGCAGGAGGATCACCTGAGCCTGGGAGATCAAGGATGCAGTAAGGGATGATTATACCACTGCACTCCAGGCTGGGTGATAGAGTGAGACCCTGTTTTGAAAGAAAGGAAGGAAGGAAGGAAGGAAGGAAGGAAGGAAGGAAGGAAGGAAGGAAGGAAGGAAGGAAGGAAGGAAGGAAGGAAGGAAGGAAGGAAGGAAGGGGAGAAGGAGAAGGAAGAGAAAGGAGGGAAGGAAGGCAGGAAGGTAGGAAGGAAGGGAGGGAGGGAGGGAAGAGAACTGATGGTAGGCAGTGACTCTATTTAAATATAAATACTTGTCAGTTGTGTGAATTATATACCAAACAGAAAGTAAACCTCGAGCATTATGAAAGGTGTAATCAACAAAAATTGGGAGGTATAGGGTGAGCAGATAGGTCAAAATATTAACTTTTTATGGCAGCAACTCAAATTCCAAATGTAGTTTTTTTAAAAAAATGATAGTGATGTCAACTTCTTAATGTTTTCTTCTTAATAATCTCTTTAGTGGTATCTTTGAAAAAATATCCCTTGTTGTAAAAAAAGAAAATCCATTTAAAATTTTACCTTTCCTTCATTTTCATTTCTTCAGTTTGAATGAAAATAAAGTTAAAGCTTTTTTTAAATTTTGAATTTTAAATAGTTGTATTTTTAACAACTATTTTATATTTACATTTTACTTTACATATTCAATAGCACCAATAGTTTTGTATCTTATTCTTGCAGAAGTGGACATAGAATCATATCTGGAATGATGAGTTGTCAATATGAATGTTGTTCACTTCCGTAAGCTTGCATTTGGGAAGTTTTTATGATTATTCTTTCCATTGCTGTTATTAGAATTTCATTTATTCAATTGTCACGTATTTACTGAGCAGTTACAATATAACAAGAATTGTTCTCAGCTCTGAGGATACAGCAATGAGCAAAACAAACTCAGGCCTTGGCTTTGGAACTTCTGTTCCGGGGAAACCAACTGTATTAGTCCGTTCTCATGCTGCTATAAAGAACTGCCCAAGACTGGGTAATTTATAAAGAAAAGAGGTTTCATTAACTCACAGTTCTGCATGGCTGGGGAGGCCTCAGGAAACTTACAATCATGTCAGAAGGTGAAGCAAACATGTCCTTCTTCACATGGCAGCAGGAAGGAGGAGTGCAGAGCAGAGCAGAACAGGGAGAAAAGCCCCGTATAAAACCATCAGATCTCAGTGAGAACTCATTCACTATCAGAAGAACAACATGGTGGTAACCACTCCCATGATTCAATTACCTCCCACCAGGTCCCTCTCCTGACAAATGGGGATTACGGGAACTACAATTCAAGATGAGATTTGAGTGAGGTCATAGCCAAACCATATCACCAGCAATAAACAAATAAACACACACCATTGTGTCAGGTATTGAAGAACAAGAAGAGGTAGACAGTGATAACAGGCAGAGTGATTTTTACTAAAGTGAAGTAACCTCTCCAAGGTGGTAATATGTCAGTGGAAAACAAAAAAGTTCAAGAGGGAGCCATGTAAGATCCTGAGGGAAAACATCGATGAAGAAAGAAAAACCAATGCAAATATCCCAAGTCAGGAAAGATGTAACAGGGTAGTAAAGGACCTCAGTGAAATTCAGCACTGAAGCTTTCAAACTTGAGCCAAGTACTTAGTAAACCTGGATGGCATGCTCAAATTCAGGCTATCTACTGCCTGGGTAATGTTCAAATTTGAGCCAGCTTTTATTCATTTTCATTTTTGTATTGCCTCCTCAACAGCTCCCAGTCTCACACAGCAACCTCCTTAGGCTTAGATCAAAGTTCTTACTTTGTATGAAATATTGAAATTAGCAGACAACCTGTCTGTGTATTTTCCCAAAGCAGTGATCGCCCAAGTGGAGCATGTTAAATGCTTACTTAAGTAAGCTAATGGCAACATTTAAAGTTTTATTGACATTAAACCCTTTCAAAAGTATCTGACAACCTGGCTAAAAGTATGTATACTGTGTGGATCTCCTTTATTAATGAGGCAATTAATCGTGAGAATTACCAAACTTCACTGAGAACCCAGCAGGCTGCTGTGAAAATGGAGCTCTGGGCTTCTGCAGAAATCCTCAGTCAAGAAAGGTAGCAGTCGCAGCTGAGAAGTCCTGGTGTGATTGACAGCCGTGTTTATTGATTTTGGATTTTGAGAACAACTCCCAGGGGGCTGGTATCAGCGAGTCAGAGGCAGAATTTGATGAGGCAGATGGGACCCTGAGGGAAAAGCTCATAAGGCAGAATGGTGGAGTGCCCCTTCCCTGACCCTCACAGGCACGATAAGAGATGGTCTCTTTCTCATTTTAACAGGGATTCATTCCCACCAGGCTGCATCTGAAGAAGAGGACAGCCCCCAAAGAGCAAAACTCTTTGGGGGGAAAAAAATTAAGCTTCTTAAGTGCAAACTTTCAAACCGCCACAAACAGGCATGTGCTTCAGGAAAGAAGGAAGGAGCAACACATCTGGTACCCAGGCTTCCACCACACCCACAGCCAGGATTCTGTTACAGATATGAAAGGGCATAGTGTAGACAATATCTAATTATGATTTAATGATTGGGAAATGAAGAGACAGGCTTGAAATCCTCTTCCAACTGATATCAACTTTGCATTTTTTAAGCTTTCATTTATTGCTTTGTAAAATAGAATGTAGTAATTTAATGTCTATTATGAATTAATTAAATGTCTGTGTGTGTGTGTGTGTGTGTGTGTGTGTGTGTGTGTGTGTGTGTGTGTCCTATCACCTGCATGTGAACAGATTCTAGCAGATTCCAACAAGACATTTTGGTAAGGGAGGCTCGCCTAGCACATCCACCACATCACCTGCCAGCAGGGACAGATGATGGGATGATTCAAAGCAAATGAAACAGATCATCCCTGTCTCCTAAACCCACAATTCCAGACACACTCAAGTGAAGGAGCACTAGGGTGTCCTGAGGGTTTTATCACCTGTGCAAAACAATGATGTTCTTACTTCTATCATACACAATAGGAAGTAACTTCTCTGACAGAAAATGTGACTACATGATATGTATGCAAAGTCAAATCACAACCAGAAACTCAAAGGTCCCTGGAATAAAAAATATAAACTGTCGACCTAGGAGGGCTGTGTGCCTCTAGAGAAGATTTTTACATCAACATCCTCCAGATATGTGGTCATTTACCTTCTCATCTCTTCACATTGTGCTGTGTTTAAGTATTAACAGAGGCCAAGGTTTTATTACAAATTATGGGAGGACAAATTTAAGTTGTAAACATTCCCACCTAACTGCTAACTTAATTGATGTTTGCAAATTAGAAAATGTCCCGTTGTTTGATCCTAGAAGTACAACACTCTGTCCAGTGTGGTCAGTGGAAACATAGTGTGAGGCTTATACCACTGCTCTGGGTGCTGGCCCAGGACCTTCCCTCCTCTTGCCTACCACCTACTCCTCCCTGCCCTCAACACCCTCACTGTCATGCCTAATAAACTCCCAAAGGAGAGGAGGAAGTCTTTGGGAATGCAGCAGAAACCGCAGGTTGTCCATTGTGTTAGTTCATTCTCATGCTGCTAATAAAGACATACCTGAGACAGGGTAATTTATAAAAGAAAGAGGTTCATTGGACTCACAGTTCCACATGGCTAGGGAGGCCTCACAATCATGGTGGAAGGCAAAGTGAGAGCAAAAGCACGCCGTACGTGGTGGCAGGTCCCAGACAGCGTGTGTAGGGAACTTCGCTTTATAAAACCATCAGATCTCGTGAGACTTATTCACTATCATGAAAATAACATGGGAAAAACCCTCCCGCATGATTCAATTACCTCCCACCAGGTCTCTCCCATGACACATGGGGATTACTACAATTCAAGGTAAGATTTGGGTGGGGATACAGAGCCAAACCATATCATTCATCTGCCAAACTCATTCTCTCAATCTTCCAAGTTGAATTGAATGGACTTGAAGGTGAATGCAGGCTGCTTAGCTAGACTACATTTCCCAGCCTCATTTTGTCCCTGGGGGTCTGGGTTGCAGGGAATGGTCTGCACCTCCTCTGTGTGGCCTCACCCCTCTGGAACCTGGATGGGACATCAATCCAGCTTCAACCATGCAGAAAATGGCAACACGCTAGAGGATGGCCAACCAACAACTCGGAAAGTAGCTGCCCTGACAACTTGTATTGTTCACACCAATGCTGTCTCATAAGAGAGAAATAAGCTTCATTCTTTGAGCCATTGTATTTTCAGATCTGTGTGGCAGCTACTTAGTTTTACCTATCTGACACAAGAATTAATGACAAAACCTACTGTAATGTTCGATTTTATGTGCCAACGTGACTGGATGAAGAGATATCCAGATAACTGGTTAAACATTATTTCTGAGTGTGCCTGTGAGGGTGTTTCTGGAAAAGATTGGCATTTAAATCAGTAGACTGAGGAAAGATCTGCCCTCACCCATGTGGGCAGGCATCATCCAATCTGGTGAATCTGGTGAGGGCCTGGATTGAATAAAAAGTTAGAGGAAGGGTGAGTTTTTTTTCTCTCTCCTTGACCTGGGATATCCATCTTCCCCTGCCCTTGGACATCAGATCTGCTGGTTCTCAGACCTTCAGACTCCAGGATTTACACCATCAAACCTGCAAAACCTCCCCACTTCTCAGCCCTTGGATTCATACCAAGTTACACTGCCAGCTTTCCTGGTTTTCCTGCCTGCAGATGGCATGTCATGGGACTTCTTGGCCTCCATAATCCATTGAGCCAACTCTCATAATACATTTCCTCTACTATACCTATATCTATCTATCTATCTATCTATCTATCTATCTATCTATCTGACTATACACACACACACACACACACACACACACACACACACACGCATACACACACATATCCTATTGGTTCTGTTCCTTTGGAGAACCCTGACTAATATTGTTCCATGAAAGGGCCGTATATGCAAAGTAACCCACAAATGCAGAAGGAGCCAGGAAACCAAAGAACAAATCAGACAAATGCAGTTTGTCAGTAAAGAGTGGAACTCACAGATGAAAATGGACTTGGGGGGCCACAAGACAGGTAGATCTCCACAACAATATACTCCCCAGACCCGGGGCTTGTATACCATAGGGAAAGGTACATGTACTCTATAGAAACAGTTAAAGGCAACCCTTCAGAAAGCTATGTAGATCAAGACCTATAATTTGTGTGACAACATCAAGATTGCTTTGATCTAAAAGCGGGATTTATAGTGAGTACACGTTCGTACACTAGGGATGGCAAATAAAGTACAAATCAGGAAACATTCATGGGACTGCAGTTAATCATAAGTCAACATGGCAGATTAGCATCCAAGATGGAGCCACTTTCGCATCCACAAAAAAACGCCTATGCTGTGAATATACAAGAAATCCAGCCATTAATTGCTATCTGGCTCATAGCTCATTGATTAACATGTTCCCTGTTTTTCTAACCTCTCCTTTCACCTAGAAATCCTCCTCCTTCCAGATTTATCTCCAATGCCACTCCTCTACAACGAGAGCCACACTGGCAATCTTCCACAAAATCTCACGGTTATGTCACTCAAATGCCTCATCCAAAGTCTGGCCCATAGAGGGTACACAACTATTTTCCTTTCTGCTAATTGCTTACTGTCTTCTTGTGGATTTAAATATGACTTTGAGGACTGTGGCTTGGGTAAGCACTTGGATGGCACACCAGTTAAGATGAGGAACTGAACAACTATGAAGGGAAAAGAAGGTGGGCTCTGGAGAGTTCAGTCACCTGAGCTGTTCTTTAGAAAACTAGTTCTAGGAGAGAAATTAAAATACGATCTAATGGAAAAAAATCAGTACAAAATAAATTAAAACAGCCTATCAATAATAATCAGAATTTTTTTGGTCAGTGAGAACCAGAACTGGAAGGAAGAGAGAGAGAGAGAGAGAGAGAGAGAGAAGAGAGACTTCCTTTATTTCTTTTTTTTTTTTTTTGAGACAAAGTCTCATTCTGTCACCTAGGCTGGAGTGCAGTGGCAGGATCTCTGATCACTGCAACCTCTGCCTCCTGGGTTCAAGCAATTCTTGTGCCTCAGCCTCCTGAGTAGCTGGGATTACAGGCATTACAGGCATGTGCCATTACACCTGGCTAATTTTTGTATTTTTAGTAGAGACAGGGTTTTGCCATGTTGGACACACTGGTCTCTAACTCCTGGCCTCAAATGATCCACCCGCCTTAGCCTCCCAAAGTGCTGGGATTACAGGCTTGAGCCACTGCACCTGGTGTAAGTTGGTGTCAGATTTTGATAGAAGTCAGAAAAATAGGTCGGGAATAGATTGTGCATAAGTTACATGTCTAGGTAATGGAACTTGAAATTTATCCTCCAGGTTAGGGTCACTCAAACATTTTAATAGGGTCCAAAACATCCTAAATCCATAAGAGTGAGGGCATCATTAATTTGTAATGATAGCCATGATGAGTTGAAAGTGTCCCTGCTTAGTAAATAAGTGGATTCGAATGCAGATCCAGTGCACATCTATTTTCATTTTGTTAAGAATGTAACGATGCCGAGTTCCATGATGTCACTTTAGTGGATTTAAACTTGAGTGGTTTAAAAAATGATGCTTAGTTTAGGCTGCAGCCAAGTTACGTGGAACTTAACATAGTCAGTTACATAGAAGAAACACGTAGTTAGACTGAATTCACCTATTGGTCACGGAAAAAATTTACTTAGGTAAAATTTATTTGCTAAAATTGTAAATGGGCCACATCCAAAGTTCAGGTCGAGCTCTTGGTTGCAAGCAACAGAAACCCAACTTTCTAACTGAATCCCTCTCCAAACCCCGACCAAAAAAAAAAAAAAAATCAAAAGGAGTTTACTGGCTCCTATGTTAGGGAGATTCAAGAAGAGCTAAACTTCAAGGGAACAGCTATATCCCCAGCCTTAAAATTGCATAATCAAGATGCTTATCTATTCCTACTTTTATATCTGTTTTCTTCTGCTTTGGTTTTATTCTCCAGTTGCTTCTCACTACATTGTAACCAGACCACGTTCACTAGAAAATCCAAATGTATATGCTACCAATTTAGTAGGTCCCAGAGAAAGAAGAGTTCCAATGCAAACGTGGGGCTTGGATAGGACACAAGCCTAAGGTCATGTGCCCATCTGTGTATGAGTCCTTCTGACTCTGGCAATGCCCAAGGGAAAGTTGCTTGCATCAGAAGAAACAAGATCACAGAACAAGCAAAACCAACATATACCTGCATATTTCATCAGTTCAGTCAGTCCCTTCTCTGGTGCCATACACTCTCAGGAGATACCTGGGTTTTAACCAAAGAATAAATAAATAATGTTAGGGGCTGAATTGTGTCTCCACTCCCAAAATGTGTATATTGAAGTCCTAACCCCCAAAACCTCAGAACATGATGGTGCTTGAAGATAAAGCCTTTAAAGAGGGGATTAAAGTTAAAATGAGTTTGTTGGTGTGAGCTCCAATCCAAACTGACTGGTGTCCTTATAAGAAGAGAAAACTGGACACACAGACACCAGGGATGTGCATGCACAGAGAAAAGATGATGTGCAGAGATGGAGAGAAGGCGGCCATCTGCAAGCTGAAGGGAGAGCCCTCTGGAGAAACTCAACCTGCCAACACCTTGATCTTGGATTTCCAGTCTCCAGAACTGTGATAACATACATTTCTGTCACTTAAGCCACCATCTGTTGTGTTTTGCTATGGCAGCCCTAACAAACTAATACAAACAAAATACTGGAAAATTAAATTTCTACCTGTGGTAGATTAAATATCACCACAAGTTATTTGCAATTTCTCCCATAAAAAGGATCCCATCTCCTCGCCTCTTGATGCTGGGCTGGCCTTAGTACTTGGTCTATCCCGTTGTAATGAAGTAGGAGTGACACTGTGACCCTTGGAGCTCAGCCCTCGAAGGCACTTGCAGCTTCTGTTGCTGGAACCCAGACACTACATGAGAAAACCAGACCAGTCTCCTCAAGGATGAGAGACTGTGAGGATTGTGTGCAGAGACACAGTCATCCCAGCCATTCCAGCCAGACCTTCTGAAGCCAAACATGTAAGTGAAGTGAGACCATCACGGAGCAGCCAGCCCCCAGCAGACCCACCAGCTAAACGCAGCCACAGCAGGCAAGGCCAGCAGGAGAACCACCAGCGAACCCACCAAATCATAAGAAATAAGAAATTGTTGCTGCTTTAAACCACTAAGTTTTGCTGGTTTGCTATATAACAACAGAAACGGAAAAATTCGTAACACAAACAGATGCAGAATGTTTTTTGTTTCTTGCTTTGTGGATGTGGTATGTACAAAAGTATGTCATAACCAAATTGTACTGCTTAATATTGTCTCAAAATTTAAGTAGATATAAAAATAAAACTATTTTATTAAGTATATTCGAATAAGCTACTTAAACACAGGATCAACATACGTGTGATTTTATCAATTAAAATAGCAACAATTTTCAGATTTTTCATTTTGCCAGGAATAAGTTTATTACAAATATCTCTTTCCTGTTGCTCTGATTATCTAACTGGTGGATGGTTGGAAAGCAAGAATTTTCCCTTATTTGTAATGACTCCGTAGGTACTGTGTGACTCAGTTTTTGTCCAGTCATTCTTAGTTTTATTCTTCATTTAAACATGTATCCAGGAGCAAAATGTGTAACAATAAAATTAACAATAAAGTTGCAAATTATCAGTGGCACCACATTGTATTACATATTTACTTGAATTAGACCATCATTTTAAGTTTTATTTAATTAGCTTTTATTTATTTGCAGAAATATAATTAACACGTTGCTGAAGACTGGTCTACTGAGCACTGCTTGCAAAATGGAACCCCACTGATACCTCATCACCACAGCTGCTGATGCTCCCTCAGTGGTGGCCATGTACTGCTGGCTGGGCATAGAAAATCAGCTGGTTGTGAACAGTTTATGTGCTCCCCGGGCCTCCAACACTTTCTTCTCTACCCCACGAGGATGTCAGAATACAAGTGAATGAGAATGGCTTCATCATCATAGAAAATTGTGAATATCTCTTAACATATTTTGATTTCTAAAACTAATAAAAATCCCAAATTCATGTTCCTTAACTCTTTATTATTCTTCTTATTATTATTATTATTACTATTATATTATTTTAAAGACAGGGTCTTGCTCTGTCACCTAGTCTGGAATGCAGTGGTGTAATCCTAGCTCATTGCAGCCTCAAACTCATGGGCTCAAGCAACTCTCAGCCTCCTGAATAGTGGAGATTACAGGTGTGCGCTATCACACCCAGCTTTTTAAACTCTTATTAGGGAAAAATCGTGTACAACATACAGATTTTGCCTTCCAGTAGTGGGTCATGAGGATGGGACTGCAAATTCCACTCTAGATAACGCAGAGTCTGAAGGACGGGAAGGTTTTGAGTTATGTGGTCACTGTGATGTATTTAAAAGACCGATCCAGATACAAAGTGAAGAACTGATTAGTACTACTATATAAATGTCCATAAATGGTTAGGAAACAGCTAGGAACTAATTACAAAGGTCCAGTCAAGATATACACAGTATCTAATATCAAAGATGGCCCCCAATGGACCATCCCTCCCAGTATTCATGCCCCATGGAATCGCCTCCCTTTCAGCTGAATTGGACTGTGATTCACTGGTGAGCAGTAGATTGCAGCAGAAGGGGTTTCCATGGCTAGGTTGAAAGAACCCTCACAGCTTTTACCTTGGTCTTTTGGAACACTCATTTTGGGGAAAGCCAGATGGAAGGTAAGAAGTCACCTGAGACCACTGAGACATGAGGAAGCCCTATGGACAAGCTACATAGAGAGGTAACGTGGAAAGAGATGTTCAGCCTCCAGTTCTTCCAGCCATCAAAGCTCAGGCACCAGACACAGGAATGAGGACACCATCTTGGACACAGAACTCAGATGACTCTGGAGAGAACTGCAGTTCTCATTGACATCTGGCTGTAACTTTGATAGACATCTGAAGAAAGAATTGTCCAAATGAGCCCAGTTGATGCACACAAAAGAGAGAGTGCAAGAGAAACAATAAATGTTTACGTGAATAAGTCTTAAGGTGGTTTCTTATGCACTTATACTAAGCAAAATTATCTATAGGAGATATTACCTGGTAACAAAGTAGAACATTGTTCTAAATCATGTCTGTTTTCCTCTATGATAATATTAAACTAAACATTTATTTAAAGTAGAGTGTGGGCCAGGCGCGGTGGCTCAAGCCTGTAATCCCAGCGCTTTGGGAGGCCGAGACGGGCGGATCACGAGGTCAGGAGATCGAGACCATCCGGGCTAACACGGTGAAACCCCATCTCTACTAAAAAATACAAAAAACTAGCTGGGCGAGGTGGCGGGCGCCTGTAGTCCCAGCTACTCGGGAGGCTGAGGCAGGAGAATGGCATAAACCCGGGAGGCAGAGCTTGGAGCAGAGATCCCGCCACTGCACTCCAGCCTGGGTGACAGAGTGAGACTCCCTCTCAAAAAAAAAAAAGTACAGTGTGTTAGTTTGCAGGGGCCACCATAACAAAATATCACAGACTGGGTACCTTAAACAATACAAATTTGTTTTCTCAAAATCCTGGGGGCCAGAAGTTCAAGATCAAAGTGTCCACAGGTTTGGTTTTTCCTGAGGCCTCTCTCCTTGGCTTGCAGATGACCACCTGCTCGCTGTGTCCTCACAGGGCTTTTTCTCTCTGGACACACACCCCTGGTGTCTCTGTTTGTATCCTAATCTCCTCTTCTTATAAGAAAACCAGTTATATTGAACTAGTGCCTACCCTAATGGCCGCATTTCAACCTAATTTCCAAGTACAGTCACACTCTGAGGCCATGAGAGTTGGAACTTAACATAGGAAATTCAGGGGAGACACAATTCGGTTCATAACACTTACTGACCACGGCAATGCTGCCTCAAGGCTGTTTCTATTGTGAACTAGCATCTGTTATCTATAAATGAACACAGACTCAATAAACGACTGAACAGGGAAGGGCTAAAGGACTTACCTGAATTTGAAGGGGATTTCCATGGATGACTAAGTGGCATATATGCTGAGTCAAATAGCCATCTCCCTCTCTATACTTACATCCATCTATCCTAGAGATACACTTGCTGTTTCTTGTCACTATCACCTGAATGCCTAAACAGGGAAGAGATTAAAAGGCCATTTGTAACTCTGTATGCCTAGCTAGTGCACGCTCAGTGCTTGGCACTATGAGTGTTATAAAGAAAAGCAGGAATTTGCTTTTCTTGCTCCTGGGGTACTCACAGTCCAGTAAAGGGTACGGTGGGGTAATAAACACACAAAGTGCCCTGGAAACGAGGGGAAGGCTGAAGAGAGAGCACTTGCACAGTCTGTGTTTGTCCACATGAGCAGACACACACACACACACACACACACACACACACGCACATGCACGCAAACATCACGCTCCACTTGGGAAATCTCCAAGGCTCTCAAGATAATATTTGAGACATGACTACAGGTCAGCAGAATTATGTGATTCTGTTGCCATCATCAGTATTGATTTACTTGCTGCCCTAAGAGAAGCTCTATAACCTCCCAGGGACATAATCTCCCATTTTCACTGAAGGCAAGGCCCTTTTTGACAGCAGCATGTGGAGAGTCTATTAGCTCACTGTCAAAGCCAGGGCTCAGACCAAACCCAGACAGCTTAATTTTCAGGCTTTATTTCCCAACTAATGAGTCCACAGCCTCAACCTCAGGCTTAAGCTCTTCACCCCTGGTTTTAACTTCACCCAGTCCCTGAGCCCTTCCTTGTGTGCTCTAAGATGACATGCTTCTCAGATCCCTTGAGGCTTAAACTTCACTTCTGTGAGTTTCTGTGTTGCTTTCCTATTGAGTCAGCAAAATATAGTCCTCTATTATATATCCCTTTTCTTGTTCCAGAAGGAAACTCTACTTTAGATCAATAGATACACCTACTCTTGGATATTACCTATTACAAAACTCCAAACTCTTTCCCCACTCTCACTTCTCTCATAGCATTTATTTTGTATCTAAATCAAGGTCCTTTCCACACTCTGCTTTCAACTGAGAATTACTGAGAATTGTCGGGAATTACTTGCCTCCTCCCCCAGATCCTCATTCCCATAAGGAGCAGGGCCCAACAGAGGCTCTGGAATTCCACTTGGGGGAAGATTCGGACATGATGATCTGATTGGAAAGAGGCTCGGAACTTACTTTGGCATTCTGTTTTTATAGCAAGTGTACTGATTTTACTTTGATTTTATCTGTTTATTTGGAGTTGCTTGAAACTACTTGCACTGCAAGTTTCCTGTTTTTACTTCTACTCATGTTTATTTTGGATGGTGTTATGGACTTGCATCCCCTACAAAATTCTTATGTTGAAGCCTATCTTTGGGAGATAATTAGGATTAGATGAGGTCATATAAGGAAAGCCCTTATGAATGAGATTAGTGTCTTTATAAGAATCTGGAGACAGCATGCTTTCTTCTTCTATCATGTGAGAGTAAGTGAAAAGAATGCCATCTGTGGACCATGAATCAGGCCCTCACCATGCCGTGATCTTGGACTTCCCAGCCTCCAGAACTGTGAGAAATAAATTTTTGTTGTTTAAGCCTCCCAGCTTATGGTATTTTGTGATAGTAGCCCAAGCTTACTAAGAAAAATTCGTAGCAAGAGTAGACACTATCATAACACTATTATAACAAATACCTAAAATAGTGGAAGCAGTTTTGGAACTGAGTAAGGGGTAGAAGCCCAAAGAGTTTTGAGATGCATGCTAGAAAAGTCTGGATTACCATGGACAGACTTGTAAAGGTGATTCTAATGAGGACTCAAAAAGGAAAGAGGAGAACTATACAGAAAACTTCTGTCTTCCTAGAGAATTCACAAGTTATCACGAACAGAATGTTGGTAGAAATATGGACAGTAGGCCAGGAGCAGTGGCTCATGCCTGTAATCCCAGCACTTCGGGAGGCCAAGGCAGGTGAATCACTTCAGGTCAGGGGTTCAAGACCAACCTGACCAACATGGTGAAAGCCCGCCTCTACTAAAGATACAAAAATTAGCCAGGCAAGGTGGCACATGCCTGTACTCCAGCTACTTGGGAGGGAGGCTGAGACAGGAGAATCACTTGGACCCAGGAGACAGAGGTTGCAGTGAACCAAGATCATGCCACTGCATTCCACTCTGGGCAACAGAGCAAGATTCTGTCTAAAAAAAAAAAAAAAAAAAAAAAAAACCACTATGGACAGTAAAGGCCATTCTGATGAGGTCTCCAATGGGAATGAGGAACAGGTTATAAGATAATGGAAAGGAGGGAAAGGAGACAATCCTTGTGTTTATAAAGCAGCAAAGAATTTAGCTGAAATGTGGTTCATTTCTAGTATTTTGTGGAAGGTGGAACTTGTGAGCAAGGAAATTGGTTTTAGCTGATAAGATTTCTAAGTAAGGTGTTGAAGGAGCACCTTGGTTCCTTTTGATCATTTATAGTGAAATGTGAGAAGAGTGCTCTCAAAGATGAAATTGTTAAGCAAAAAGGAACTAGAATGTAAAGATTTGGAAAACTCTCCACCTATCCAAATCACAAAAAATGAGAAAACATGTTCAGAAGAGAACACTAAGGATGTGACCAAGCAATCCTTTAATAAAGAGATTAGTGTTGGCTTGAACCATCAACTTAACCAGCCAGCCCAGCAGGAAAACTGCCAGTTTGAAGTGATGTAAAAGAATGAAGGAAGACTGTCAGACTTCTTAGATTTTATAGAACAAGATTATAGTGCTGTTCAACTCAGAACATGTGCTATTCTTTAAAGCAAGGGAAGAGGAACCCCAAAGGCAATTCAGAGCTCATCGCTACCTCTTCAATTTCAAAGGGTAAGGAGGCATCACCTGAATTTTAACAGTATAGATGGTCTCCACCCACAGCTCCTAGCAGAGCTTTGGGAAAATGGTGGAAATTATGGTACAATAAAGGCTCCCCTCAGAGTTAACCTCACAGTTGCTGCTGGCTGTCATAAGTCTTGTCCATATTAATATTTCATGAAACACCTGGCATAGTATGTACAGAGAATGCAACATTTAGCTATAGAATGACACACTCAGATGAATGTATGATCCGGAAAAGGACAGAGCAAAACAAAGCTTGAGAAGGCAGAATACCACAAAGCCAGTTCTAGTGCAAGTTCAGTTCATACAGTTACATTTAGGCAGTGTCCAAGATGACCACATGGAGGCCTGAGAAATATTTAAAAATAAAATAAAAGTCAGCCCAGTACTAATAACAATTTCACTGATCCCAGGAAACGTAACAGTGGGTCACCTTGAAGCAAGTACTGTAAAAATTTAGAGAGAAATATCAGCTACCAAGTGGTGGTCAGACATTACAACAAAATTAAGTTCCTCTGACTCTTGAGTGCCAAGCTCTCTCCATAGGCATCCTGCCCATTAGCCTGCTGGTATCTTGATCCAATACCCTTGAGGGCCGTAAGTAGCAGCTTTACAAGGGTAATTGAAAGGGTATTACTGGCTGCCTATTATTCATCTCTTGATCACCTAACACCATGGTACCTATTAGGATGAGCTAGTAGACACTGCGCAAAAGGTTGCCTCGGCTGGAAGCTTTTCAGCTGCTTATTTAACAGGAGACAAGCAAAGCAAGATTCTCCTCAAATCCTCTCATTTTGGACCAATCTTATGTGTTAATTAATCATGATTACACTATACAGTAAGCATATTTGAGAAAATTAATTGGCACTAGCCTCAGGTAGTGTCCTAATTAACAATATGCTGAAGCAGCATTCTCCTTGTAAGTGTAAATACAGTGTTGATGTCATTTGCAAGACAACAGTATGACTGTGTGCTAGGCACACATGCTAACAATGCTACACTGAATATTCAAGAACTTTCTGTCCTTCGACCTTTCTGACTTACTGTCTTAGCTGGGTGGTTATGTATAGTCAACTACTGGCAGAATATGTGTCTCAGCTTCTTAGGCTATCTTAATCCAGAAAAAAATAGAACATGAGCGGGAAAATATCATAGAGGTAGGAAACCTTAAAGATCAATTATTCACTTTATTCCACCAGGCCCTATGAGTTGAAACATCACTGTCCAGAGTTGAGCGAGATGTGATGGAGAATGCATATAATACATTTCTCATCTACTTCGAGTGTTTGTTAATAGAGAAATGAAATAGAGCTGTTGATAAGAATGGATGATGACCCTCCCATGTCCACTGAAGCTGTATGTGACCTTGGCCTTCCTTTAGCACCCTTTCCCACTCCCAAATCTCCCTTACATTTCACTTTCTCTATACCGCAGCAGTTTCACATTGGAAGTAGGACTCACACACCATGGAGAAAGAAGAGGAGAATTACAGAGAGTAGAAAATCAGTGTAATCTCTTCATAAACCTATCTCATATTTGGGTCAATTTTTCCATAAATGCTGACTCTAATTCCATGAAAGGAAGAGCCCCTTTGCAAAGATTGAGCTCAATGAAGAAAAGGAGTTGACAGTGACTTGGGACTGTTATTTGTAGGGAGAAGTCAGAAAGCTGATAATGGAATAAAGCATCTGCCTACTCATTTGCTCCAACAAAAATGAACAGAATGAATGTGGAATAAAGGTTTAAATTGGTCCAGAGAAGCCAATGACTGTGGAAGGAAAGAGAAGGATCCAGTGTCAGGCAGAGGGGGAAGTTGGTTTGTGATTCAGTCTCAACCAAGGTCTCAGCCAATCCCACAGGGAGTTCTGGAACTGAGATGATACTCAGAACAACAACAAGATGCAGAAAAAAATCCATTATTTCATTTTTATATTTTTAAAGACACAGGTTCTCAATGTAGGTGTGTGTAATCTATTTCAGGGCAGGTTCTCAAGAAAGCAAACTGAGATGGAAACTAGCATGCAGGAAGTTTACTGTCTACTGCTTTCAGGAACAGCATGGGTGGGAGAAAAAGGAAGAAAACTTTTTTTCTAAGTCAATATTATAGATTCATCCATAGGAAAAAAATTATCAAGAGCCTATTGTATGCCAGGCACTAGCCATTAAGGATATAGCAGTGAATAAATCTCCTAGTCCCTGCCCCCAGGAGCATTTTTTCTAGTAGGAGGATCCAGCAATCCACCAGTAAACACAGATCTGTAATGTAACATCAGGTATTTGTAAGTATTATTCAGAAAAATAAAGCAAACGTAGGGGATAAAGTGGTGCAGATGGTGATTTCACATAAGGTGATCAAGAAAGGCCACTGTGACAGGGTAACATTTAAGGAAAGACTTGAAGGAAGTGAAGAAATGACCTGGGCATGTATTTGGCTAAAGAGTATTCTAAGAACTGTTCGCAAAATACACTCAAGAAACACATCATTATTTTTAATAACTCACTGAGTTTCCATAATACAGATGCCCCATAATTCACTCATCTACTCCCTAGTAAATGAGCGTTCAGAAAGCTTCCAACTTTTTTCCATTGCAATAACATCATTGTACACATATCTTTAGTTACTGTTTACTTTTATTTTGTGGAATAAATTAACTGGAGATTTCTGGGTCAATTAATATAATATTAATATATAATATACATAATACATGTTATATATGTAATATATAATAAATATATAAAAATATTTATGTATTATATATTATATATTATGTTTTATATAATATAATATATATGTTATTATATATAAAACATATATATGTTATATGTTATATATGTTATATATGTTATTATTTATATTTTTATGTTTATATTTTATATTTATATTTGTATTTTATTTATATTATATATGTTATTATTTATATTTATATATATAAAACATATATTAGAGTATATTGTTATACATAGAAAACATATAATATATGTATTATATATTATATTATATATTATAAACATATATGATATATAATATATAATATATATAAAACATATATAATATGTAATTATATATGATATATAATATATATATAATTTTTTTTAAAGACAGGGTCTCGCTCTGTCGCCCAGGATAGAATGCAGTGGCATGATCTCAGCTCATGCAATCTCTGCCTCCTGGGCTCAAGCCATCATCCCACCTCAGCCTCCAAAGTAGCTGGAACTACAGGCTACAGGCACATGCCACCATCCCTGGCTAATTTTTGTATTTTTTGTAGAAATGGGGTTTCCCCATGTCACCCAGGCTAGTCTCAAACTCCTAAGCTCAAGCAATGAACCCACCTCAGCCTCCCGAAGTGCTGGGATTACAGGTGTGAGCCACCATGCCCAGACTCATGTTTTAATAAATACTTTTTCAACAGTATATAGCAATTCATAATCCCACTGATAAGGTGCTGTGAAAGGTCCTGTGTTCCCTCATTCTCACCAGTTTTTATCAATTTGTCTTATTTAGTTCAGGCTGCTCTACAAAGTACCATAGAATGGATGGTTTATAAGTAACAGAAATTTATTTCTTATGGCTCTGGAGGCTGGAAGTCCGAGATCAGGGTGCCAGCATGGTCTGATTCTGCCCAGGGCTCTTTACCCAGTTGCTGATGGCCGACTTCTTGCCGTATCTTCACATGGTAGAGAGAGGGAGTGCTGGTCTTTTCATCCTCTAACACAAGGGCACCAATTCCATTTGTGATGGCTCCACCTCATGATTTATTACCCCACAAAGGCCCCACCTCCTGTACTTTCCTAACACTTTCACGTTGGATATTTAGGCCTCAACATGCAAATTTGGGGTTAGACACAAACATTCCATTTATAGCACAACTTTTTAACCTCTTGCCTTTGCTAACCAGTATGAGGATCTCATTTCTTTTTTATTTGAATTTTCATGATTACTAGAGAAGCCGAGCAGCACGCCCTGTTTTCTGGTTTTTCTTGCTTACATCCTTCTAGTGGCTCATTCATGCCCTTTACCTCATTTTCACTTAAGTTGTGTGTCTTTTCCTTGACAATGTGAAAGAACTTTTTGAAAATTAGGGATATTAGCCCTTGCCATTCATATGTGTTGCAGATATTCTTAACATTCCGCCAGTCTATCGTTTGATTTTCTACTCTGTATGATGCATTTTTTTCTGTGAAGAAGTTTGTAATTTCAAGTGGCCAAATCAATCAATCTGTCTTTTATGAACTCTAATAAGATAAGATTTAGCAGAGATAAATGCAAAATTTTATTATTTATTTCTATATTTATTTCTATATTTCTATATTTATTTATTTATTTATTTATTTATTTGAGATGGAGTCTCAGTCTGTCACCCAGGCTGGAGTGCAATGGCGCCATGTCAGCTCACTAC
Source organism: Macaca nemestrina (assembly GCF_043159975.1). Classification (NCBI taxonomy): domain Eukaryota; kingdom Metazoa; phylum Chordata; class Mammalia; order Primates; family Cercopithecidae; genus Macaca; species Macaca nemestrina. The sequence goes on from NC_092127.1 coordinate 170,517,830, forward strand.
AACCTCTGCCTCCCAGGTTCAAGTGATTCTCCTGCCTCAGCCTCCCGAGTAGCTGGGATTATAGGCGCCCACCACCACACCTGGTTAATTTTTGTATTTTTAGTAGAGACGGGGTTTCACCATTTTGACCAGACTGATCTTGAACTCCTGACCTCAGGTGATCCACCCACCTCAGCCTCCCAAAGTGTTGGGATTACAGGTGTGAGCCACTGCACATGTCTGATAAATGTAAATATTATCACTTATCAAATTCAGAATTAAAGTTCAGAAAATCCTGTTGCCAGAGATTTTGAGGTTGGGAAATTAAGATCATTTAAAAAAAATAGAATTTGAGAAACAGAAATCAGATCTATGAAAGTCCTTTGAAACATATTTTGCATTCATAAAATAAAAGAATAAGGACATAAGTATAAATTAGTAACACAGGTACTATAATATTAATTGCCATTTACCATTCTTGCTTGAAACTTTTGAGCATTTCTTAAAATTTCAGTGCAGTGCTTGTAAATTCTACTTATTTTCTTCTTTGCCTGGTTCTTCATTCAAATGATCAATGCCTTCTTGATTGCGTGACTCAGAAGATGCTTCGGTCCCCTCCCCGGATCACATGTCTATCAAATCCTCTCTCTCACATCTCGGATCCCGGCTCCTCAACTCCTCCTCACAGATGTCACCTGAATACCCTTAAGAGTTTACTGTGCTTTATCTTCCTTTGTCTCCCCAAGGATTCACTGCGAAAATATCCATCCTTCCTCTGCCATCTGCTTTATCTCCCCTTTCCACTCCCAACTCCCAATTTCCTCTCTTTCTAATTATCCCCAGCAGAAGTGACTCACAATCCACACAATTCTGTTTTTCTGGAACTGAAATTCCAACACTTACCAAACAGGTGTACAGAAGTAAATTTCACTTCTTGTGCTACATTTTGAAGTTGGAGAAAGATTATCAACCCTCAATTTCGTTCAGAAAATCACAGACACTGCTGCGGGAGACAGTTACCTGGTTTAATAACCCTTCGTGTAAAATTGATCCAGGGCTATTAGTTTTATACAAGTTTGACATAAGCTAACAAAAGTATAATAGTGTCATGGAAATTGAAAACATTTATAGATATTAATAGAAAAATATATTCAAATCCAAAGAAGGACCTAATCTTCTCAGTGGCTATGGAGAGTAGGGGGATTATCTTCATCAACCCACATCTTCCTCAGCCAGTCACAGCTAAGTAGAATAGCATCAACATGATTGGCTTAGATCAAACTGATTCTCCACTGTGGGCTGGGACTGGGGCTGGGATTGGCATTCCCTGAAGCACATGGTCAGGGAAGAGTATAGATACCTAAAAAATAAAATTATGTTAGAAAATGTAAGGAGAAATATTTGTTTCCCACTCCTCATGTTTCCTTCCATGTTGTAGGGAACTCTATTAATATAGAACTCTGGGCCTCATTTATTGCCAAATTGATTCAATTCAGGTCAGTAGGAAGGGGAATGGAATGGTGTATTTGAGTCATAAATTTGGAAGGATAATTGGCCAGGCTGACCCCAACACCTCACCCCACTCCCTCCCTGTGACTGAACATTTTGAAAAGCATGCAGTACCCCTACGCATATCTGACTGGGACACAACTCCAGGCAGGAAGGGCCTATAGCTTACAGGGTGGCACAGATATATGTAATTCAGGGGGACAGTTAGCCCTTCCAATGCATGAGCCAGGAACACCAGAAAATTGACAAGATGGAAAAATAGGGAAACAAATTCCTTATAGATTTCTTGAAGCTTCTGGTGTACAAGAGCCCCCAGTTTGGGGCCTGAAATGTGAGGACAGGGTGTTATGATCCTTTTGGTTGCTAAATGTTTATTTTGATCCATACAACCCTATTACAGACACTCAGAGGGCTTTAACTGCCAAACCCAGATCAAGACATAGTAAATAGAGCATCTTCACAGAATGGATAATTACTGCTCAGAGCACCTATATCCGTATGGCAGGATCCACATGGAAGGTCTAAAGAAAAGGGATCTGGGTCTCAACAAAGGACTAGGACTCAGCAAACGCAAAGGCCACAGGGCCCCAGCCAGGAAGGGGCCTCCCCAGCACAGGCCATACAAAGTTTAGCAAAAGCGAGACTTGCTCTTCTCTCCTCAGCAAATGCATGTGCCTTCATCAGGCATAGGGACTGTCTAAGGATGCAGATTATGCTTGCTTGGGCTTGAACTTAGCTCAGCTTTTCCTAAGTAGGCATTGTCTTTGGTCAGGTTTACCAGAATCAAACCCTAACACAAGGATTCACATGTGAGCAATTTACTTAACTGCGGCCGGGCACGGTGGCTCATGCCTGTAATCACAGCACTTTGGGAGGCCGGGGCAGTGGATCACGAGGTCAGGAGATCGAGACCATCCTGGCTAACACGGTGAAACCCCGTCTCTGCTAAAAATACAAAAAATTAGCCGGGCGTGGTGGTGGGCACCTGTAGTCCCCGCTACTCGGGAGGCTGACGCAGGAGAATGGCGTGAACCCGGGAGGCGGAGCTTGCAGTGAGCCGAGATCGCGCCACGGCACTCCAGCCTGGGCGACAGAGCGAGACTCCATCTCAAAAAAAAAACAAAAACAAAAAAAAAACTGCTTCCGGGAGAAAATGAATTAAGGAATTAAAGGATGAGGGGAGAAGCCAAACTAGGATGCAATTTCTGGTCAAGGTGCAGCCTCAGTCTGAATCATTGGGGTGTGCTGGAGTATAAATTACATCACAGAATTTGTCCTGACTCATGGCAAGCATGCTGGGTGATTAGACTCACCCGCACAAGTATGGAAGTTAGCATTCTGAGAGCCTGTGGGGGTGATTTTTATCTTACTGAGGATCTGCTCTTGATTCTATAATTTCTGAGGCCCAGAAGGAATTTCACGGAGCAATGGCCCAGGTTGAAAACTCTGCTCCACCCAGGTATTGACAACTCCTCTAGCTGAAATAGCTAAAATGCAGCAGAATTAGACGTTGACAAGATGAATTTTGGCCTCGATGCAAACGAACAAGCCAGATCTCAGAAACCACACACTAAGAACGGATTGCTACAAAAAGAGAGAGTCTGGATTCCTAGTAATTTTATGAAAACAAACAAACAAAATCTCTACTCCCTAACTTTGAATTTTATTTTGCAAGAGAAAATTAACACCCAATTTTTTTAAGTTCCTGTGTTGTCTCTCTGATGCTAGCAATCAAACAAAATTTCTACCTAATATAATTGGTGAACTACCTTCAGGAATTTTTAAATCCTAGTTTATATCAATGTTAGAAGTCAAAATCCTGTTTTGCATTTGATTTGGGTTTTTTTTTTTTTCTGGCAGTGTAGGGATTGTTGCATTTTTAATTTCTAAATTATGTTCAACATGTGTCATATATATTACTTCTCTCATTCATGCATTTATTCATTCATTCCTCCAGCAAATATTTATTGAGCACCTGCAGCCTGCCAAGTAGTATGCTAGGCTCTGGGGATGTTAGACAAACAAGACAGAGTCCCTTCCTCTAAAAAGTGCAGATTTAGTAGGAGAGACAAAGCAGCGAAACAAATACTACAGTGCAAAGTGTCAAACACTATGATAAATGTTTGACAGAAGGGTTGTGGTATCCTGGAGGATATGAGTTATTTCACCAGTAGCTGGAGGCAAATGTGCAAATCGTAGCATACTCTGCAAAGAGCCACAAAGGAAAAGATTGTGCATGTCCTCTCTCTGCTCTGAGAGGTCTTTGAGTCATCAGCTGGGTGTTGCAGCCGTCCCTTCTGTTAGAAAAGAAACTCCAAGAGCAATCACATCTGTACGCACAGAGTAAATAAACTGAAGTCTAGAGGTGGGAATGCAATGTGATGAAGCTGCCAGCCACATACACAATTCTTTCTCTTACTCTCAGCTCAAAGTCCATTGAAGGAAATGCAGACAAAAGCTGTCCTTGAAAAATCTTTGTCGTCTCCTTTTTCTTTGTCTTGTTTTACTGCATCATTGTGGTTTAGTCTTTGTATTTTTTCTCATGAAGATGCCCTTGTGAAATTTACCCAAGATTGAATCTTACCTTTTAGTCACATTTAATATTTTCAAAACTACAGTGAGTTTGTATCAAATGGCAGTACAGTTATGCCCTGAGATGAAAGAGGGTTTTTTTTTTGTTTTTTTTTGTTTTGTTTTGTTTTTTTGTTTTCTGAATTACTTTAAGGGAGTTATTCTCTTGCAAAGTTTTCTCTTTGCCTTCTGGGTTAAAAGAAGCAATTATGAATGGTGAAACCTGGAGAATAGACTCTTGGAATAGACTTACTCAGTATACAAAAAGGAAGGGAAGAGAAGGAATGAGCCATGCTGTCTTTTCAATCAGATGCTTTCCCCAAGTGGGTTCACTCGCCCATGATTAAATGGGAGATGAGCTATTGGGAGTGCTGGCTGTGGATCACACCATCTTTGTCACCAATTACTGTCTTGACCACTGCCTCCAAGGAGTGACCATAAAAAAAGCTCAAGCAGCTTTTTACTAAAACATTTCAAAAACAAAGTCATAATTCTCAGAGTACAGAGGAATAGCTATGATCGTCTAAATCTATCTTTTATATGATTAAAAAGAGAAAGAACATGGGCGTCTCCCACTCATTTTTCAGAATGCCCCCACTTGGTCACTCCCTGCACTAGCTGAGTGCTGAACCCTTCCTGATCTGACATTTTCTTTCCTTTATCCTAATTCCTTCACGGTTTTAATTCTGTCTGTTCTATTGAAGTCTCCCACCTACATCCATGTGGGGTTGATATGATCGAAAAAAACAAAAGAAACAGCTGCAAGAAATGAGATGCAAGTGATAGCGAGAATTCAGCAGAAACATTAAATGAAAGCAAGAAATGACAAGAAAGAGAGATAAGTTTCCCAAGACTGTGTTGGGATATTACAGGGAAACCTTGGTCTCCCACCATCTAAGCTATTGGGATTCCAAACTAATTTAACCTAATGATAAAGGGCTATGTAAACCCAGCAGACTAGGGAGCTTGGGAATACACAGGCAATTGACATTAGTCATACTTATGCATAAAGCTCATTGGAGTGACCACTGCTTCTTGTTATGGTGTAGACAGTAGCAACAGGGTATCCTGCCCATACGCAAGAAAAGGAATAGGTCAGATAAGCTACAAAATCATAGTTTAAAAAAACCTAAGAGTTGGAGATGAAAAAACACCTAAATAAACTAAATTTCATAAAATGCCAAGCACTAGAAGACACCACAGCTGCCTTCAACCCTCAGGGAACAGTGAGAGGGGGAGGAATTGGCAAAAGACGAAAATAAGAAGACTAGCTGAACTTTCTGTGAACTATTAATGGTTATAGATGGACCAATATTGTGGATTAAAATACTAAAGTTCCCAGTGATACAATGAGTCTGCACCCACATGCCAAAGCTTTCTCAAGGGCCTTCTCTGAGTGCATGGAGGTAGTACACCAAAGGCTCAGAGCAGAGCAAAAGACATGAGAGAAATCTCTCATTGGTACAATGAGGCTTCATGGAATGCAACAAAAAAGCTTCAGACAGGGTCCCAGGCCTTCCCCATGTGTACTGCAATTGTCCAGTAAAGGCTGGGGACAGGACAGCGAGGTAGAGAGATATTTATATTTTTCTGGATGCATAGAGCCAGAGGGCAGTGCTGGAAAGCAAAGAGAAATCCCAGTGACCCAAAAAGTTGGCAGCCAAGTCGTAAAACAAAGAGAAGGTCCCCACAATTCAGAAAGCAGTTGCTAAGCTATAAAGCATAAAAAAGATTTCCAGAGTCCTGCTCTGTGGAAAGGAAAGTCCTGATATTATCCTCAAAATATTTGAAACCAGAATGGACTGGATCTAACTAAAACTGCAACAAACCCAGACCCAGCTCAACTAAAGATTAAATCAACTCAGTCTCATGCACTATTGACCTGAAAGAAGGAGGGGTGGTCCTTTCTGAAGGGAATTATCATTTACTTCAATATATACAATTATTTACCCACATGATGAGCAGACAATCAAAAACTATAAGACTTATGATGATGTAAGGAAATATGACCCATACTCAAAAGAATAGTAGTTGGAAGCATAGCCACAGATGCCCCAGATCTCAGAATTAACAAAAAAGATTATAAAATAACTCTGATAAAAGATTAATAAATCCATGGGCAGATGGGGCATATCAGCCCAAAAATGAAAGCTATAAAGAAAAAACAAATAGAGATGCTAGAAATGAAAACTACAATATCAGAAATAAATAATTTATTGTAGGTCTTAACAGCCAAGTACACACAACAGAAAAAAAAATGAGTAAGTCTGAAATCATTCAATAAGAATTATTCAAGTTGAAATACAAAGACATAAAAATAATGAAAAGTGGAAAAAAGTACCTGAGATCTGTGAGATACATTCAGATGGTCTAATAACAAGTAATTGCAGCCCCAGAATGTAAGGAGAAAGAAATGGAAAAGAAATGGCAGAAGAAATATTTGAAAATATAATGACTGCAAGTTTTCCAAAAGCAATTAAAGATATATTCCAGAGGTTCCAGAAAATCCATCAGATTTGCAACAAAGAAATGCCAAAAGAAGTTCTTTAGGATTATAGATAAAGATAACAGATGGAAGCTTGGATTTGCAAGAAGAAATGATGAATATCAGAAAAGGTGTTATAAATATGTGTATAAATACAGAATACCGTGTGTGTGTGTGTGTGTGTGTGTGTGTGTGTGTGTGTGTGTGCTTCCATTTTTTTAAAGTATTAATTGTGTAAACCAAAATCCGTAACTTTGTTTCGTGGGATTTTTTACATATATAGAAGTCAAATATATGATTCAAGATAGAAAAGATTCAGAGGCTACAAATGGAATTATAACATTGTAAGATTTTTACATTGTTCGTTAAATGGGATACTATCATTTGAAGGTAGCTTGTGATAAATTAAAGCTGCATGTTGTAATCAAGAGCAACCACCAAAAAAAAATTACAAAAAGTCAATAGGGAAGACAAAATGAAAAATTTAAAAACACCTGTTTAACCCAAAAGATGGCAGGAAAGGAGAACAGAGAAACAGAAAATAGATGTGATAAATAGAATATAATTGTATCAATGACTGTATTAAATGTAAGTGTTTTAAACACTCCATGTAAAGTATAAAAATTGTACAGCTGGACACAAAAGGAAATTCAATTTTATGCTGCTGACAAGAAACATACTTCAAATACAAAGGCAGGTATAGGCAAAAAGAGTGTAAGAAAAAATATACCATCCAAACACAAAGAACAAGAGAGCTAATGTGCCTCTATTAATATAAAACAAAGACTATTCAAGACAAAAAAAATACCAGAAATAGAGACTTTTAGTAATCATAAAAAATTAATTCTTTTAAAAATATATATAATAACCCTAAGTGTTTATGCACCTAATGACAGACTTTAAAATACGTTGAACAAAATTTGACAAACTAAAAGAAGAAATAAACAAATCCATAATTATAGTTGGTGGTTTTAATACCTGGTAAAGAGAAAAAGAAGGGAATAAGATAAGGGGAAATGCCTCATGGAAAACAGGGGTTCAGTGACATTCTACACGGGATTATGATTTGTTTCCCAAAGGTACTTCATTTATTAATACACTGAAAATAAGTGACTTGTTTCTCTCAATTTCTTTCTTCCCTTCTTGTGGAAGTTTTCCATTCTATGTTTTCCCTTCTTACAACTCCTTGTTTTCTAGAAATCACTTGCAAGGAACATTCAGTCACCTACTGCTACACTAGAAAGCTAGGCTTCTCTTGCGGCATTCCACAGTGAATCCCTTCGTCAACATCTAGATCTTACAAAATGAGGTACCTCAGCAAGCTATGAAGAGAAAGTATGTTCTACCCCCTTCTACGTTCTGCCACATCACCACAATAACCAATCCTATCATCATCATCACAACTGGTTCCTTCATACCTTTAAAGTCCCTTCAAAGAAGACATCCTTGACCACTTCCCCTGAAATATAAGTCCTCTTCCATGAGTATCCTCTCTCAGCAACCTTTCTCTCATCAATAAAATTAATGTATCATTAATGGATTATTTGTGGGGTTTTTTTTTTCCTCTCTTTCTCCCCTAAGACAGTAGTGTAGGAGCTGGGACTTTATCTGTCTTGTTCACTCCATTAGATTCTAAGAATGGGAATCCAAGACTAAGGAAGGCTATGCCCTTTGGCCAACATCACACATCTAGAAAGTGACAAAACCAGGATTCAGACACTTATCAGCCCAGTATTTCTCCTTCCCCAACATCCAATGTGCTGCGTGAACTCCTGCATGCTGATATGATCAATCAAATATTCAAGATTAAAAAGAACTAAAAGAAGAAATAAAATATTTTATCATCATGATTATATGTTTTAACGTTTTAATTTTCCTCAGTAGAGGGGAAAAGAAGAAAGTACGATGAGTAAATTCTAAGTAACTGGCTTAAAATGCAACCCACAACAGTGTTCCTTAAAAGTAATTCACTCAAGTTTCCTGAATGAGTCATTTTCCCACTCACCATTTTAATAGAGCAACACAAGCTACTATAAAAAAAATCCTGTAATCTCAGTGACTTTACACAAGAGATGTTTATTTTTCATTCTTGTGCAGTATAAAATAGTGTTCCTAATTGATGAGTAACTTTCCTGCAAGTGGCCATGTAGAAATCCATCAGCCTCAAACTAAGAGAGGGGAAAGAACCTTAAATATCACATGTGGGAAATCTTTAAGAGGGAGGTCTGGAAACAGTGTATATCAGTGCTTCTCAAATTGTGACATATATTAGAATGACCAGGGAAGGAAGCATGCAGATTCCTCAACCCAATCCCCAGAAATTTCTATTCTCTAGTTCTGGGCCAGGACTCAAGAATCTGCATTTCCAACATGCTACTAGGTGACGCTGAGCCCACTATCTGGGAACCACAGATTGAATAGCACTAGTATATACCACTTCTACTGATATTTTATTGGCTAGCGCTCAGTAATATGGCTACACTCAACTAAATAGGGTCTAACTGTATGCTAACAAAGAAGAGGAACGGGGTTTGATGAACAGCTGGACAGTCTCACCTAAATATGATTTTTTTTTTTTTTTTAGACGGAATCTCACTCTGTCACCCAGGCTGCAGTGTTATGATCTCAGCTCACTGCAACCTCTGCCTCCTGGGTTCAAGTGATTCCCCTGCCTCATTCTCCCGAGTAGTTGGGACTACAGGCATGAGCCACCACACTCTGCTAAATTTTTTTGTATTTGTAATAGAGACTGGGTTTCACCATGTTGGCCAGGCTGGTCTCAAGCTCCTGATCTCAAGTGATCCACCTGCCTCAGCCTCCCAAAGTGCTGGCATTACAGTCGTGAGCCACCGCACCCGGCCCCTATATGATTTTTTTAAAATTACTTACTTATCCAGGCAATCAAGGAACCAGGAAATCAAACAAGAGAGATTAATAAGCTAAAATTACACCTCCTTCTTCCAGTCAATCTTTGACCTTGAATAAGATTTCTCACTTAAGGAATCACAGTCAATTAAGAAAAGATCAGTGGCTATATTTTGACAAATGATTCTAATACATTGAGGCTAAGAATGAGAAAGGAAAATAAAAGACCAAGAAACGTGCACGCATGCACGCACACACAAACATAGGATATTAGCCAAGGAGAACCACATTTGTGTACCAGGATCTAGGCAAACCTACTCTTGCAAATAGAAATGCTAATGGGCCCTTAATTCTTGATAAAATATTAGCAGTGCTCTAAGTACACTCACCCATCTCCAGGAGACCACATTTAATGCATATAACTCCCTGACCTTTAAGATTTTACTTATATTTATCAAGCTGCCCCTGAGAGTCCTTACTCTGTTCCCATTTAGCCATTGGTCATGGGATAACAATGCCCTGTGGTGTAAGTAATTGCTCAGGACAGTCATTGCCTTCCAGGGTTTCTTTCTTTCCCAGAAAGACTGTGTCTCCAGGATTGGTGGGACTTAGAGAGGTTGTTTAGTCTCTTCTGGCCTTCTGGCTAGAATATACTTAAAAATTGTTTCAAAAAATAGAAATCTGAACTTCACTCGGTAACCCTTTCCAGTTTTCATCCACTCTCCCTAATAAGGAATTCTGACTTAGTTTAACTTAAGTACCTCTCATTGCAGTGAATTCATTTCCTCTCATTTTGCCCACAGGGGAAACAAGATATTTGGCTACCAGTATCATAAGTTCAAGAGCTGGTCAAAGACTTAGTGATCCAATGCATAAATGATCTTTACTGACCACCATAATATATGACTCATCCTCAGCTTAGCACTTGGGACAAAAAGTAGACAAGTCTATTATCTCAGCAGTAGGAAGTTACTGTTAGTAATAACAAAGTACCAATAGTTTCAAATAATATTTCTTTTCTTTTCTTTTTTTTTTTTTTGTTGTCTTTTTTTTCTTTGTTTTGTTTTGTTTTTGAAACAGATTCTTGCTGTGTCACCCAGGCTGGAATGCAGTGGCGCCATCTTGGCTCACTGCAACCTCTGCCTCCCGGGTTCAAGCAATTCTCCTGCCTCAGCCTTCCAAGCATCTGGGATTATAGGCACCCACCACCATGCCCGGTTAATTTTTGTATATTTAGTAGAGACGGGGTTTCATCATGTTGGCCAGGCTGGTCTCAAACTCCTGACCTCAGGTGATCCGCTCACCTCGGCCTCCCAAAGTGTTTGGATTATAGGCATGAGCCATCTGTACAGTTTCTCTGTAACTATGAACCTCAGAGTAGTATAGTATAGACACAATGGGCAACAGTAAAGTCCCTTTTCCTAGGAATCAACCAAAATTAGATTCTTAGGATCGGGGGGACATTTTCACAGTCATCTGGGAGCTGGTTGCAATTGTCTTAAGTAAACAACAAGAAAGTCATACTCAGCACTCCCCCCAAGTTCAGTGCCATTCACGATTCATTGAGTGCCACGTCAGGGCAAATGCTGAGATCTGCTTTATGACTGATTTGGTTTGACTGTGTCCCTACCCAAATCTCATCTTAAATTGTTGCTTCCATAATTCCCACGTGTTGTGGGAGGGGACTGGTGGGAGATAATTGAATCGTGGGGGTGGTTTCCCCCATACTGTTCTCATGGTAATGAATAAGTCTCAGAAGATCTGATGTTTTTATAAGGGGTTTCCCCTTTTGCTTGACTCTCATTCTCTCTTGCCTGCCACCATGGAAGATGTGCCTTTCACCTTACACCATGATTGTGAGGCCTCCCCATCCACGTGGAACCATGAGTCCATTAAACTTCTTTTTCTTTATAAATTACCCAGTCTCAGGTATGTCTTTATCGGCAGCATGAGAATGGACTAATACAAGGACAGACAAAAATCAGGGCAAGACTTGGTTGCTGTCTTTCTGGAAACTAAGAGAGAAGCAGTCTATTTCAGAAATGGAATTACATTTCCCCCAAATGTCAAATCTCATTGGTTGATGGTGGCTGTGCTAAGTGCTATGATGAGAATTATGAAGCTTGGTCTAGGGTCAGTGAGAAAGTACTAAGGACTAATTAGCAGCATTTGCTCAGGACACCGAGTATGAGAGTGGCAGCATGTTTTCCAGGTGTTTTCTATCTCCATCTAGTATTTCAGACTGAGACTCTCCCCAGATAGGAGAAGAATGTTTACCCTACCTACCACTTTCCACCATTGAAGTTTCCTGCAGACAAAGATAAGGTCCCAAGAAGAGGCCACTGGGCCTCAGGGACTTGGTTGGTTAGCCATTGTCATCCCACTATCACCGCCCAGAAAGGAAGCAAGCCTTTGTTACTTTCTTCTCCCAAAAAGAACACTTGAATTGCACAATATCTGATCTTCCCCCATGTATGTTTGGTGTGATAATTCCTGAAACAAAAAGCAGGTACAAGGGGAAATTACAAAAATAAACTTTCTCAATATCCAAGACAGGATTTCTTTTTCTTTTTCTTTGAAGTTTTCTCATTTTGGCTCTCCTCCCACAGAAGAGGCCTCTGTTGCTCTCCCTTTAAAAGTGTGACCTGAGAATGAACAAACACTTCTTTCCTGAGACAGCCTGACATTTTTATAAAGTGCTTTATTAACATCTGAAAGAAAAAGGAAATAATTACAGAAATGCAATGGTGTAAAAATAGTTCGGTTTCCAAAGCACAGGTCTGTGAACCTAAACATAGCAATAAATCACAACTAAAAATGACCCCCCAAATTCCTCATCCTCAGTCTACTACCCCAAGTCCTCTAGCAAGGACCATTGCCTGGATCCCTTCCCATCTCTCAAAAGTGACCTTGGGGTACCTTCTTGTCATCCTGATCCTAAGAATTAGTATAAGAACAAGTTCCAACCTCTTTCACAGTTCCCACCTCTCATCTAGGGTCTTCCTCCTCAATTTCAGATCCAAGTCACATAGCCAGTTGCTGAAATGTGTTCATGGCAGTGGTAACTGGCATTCCCTGAGAGCTCATGAAGGATAATTGCTCCTGCCTTTACCTGCTTTCACTGAATTCTGTAAAGACCTATTTGGATGAGTCATCCCTCCATCTCCCCACCTATTCACATAAAGAAATTGTCTTACAAAAGTCTACCCACTAGAGTTTTAATATACCCTAACTCGTTGACCATGGCTTGGCAAGTGAAGCTCTGAGGGAAGAAGAGACTGAGGCTGGTCCAGGCTCAGTGGGAAAGAATGCAATGATCAATTAGCAACCTCTGTCATGAGTGTGGGAAGTCCATTAGCATGATCCATAGATGTATTTAGCAGCCCCAGCTTGAATTGTGTAATAAGCATAACGGCAATCCAGAGTGAGCAAATAAAAAACAGGCCATTCTTCCCTGTCAGCTGGGCCAAGAAGCATTCATTTGGTCTGTGTGAGAATGCAGCTACAGCAATCATGGGGGAGAATAATGCCAACTTTCTAGACTAATGATTAATCCACTGTTCTAAGTAGCTCTAGGCCTTTTCCATCACCCCTATTCTACTTTCAGTCAAAACGTTGGTCATCTTTAAGAAAACTTATACTTGTTCACATGATATCTATATTCATCCTCTGTTGTTACATGGATCTGTTGGGAATGCTGTGGTGATCACTTTCTTCAACATAATCAGGCCATAACCACTGACACCAGGCAGCTACCTGAGCCACCTCGCTCTCCAGCTTCTGAGTAAAATTGAGAAAGGCTGTTGGGCTGCAAAACCAGATGGAATCCATTACAAGTTTATCTTATTCTGGCTAAGTTATATGTCCAATATAGAAATTAATCATAATTTCATAGATTAAGAAAAAGGACACGTCGTTTCATGCTACAAACAAATATCCAGGAGTGAAAATGCAAGCACTCTCATAATGAATATAAAATACAAGACAAGGGTTCCATATCTAGTCCACGTTTCTGCTCCTAACTTTGGCTCTCACATTGCATAAAGTAGGAAAAAACAATAGGTTTGGGATGTTTATACATCAGAGGCAACCATATCAAAAAGACTGTAGGGGCGAGGCTTGGTGGCTCAAGACTGTAATCCCAGCACTTTGGGGGGCCGAGGCAGGCAGATCATTTGAGCTCAGGAGTTTGAAACCAACCTGAGAAACATGGCAAAACCTTGTCTCTACAAAAAATACAAAAATTGTTCAGGTGTGATGGCACATACCTGTACTCCCAGCTACTTGGGAGGCTGAGGCAGGAGGATGGTTTTAGCCCAGGAGGCGGAGGTTGCAGTGAGCTGAGATCAAGCCACTGTACTGTAGCCTAGGTGATGGAGGAGGAGTCTGACAAGGAAGGAAGGAAGGAAGGAAGGAAGGAAGGAAGGAAGGAAGGAAGGAAGGAAGGAAGGAAGGAAGGAAGGAAGGAAGGAAGGGGAAAAAGAAAGAAAGAAGAAAGAAAGAAAAAGAAAGAAGGAGAGACTATAGGAAATAAGGAAAAAATTAGCCTAGCAATAGAGAGAAAAAGGCAAAAAGCCATCTTACAAATAGTTAAAACTCTCAGATAACAACAGATAATATGCAAATAAGAAATAAGGAATGTGTTCTCTAGTATTTCTAGCATATATTAATACCTTATTAACACCTTATTAAGATTCTCCTGAGAATTGCAAGCTTTTCAGGATAGGAAAAAATGTTCCCATTCAATCTACACTGTAGAAAATGGCTAGCAGGTGTAAGGTTAAAGAAATCTGCCTTATTATTGAGGTAAATTCTTGGCATTACTGGTGCCTGGGTTTCTGGTGAGACATTATCAGATAATTTAGAAATAAGGAAGATAAGATTGGAGTTAGAACCTTAACACCAATAAAAAGAAATTAGAAAAGAGATAGGCAAATTTATCTTAAGGAACTAGAATAATTCATGTAATTAACTCCCTTAATTCAGATTCTATGCCAAACAGTCTTTTTATTGTGATTTCTTTCCCATGTCATCTGTAGTGGGTTGAGCTGTGTCTCCCAAGGAGACATTTGCAAGTTCTAACAACTGGTACCTGTGGACATGACCTTATTTGGAAATAGGGTCTTTGTAGATATAAGTAAATTAAGGCCAGGCACGATGGCTTATGCCTATAATCCCAGCACTTTGGGAAGCCAATGAGGGTGGATCACCTGAGGTCAGGAGTTTGAGACCAGCTTAGCCAACATGGTGAAACCTTATCTCTACTAAAAATACAAAAATTATCCAGGCATGTTGGTGGGTGTCTGTAATCCCAACAACTTGGGAGGCTCAGGCAGCAGAATCACCTGAATCTGGGAGGTGGAGGTTACAGTGAGCCAAGATCATGCCACTGCACTCCAGCCTGGGCGACAGAGCGAGACTCGGTCTCAAAAAATAAAAAATAAAAATAAATAAATTACAAATCTCAAGGTGAGATCATCCTTGATTTAGGATGGGCCCCAACTCCAATGACTGATATCTTTATAATAGAATGGAGCGGGAAATTTGAGACAGAGAAACGCAGAAAAAAAGTTCATGTAAAGATAGAGGCAGAGGTTGGATTTATGCTGTGATAAACCAAGAAATTTCAGAGCCACCAGAAGCTGGAAGACACAAAGAAGGATCTCCCTTAGGACCTTTGGAGTGTGATCCTGCCAACACAGTTTGGAGTTCTGGCCTCCACAATTATGAGATAAAAAATTCCGTTAATCTAAGCCAACATTTTTATGGCAATTTATCGTAGCAGGCCTAAGAAACTAATGCACAGTCTGCTTTAAGGAAAAGATTGCACTGGCCTAAGGACTCAAGTGTCTAGCCCTTAAGCAGATATGTTACCATTGTATGTTTTTAAGTTGACGTTCTATTTCTTTAAAGCCATTCATACACTTGGTGTATTAGAAAATAGGTTAAGTTATACTGCGGCGGTAACCCCAAATCTAAGTGTCTGGACATGCTACATGCCCACCAAGGGTTGCTAGTAGATTGTGATCCACACAGTCACTCACGAACTGAAAATATACCATGTTGTAGATGTGCCATGTGGAACACACAGCATGTTGGGTGGCAGCAGCAAAAGACAGTGTGAAGTCCTAATGAAACAAGTAAGCAGTGACAATGAAGGGGCCCCAGGTAGGGGAGAATAATTGTTCCGAGGCTAATCACAGACAACCCGCTGGCATGACATCCTGTTCCCAAACACCTCTTTCTGCACATAGTCCCAACGGCACGAACTTATCTGCACATAGCCCCTCCAATACTTCCCTCCAGCCCCTGTCTCTTGGCAAGCAGCCCCTTCTCTGCCATGCACCCTTGCAACGTATCTTTGTATTTTCTCTAATAAATCTGCTTTTCTTTACCTACAACTGTATTGGTAAATTCTTTTACCGTCTGCAACGGTGGGCCCAGCCAGCCACACCCATGCACAAAGCACATAGAAATTTCACACCAACTCTTCTATCCCTTAACCCAGAAGAGAAACACAAAACTTCTGTTCAGAGTCTGCCAGCAAAACTAGTCACATGGCCCTGCCTTATTGCAAGAGCAATGGTAAACACATGGGAGTAAATAAAATATTTTGTGAGCAAGACTTTTGTTACCACACTTATGAATCCACATGGGTAAAAAGATGACTCTTTTCTCTGTCGACTCAAGAGGGAAGCCCTGAGATTGTAAGTTTGAAGTTTAGTCCTTGAATTGTGGCAAACTTCTTTTGTGCTTCTTATAACCTATAAGGTGGTGACACCAGGTGACTTTATCTGGGCCGCATACCATCCTCCTATGTCAGCACTACATGCAAAGACGACATTTTAAAACCATTTTTAATGTCTACAGTACAAGAATACTGAAGAAGCTCTCCAAGGTCCAGCCCAAGTCTAGCCTTCTGTGACTTTCATTCCAGACCGACGGCAACTTCTGGCATCATGGTACAAAGGTACAAGCCATCCCACCCGCACCCTCCTTTCAGGTACTACAAAATTTTGAGGCCAGGTGAGGTGGCTCATGCCTATAATCCCGACTCTTTGGGAGGCCTATCTTGGGGGATTGCTTGAGACCAGGAATTCAAGGCCAGTCTGGGCAACATAGCCAGATACTGTCTCTACAAAAAATAAATAAATAAAAATTTAAAAAAATAGCCAGGTGTGATGATGTGCACCTGTAGTCCCAGCTACTTGGGAGGCTGAGGCAGGACAATTGCTTGAGTCCAGAAGTTCAAGGCTGTAGTGAGCCATGATCCCACCACTGTACTACAGCCTGGGTGACGTAGCAAAACTCTGTCTCAACAGAAAAAGGATTCCCGAGGCCACGCACGGTGGCTCACATCTGTAATCCCAGCACTTTGGGAGGCCGAGGCAGGTGGATCACCAGGTCAGGAGATCGAGACCATCCTGACTAACAAGCTGAAACTCCGTCTCTAATAAAAATACAAAAATTAGCCAGGCGTGGTGGCAGGCACCTGTAGTCCCAGCTACTTGGGAGGCTGAGGCAGGAGAATGGCTTGAACCCGGGAGGCGGAACTTGAAGTGAGCCAAGATTGCGCCACTGCACTCCAGCCTGGACAACAGAGCATCTCAGAAAAAAAAAAAAAAAAAAGGATTCCCTGCAATTCTCAGGAAAGGTGGTAACCTGGGACACTGAAATATTTTTTCAGTTGCAGTACCAAGACAAAGGCCAAAAAAAGAAATTTTATATACCAAACCTTTATTACAAATTCTCCCTGAAATATCTATAGACCATTGTAACTTACTAAGTGGAGCCACATAAACATAAAAAAAACTTTGATATTCTGAATCATGTGGCACCTGAGGGTCATCATTCTTAATAAGACACTGTACTTGGAGTAGGATTAGCCCTCCCAAAGCAAGAGGAAACGACTTCACCCTGAGGGACTCCAATCATGGAACTGTTCCAGATGAGTTCTCACCTTCCAAAAATCATCTGGAATCACACCTATCCTATTTCATCCAGGTCTCAGGAGCCTGAATCCAATCCAAGTTTCCTTCTCACCATTTTCAAACAACAACAGCAAAATCTGGATTCCAGTAATTACCACTGAGTACGATTTAGGGGAAAAAAAGTAAACAGTCTTCAAATTGCGATCTGCTGCAATTTCCAGCTGAGGTAAACAAGCTTCACAAACACAGACGTTTGCAGAAAATTCTTCCTGTGCTGGTAAAAAATGTTTTCAAATGGATGCAGGTGGTCCTGGTGAGATTCCAGCACAGCATTGGGTATTCCCTTAAGGGCATGTTCCCTTCCTGCTACTTAACTGTTATTTTTGTCTACAAATTAATAGGTGCAGTTAACCCGGAGTTGGGATTTAACCAGTGAATGGGGAATTGGAACCTCAGAGATTGCTACACAAAGGAGGGAAGCAAGGTTGTTCCCACAAGCCCTGTCAGCTCTAGGTAATGACTCCTTAAGGTCAGAAATAAATGTCTTTCCTTCCAAGGCAATTGGCCTCAAGGAAGAGCAAAGGAGAGCTCATTTACCCTACAGCAAACTATTCAAAAATGGTGGAACTTATTAGAAGAAATGTCATGTCCTGTCACCAGCCTTGCACTGTGCTGCTTGCTACCCATTTAAAGCAGGGAATCTAGAGACCTCTACTTTCTATCCTCATTCAATGGCATAATTGGACACCACAATGAACAAGTCCCAAAGGCTGTTGCACAAAGCAGGGGAAACCAGATTCTGCCCCAAAAGACTGGTTAAAGAGGTGACACTTATCTAGATAATTGATTAAAGAGAAACAAGAGGCTGGGCGTGGTATATGATCTTAATTTCCCAACCTCAAAAATCTCTGGCAACAGGATTTTCTGAACTTTAATTCCAAGTTTGACAAGGGATAATATTTACATTTATCAAGCCATGGGGGGTGGCTCACTCTTGTAATCCCAGCACTATGGGAAGCCGAGGCAGGTGAATCATGTGAGGTCAAGAGTTAGAGACCAGCCTGGTCAACATGATGAAACCCCATCTCTACTAAAAACAAAAATTAGCTGGGCATGGTGGTGGGCACCTGTAATCCCACCTACTCGGGAGGTTGAGGCAGAAGAATCACTTGAACCCAGGAGGCGGAGGTTGCAGTGAGCCAAGATGGCACCATTGCACTCCAGCCTGGGTGACAGAGAGACTCCATCTCAGAAAAAAAAAAAGAGAGAGAGAGAGAAAACAAGAGTGCTGCATGTGTCCATGGGTAACTTTCTTATGGTTAGTTTAGACTTGAAAACTAGGCGTTAATACTAAAGCTTCTGAACGGACCTGCTTTCTCAGGCATTCTTAGTCCATATTGACTGAATGAAGATGAATGTGATGCTTTGTCTTCTCAACAGATTCTGCTGAGGGTTTGATAAATCCAAATGATAGACCAAATTTAAATGATCCAGATTAATCTACTGATAAATGATTACCTACTACCTAATGTGATAGACTAGTCAGGATCCTTCCCTCTTTCATAGAAACAACACCCAGTTTGTTCAATGAAATACTCCTTACTTCAATCTCATTTGATGAGTTTACATCAGTGATCTCCAACATTTTTGGCACCAGGAGCCAGTTTCATGGAAGACAATTTTTCGGTGTACCAGGGCAGTGGGGATGGTTTTAAGATGATTTAAGTGCATTACATTTATTGTGTACTTTATTTTATATTATTATTAAATTATAATATATAATGAAATAATTATACAACTCACCATAATGCAGAATCAGTGGGAAGATTGCACTTGTTTTCCTGCCACTACATGGTTCTATCTGGGGGTGATGGGAGACAAAGACAGATCATCAGGCATTAGATTTTCATAAGGAGCACAAGACCTAGATCCCTTGCATGCACAGTTCACAGTAGGACTCAGCCTCCTGTAAGAATCTGCCACCACTGATCTGACAAGAGGCAGAGCTCGGGCAGTAATGTGAGCAATGGGGAGCAGCTGTAAATACAGATGAAGCTTCGCTTGTTCACCTGCCACTCACCTCCTGCTGTGCAGCCCAGTTCCTACCAGGCCAGGGACTGGTACCAGTCCATGGCCCTGGAGGTTGGGGAGCCCTGGTTTAGATGATATTAAACCCGCACCTGGCCTGGCTGATGAGAACATTACATCCTTCAGCCGCCAGGATGGACCAACATAAGTGATCCAACTAAAACCAATGACTTTTGCTGGGAAGACAGGTGAAGAGACAGGAAAAAAAACAGAGAGAAACTGTTTTGCCTTCTCATTTTCTTGTCATCCAGAAGCCTACATTAGTCAGAGTCAGGCTGCCACCCAGAGGGAGAGGCCTGAACTGGGTGACCATAGAGATAAACCAAGGGAAGTAGAACTGAAGGATGGAGAGAAACCAGGACCTGACAATCACTGGTGGCATCATTTGAGCCCAAATCCAGCCATGTCTACAGGTAAGGTCCCCAAAACTTTTCGATTAAGTCAATAAATTTCCTTTTTTATGAAGTTGTTTAAACATATTCAGATAGGAGGTTTTTGTTACTCCACACTGAATTAGTAAAACTTTCCATAAGTATGTGTTTAACACTGTGAAAGTAATTTTAAAATACGAAACACATAGACTCCTCCAACAAGAAATTTACATGCTAGTTAATAGAACACATATTGTGGTACACAGGAGTAGACACTCGTTGTTATGGTTTAAACAACCTGGCACTCTGATCAGTTTTCAGAAAAATAGAGCCTGAGAAGTTATTATAGTTCCATGGGAAAAGGAAGTGGGGTTACCCAAGGTCCTGTTTTTAATTCCAGCTATTGAGTACAAAAAGGACCCACTACAATGATGATTTGAGAGTCTTGTTAGAGCAGATTTAGAGACCTTGAAACCTCCACCCACCACCATAATTTCTTGCTTTATTGTTCAGAGTGCCTGAAGCTTTAGATTCTGAATTCTAAGTTCTTCAGGGTAAAGACCTTACATTGGAATCTCAGCTACACAAAGCACAAAGAATGTCAGAGACGCTATATATATAAATTTTACACAGCAGCAGTGATGAGAGAAAAGGAGTTACAAAGAAATTGTACTCCTCAGAGCTTTATGAAAGTAATATTTCACATTGAAACAAGAAAATCTGGGAAACAGTTTGTACTACATAGAAGTGGAAAATTGGGAAGTTAAGATCTGTGTTTTTAATATGTCATGATTAACTTAGGAATGGAAATTGGAAATTTATGATCTGGATCACTCTCCCTCAGTGAAATAATGCCTTGTGCTTATTTTTGTAAACTATATAGAAATGAATCTTTAGGTTAAAAGCCCAAATCCTTTCATGGATCCATTTCTTCCTTTAGTGATCTATGCATTTAGAAAATTGGTATATAAAGTAATATATTAAGATGGAAACTATAAAACATTTTGAAAAGTATTCAGAGTTTTGATGTATTTCAGAAAAATATAAAATTACAAAGTTTTACAGGCATAGGAAATGATACAAGCAAAAATAGAAGATCCTAAGAGATATTTACAAATGATAAACAAATGTGAGGTATAGACAAAAACTAATTGACATTGGCATCCTCTGAAGCTTTTCCTATTTTCTCTTCCACCTATCCTCCCCTTCCACCTATCCTCCCCACCAAAAAAGAGAAAAAAATGCCCCATAATACAGATACCCAAAGGGCAATTACATGTATCCTATAAAACGTTCAAGCTACCACTAGCTCTTTGTGACATTCGATAAATCAAGAAGGAAAAATTGATCATCAGACTTTTTAAAAATAACAGCTTCATTGAGATGTAATTCACATGCAGCTAAAGTTTACCCTTTTAAAGTTTACAACTCATTGGTTTATGATATATTCACAAACTACTGAAACTGCCTCAGGAAAGTCTGCACAGAGATTAGTATTTGTCCAATTCATTTAGGTTATCTAATTTGTTGCCATGCAATTGTTCATAGTATTCCATTATGAACCTTTTTCTGTATATCAGTAGTGATTTCCTTTTACTGTCCCTAATTCAAATAAATTTAATCTTTTCTCTTTTTTCTTGGCCAGTCTAAAGTGTGTTAATTAAAGTGATCTTTACAAATAACCAATTTTTTATTTCAATGATTTTCTCTATTATTTTTCTGTTCTTTCTTAATTTCTGCCCTGGTC
This sequence comes from Macaca nemestrina, assembly GCF_043159975.1. NCBI lineage: Eukaryota > Metazoa > Chordata > Mammalia > Primates > Cercopithecidae > Macaca > Macaca nemestrina. The sequence continues at coordinate 170,539,376 of NC_092127.1, forward strand.
TTTATTATTTTCTTCCTTTTGTTTGCTTTGGGTTTAGTTTGCTTTTCTTTTTATAGTTGCTTAAGTTAGAAAGTTAGGATATCGATTTGAAATTTTCATTTTTAATATAGGTAGTTAAAGCTATAAATTTTCTTATAAGCACTGTTTAAGTTGTATCCCATAAGTTTTGGTATGTGTGTTTTTGTTTTCATTCATTTCAAATTATTTTCTAATTATCCTTGTGATTTTTTCTTTCACTCATTAGTTATTTAGGAGTGTTTTGTTTAATTCCCACTTATGTGCAAACTTCCCAAATTTCCTTCTATTACTGATTTCATTTTTGTCCTTTTAATCCTTTTGTAATTTTAATCCTTTAAAATTTATTGAGGACTATTTTATGACCTAACATATAGTCTGTTCTGGAGATAGTTCCATGTGTGCTTGAGACAAATACACATGTTGCTGTTGTTGAGTGTGGTGCTCTATAAATGTCTGTTGAGTCTAGTTGTAGTCTTCTTCAGGTCTTTCATTTTATTGATCTTAAGTCTGGTTGTTCTATCCATTGTTAAGAATGCGTTACAAAATCCTCCAACTATTACTGTTAGATTGTCTATTTCTCCCTTTGATCCTATCAGTTTTTGCTTCATGTGTTTTTGGTGTTCTATTGTTAGGTGCATATATGTTTATAATTAGTATATCTTCCTAATGAATTCACCCTTTTATTATTATAAAATGTCTTCCTTTATCTCTAGTAACAATTTTTATCTTAAAGTCCTTTTTGTCTGATAATGTAGCCACTCTAGCGCTCTTTTAAGGATTGTATGCATGGTATATATTTTCCATCCTTTTGCTTTAAACCTATTTGTGTCTTTGATCCTAAAGTATGTCTCGTATAGAAGCATATATGTGGATCACAGTGGTTTTGTCCAGTCTGCCAATGTCTGCCTTTAATTGGAGAGTTTAATCCATTTACATTTAATTTATTACTGATAATGTAGGATTTATGTCTGCCATTTGCTGAGGCAGGGGGGGTCTGTGTATGTCTGTTTTTTTTTGTTCTTCTATTCCTCTAATACTGCCTTTTTTTGTTAAATAGATATTTTATTGTATATCATTTTAATTTACTTGTTTCTTTTACTATGTCTTAGAAGTTATTTCCTTAGTAGTTTTCATGAGGAATACAATTAACATCTAAAAACAATCTAATCACATTAATACCAATTTAACTTTAATAGTATAAAAAAAACTTTGCTTCAGTACAGTCCCGTTTCCTCCACTCTCCTTTGTAGGACAGGTCTGCTGATGATACATTCTCTCAGATTTTGTTTTGGTTTCCTAGAAATACCTTAATACCCCCTTTATTTATGAAAGATAGTTTTGCTTGATATAAAATTATTGACTGACAGGTATTTTTCTTTCAGCAGTTTGGATATGTCATTCCACTGCGTTCTGACCTCTACAGTACTCCTACTGTTAATCCTAATGAGTTGTTCATCTCATTGAGGATCCCTTGAACGTGATGAATCACTTCTGTCTTCATATTTGCAAGATTCCTTGTCTTTGTCTTTTGTTTTGTTGTTGTTGTTGTTGTTGTTGTTGTTTGAGACAGAGGACAGAGTCTTGCTCTGTCACCCAGGCTGGAGTACAGTGGCATAATCCCAGCTCACTGCAACCTCCGCTTCCTGGGTTCAAGTGATTCTCATGTCTCAACCTCTCAAGTAGGCGGGACCACAGGCAAGCACCACCATGCCCAGATAATTTTTTTTGTATTTTTAGTCGAGATGGGGTTTCACCATGTTGACCAGGCTGGTCTTGAGCTCCTGGCCTCAAGTGATCCACCTGCCTCAGCCTCCCAAAACGCTGGGATTATAGGCATGAGCCACCACGTCCAGTCTCCTTGTCTTTGTCTTTAGATAGTTTGATTATCATGTGTTTATTGTGAATCTCTTTGGGTTTATGCTTTTAAAGTTTAATGAGCTTCTTGAATGTATAGATTAAATTGTTATCATATTTGGAAAACTTTGGATATTATTTCTTCAAACATTCTTTCTGCCCCTTTCTCTCCCCTCTCCTTCTAGATCTCCTACTATGCATGCATTAATACATGTGATGATGTCCCTCAAGTCTCTGAGGCTCTATTCACCTTTTCTTCTTATCATTTCTAAGACTGGATAGTCTCAATTTACCTGTCTTCAAGTTCATTTATCCTTTCCTTGTTCTGTTCAAGTCTAGTACTTCTTGTAAATTTTTCATTTCAATTATTGTTCTCAACTCCAGAACTTATATTTGGTTTTATTTTTTTAATAATTTCTATCACTTTACTGATATTTGGTGAAGTATCATTCTCATACTTTCTTTTGGTTCTTCAGACACTGATAGCGGCAGGGTGCAGACAAATGTCTATGCAAATGGGGCATGTCCCTGGTGAAATCCTATGTTCAAGCTAAAAAACAACCTGAAGGCTGAAAGACTGGACTGCTGGTCCTGGATGAAACCCAGACCCAGAGTGAGAACTTCTGTTCCTGTTTGCCTGCCCTTTCCTGATTGATTCTTTCTGAATAATGCCTTTTAACCAATCAAATGTTGCCTTTTCCAATACTACCTATGGCCTGCCACTCCCCTATTCTAAGCCCATAAAAGTCCAAGATTCAGCCCCACTGGGGGTACTTTCTTGCCTTTGGGTAGGGGGACCACCCCCCATGTTCCCTCTCCCTGGAAAGCTGTTTTGTCACTGAATAAAACTCTCCACTCTGCTCACTCTTTGATTGTCAGTGTATCTTCATTCTTCTTGGACACTGGACAAGAACTCGGGAACTATTGCACAAACCAGAGTCAGCCCACGAAGGCTGATTTGACAGGGTACCTCCTACAGCAGGTACCATGCCTCTGGCATTGCTGGCTGGAGATCCCTGACTGGCAAAGGGACCGAGAAATATCCTGTATCACTGCCAATCAATAAGAAAGGTTCTGTTACAATAGCATGATAAAAATAAAATCTCAATCACTTAATCTTCAAATTGTATATCTTATTCCTACTACACATCTAGATGTAGGGTAAGGGGAGATCTATGGCCATCACACAGAGACCCAGGCTAATGGAGGCTTCATTTTCTATAGGTGATTTCAACATTAACACTACATGGTAAAGTGAATCTCCCACTGGTTCTTTTTTAAAATTTTTTCCATAAAGTGAAAGTAAGTTTATTAAGAAGGTAAAGGAATAAAGAATGGCTTCACCATAGGCAGAGCAGCCCCCACTGGTTCTTAAAGAGCTTGAATTTCACTGGCCCAAACGAATCACTTGACCATGCCTAACTCTGAATGGATCAGAGGTGTGTAATTCTATCATATGACAGGAAGAAGAGAAAAGCCAGTTTATGAACAGTTAAAATGTCTATGACCATGAGTCTTATCATTTTATTCTTTATCATTCTTAATTTAACAAGGAATATTTAGTGCTAAGTATAGATGTCAGTTTTCAGAAGTCTGCTTAACAAGTAAACACAGAGAAAAACTGCCTAGTAATATATTAAATTTTGGTCACCACTCAGTTTATTTCCCTAGAGAAATCTGGTAAAATAAATTCCACTAGCAGAATTCTGGATTCCCCTGTTAGAGTTGGCAATGATGATAACTCTGGGGATATTGTGCCCCCAAATGATACCATTTAGTGGGGGATAAAAAAAGGAGGCAGAGTTTCAGTGTCATTCTTAATATCTATTCCTTCATTTAACAGACAATGATTGGCTGGCACACACTAGTCTATTTCACTCATTTAAAAAACATTCCATAGCAGTCCATTATTTGACAGATTCAGTTCTACAAATATGCATTAGCACCTGCAATGTACTAGAAACAAGCAATGCCAAGATGAATTCAATCCAACTCTACCCTGAAAAAGGCACACAGACCAATGGAAGGTAGTGGTCATGTGATTAACAGATTACAATGCAAGGGTAGTGTTTGACAGCCAAGTTTTACTCTCTCAGTAAAACTGACCTTCAGACCCATGGAAAGCCTCAGAATATCTGCCCTCCCACTCCTACCAAAACTACAGTAGAGAAAATAGGTAATTGGGTAGGATAAACTAATGGCCCCACTTCCAGATCACTAATTTTCAAATATTCATACATAATAGAAGTACCTAGAAAAACTGATATCAATGTAGATTCTCAGAGCCCATCTCAAATGTTCAGATTCAGTTGATATAGTCTTTGCTGTCAGACCCATGGGTGACAGTTATGGATTTTATTGCGTCTTCCAAAAACTTCATATGCTGAAGTTCTAACCTTTGGTTTTCCAATATGTGAGCTTATTTGGAAGTGAGGTTGCTGCAACTATAATTAGCTAAGATGAGTTCACATTAGGGGTGGGCCGTAATCCAATATGACTGCTACTTTTATGTATTACTCTGCTTGGGCCCCCATAACAAAATAGCACAGACTGAGTAGCTCAAATCACAGAAATGTGCTTCCTCACTGTCTTGATGCTGATGGTCCAAGATAAACGTTAAGTTTACCATCAGCAGGCGAGTTTCCTCTGAAGCTTCTTTCAGTGGCGCCTCCTTCTTACTGGGTCCTCACGTGGCTATCTCTCTGTGGGCCCACATCCCTGGTGTCTTTCTGTGTGTCCAAATTTTCTCTCCATGTAAGAACAGCCATCGGATTGGACTAGGGCCCATCCTAACCTCATTTTAACTTAATCATCTCTTTAAAGGCCTTGCCTCCAAATATAGTCACATTCTAAGGTACCAAGGTTAGAGTTTCAACATATAGATTGGGCAGAGGGAAGGCAAACATAATACAGCCTATATACTTTACAAAAAGGGAAAATGTAGACACAGACTCAAACGGTGGGAGAATGCCATGTGAAGACGAAGGCAGAGATCTGGTGACATAACCAAAACCAAGAACACCAGACTGCCAGCAACCCATCAGAAGCTAGGGGAGAGGCCTGAAACAGATTCTCCCTCATGCACTCAGAGGGAGCCAACTCTGCGCTGACACCTGGATCTCAGACTTCTAGTTTCAGAACGATGAGACAATCCATTTGTTTGTAGTCCACCATGTGTGGTCCTCTGTCGCAGCAGCCCTAGCCAACTGATCCACCCTCCTTTCCTGCCACAGTCAATGCCACCAGATGTCCTGGTTAATAGTCCTGAATTTCTTTGCCTGAGACCTTTCCCTGACTGCCAGAGTTTACAGGCTGGGATATTAATGCTCCAGAAGCCACCTTCAAATAAGAAGTGATGGAAGTTGGTGTGTAAATACCTCAGATCCCTGCCCCTCAGGAGTAATAAATGTTCTGTAGGACAGAATTCCTCTAGAGTGTTAACCTTCAGTTGGGGGCTTGATAACGTACCAAAAATCATCTGACCCATCTTCTCTGCCCTCTTCCCCACTCCCCCACTGGGGTTTCTTTCACCACCCCCACTTTACTTAATGCTTGCCTCAGGTTCTGTTCCTAGGGGTTGGATCATTCCAGGATGGGGCCTTCAGATTTGCATTTTACAAGCTCCCCTGTCACTGGAATGCAGGTAGTTTGTGGATCACCACTGGAGGTATACTGTTTCAGGGAATCCACGTTCTATCCTTGAGGCCAGTGAGAGAAACCCAAGTCTACACAATTAACTCCTATTTGTTCCTATCTGGCACAACCATTTTGCTGAACTGAGCTTTAATGTGACATCATCCTTGATCACTATAAGTGAAATAGGGATTAAAAACAAGCTCTAAATTCATCATAAAACTCTAAAAAAAAATTCTAAATTCATGATAAAACTCTCACTATATATATAAAATTCCTCCCAAGATTTTTTCTTTCTCTAAGAATTTTATGCCAGGAAAAATAAATTTCCTCTAAGGACCCAAAATGCTTCTCTGTAATAATGAGAGGTGTGGATTTGCTTTTTCCCCTTTTGGCCTGGTGACCAGGAAGCTCCAAGGCAAATCAGATGCTCAGTCACTGTAATTATGGAGCCCACATTCATATTTGCTTCTCATGTCTTTCATGCTCTTACATTTCAATTCCACCTATATTTCCTTTTGGAAAGAGTCAAGGGAAAGGGAATAAAACAAACAGTAGAGTGTGAATGAAGAATAATAAATTTTCTAAGGTTACCGAGGCACCAAGCCAAACAGCTTTTCCTCTACATTTTCTATGATGGACTTTCTCCCAAGGAAATTTTATGTGGAGCACTTCATTGGCAAAGAATACATAGGTGAAAGGGACTCTGAGTAAAAATGATTAATGGCATTTGACCTGAGCCAGTCCCCCAATTACACCTATTTGGCCTCTAAATCTGAATACATTCTATGCTAAAAAAAAAAAAAAAAAAAAAAAAAAAAAAAAAAAAAAAAAAAAAAAAAACATGTCCAGGAAAAGGAAAAGATTGACTCAGTCAATAGGATCCCCAAAGGGAAATTTTACCATTGCTGTAGAACCGTGGCTGGGGAACAAAGAGCCCATGCACATTTCCTCTTGGGAAACCCCTGTTGAGAAGATGAGTTCTATTTTCCTTTCAGTTCAACTCCAGAGGGCCCACTTCAGACAACTGCAGTTTTCTCTACTGAGTCACACTCCTCAAGCCCAAATACCTGCCAGCCCCACGGGCGCTTCAAAGAAATCTTAGAGGCATTACTGTGCAGAGAACACGCTCAGTGGTACCCTGAAAGTGATAGCTTCTCTTCATAAGGAGAGACACAGAGAAAAGACACAGGGACTGATAGAGACAGAGTATGCGAAGCACAGACTCATCTTCTCTAGCAGTTGTCTTTGCAGAAATTTCAGCATATTGTAGGCATTCAACATGTTGGGTTTGAGACATTATTTATTCGACAATATATTATTTAATTCTTTAAACAACATCCTCACAAGACAGGTAAGAGAGAAGACCATTTGGATCTCAGAGGTGGGCAAAAAGAGCACAGAAAGATTGTGACTTATTTGAAGTCATATATGGCAAATGACTTAGGACTATTTATTCCCAATCATTCCCTAACAACCTGTACCTCCTCCTGCCTTTGATATCTCAGTTGATATCATCACCACCCACACAACCTCTTTGGCTGAAATTCTCAGAGTCAAGCACAGCCTCTCCTGCTCCTTCCCCTCCTATATAAGTGGCCAGCAATCGCTTCTGTCTACCCCAGTGTCTAAACCCTCTTCTCTGTCCTCATGGCCATGACCTTGCTCCCTCCTTGTCTCTCATCAGGACATTCAGCAAGTCAAGTGGTTTCCAGTCCATTCCATTTTGAGACCACGTTTGCAGAATCTGAACTAAGGGACTAAGCAATTATGTTAAAGGAAGGAGAGGCGTGTTCTCTGCTCCAAAGGAACTTTTGGGAGGAGAAGACAGACAGAAAACTCCAGTGTGTGAAAGTACTAAAATGGGGCCATGGGGCCACAGGGCACAGGCATTCATTAATTCAGTCATTGAAAAAATACTTACACAAACATCGAACAAACTTTGTGCCTGACACTAGGCAAGGTGCTGGAGATCATCTGTGAGTAAGACCATCCAAAGACCCTGTACCCATGGAGCTTGTACTTTCATGGAGGACACAAACAAAAATATTGCATTGATAATAGATGAGATAAATGACAGATGAATAGAGAGAGGGTAAAATCAATTACTGTAAATAAAAATGAAGCCAGAGGGGTATCAGTGTAGGTTCTAATATAAATAGGGTGATCGAAGAAAACCTCTCTGGAGATGCTGTGGGAGCTGAGACTGGAAGAAGTGAGGCAGTGCACCCAACACCGATGCAAAATCTTCCGGGCAGAGTGAATGGTAAGCACACAAAGTGTGCAACACGAATGTGCACTTCCTTCCAACCAGAGCCAGAGCCCAGGAAAGCCTCATGGAGAAGACAAATGCGGGCTGACTGAAAGAATGAATTAGGCAGCCAGGGATGGTGGCTCATGTCTGTAATCCCAGCACTTAGGGAGGCCAAGGAGGGTGATCACCTGAGATTAGGCATTCGAGACCGGCCTGGCCAACATGGTGAAACCCCATCTCTACTAAAAATGCAAGAATTAGGCAAGCATGGTGGCATCAGCCTATAGTCCCAGCTACTCGGGAGGCTGAGGCAGGAGAATCGCTTGCACCTGGGAGACAGAGGTTGCAGTGAGCCAAGATACCATTGCACTCCAGCCTGGTGACAGAGCGAGACTCCGTCTCAAAAAAAAAAGAATCAGGCCAGGCGCTATGGCTCATGCCTGTAATCCCAACACTTTGGGAGGCCAAAGCGGTTAGATTGCCTAGCTCAGGAGTTTGAGACCAGCCTGGGCAACATGGCAAAACCCCCTCTCTACTAAAAATACAAAAATTAGCCGGGCGTGGTGGTGTGTTCCTGTAATCCCAGCTACTTGGGAGGCTGAGGCACAAGAATTGCTTGAACCCCAAGAGAGGGAGGTTGCAGTGAGCTGAGATCGTGCCACTGCACTCCAGCCTAGAAGGACACAGCGAGACTGTCTCAAAAAATAAATACATAAATAAAAGAACGAGTTGCTGCCAGATGGAAAAGTACAAAGCGCGACCAGCTGAGGGCAGACACAGGCAGAGCACAGAGCCAGGAAAAAGGAGTGATTTCTCCTGGGATCTCCACATAGTTAGAAATATCTGGCCACCAAACAGCTTTGATCTGTGCCACCAGCTTCCTATTCCATGAACTCTCTAGGCTTTCTGCCTCATCTTTATTCAATCTGAGCTGTCTTTGCATGCAGGCATTTCACCAAGAGAAGCTCTTGGAGATTGGAAGCTCCTATTAAAAGCTGGCTCACTCAGGCACCACAGTAAAGGCTTTGGCCCATTTCTACACACTGGACTGGCCTGAGGGTCCTGATGAGAAGAAAGGGGGTGGGGAAACTAGTGCCCACAGGTTCCCAGAGAGGTACCCTGCAGCTTTCAGGGGTACCCGCCCTCCATTCTGGGCATTAGCTCAGGATATGGGCTTGGACATTGCTTTGCTTCACTGACTTTTTTGCAATACTAAGCATTGCCTCAGTTTCTCCATCATTAACAAGGACCAAAAGTCTGTGCCCTCCCCTTGCTTTGCAGAGCCCTGTAAGATTAATTATGCATAGCTTATAAAGCCTGGTAAACTCCTCCAAGCACAGCTTTATGCAAATACGAGATTATGCCTTCAGTGGCAGGCAGAAGGTCGGTTTTCATTTCTACATCAGCTCTCTTGATTTTTTTGCTGTAGAAAGAAATCCATCACTCCAGTATTCACAACTGGAGGGGGGAAAATGTCCTAATTTTACTTCCATATAATCCAGAAGCATATGGCTCACAGATCTATTGCGGAGGAAGCCAAAAGAGGCCAGATGAGGCCTCACCAGGCAGAAGGAGCACAGCAGGGGTAAGCACTAGGACAAACAGCAGTAAAAGAAAGAAGGAATGCCAGCCGCGATGACTCATGCCTCTAATCCCAGCACTTTGGGAGGCAGAGGCAGATGAATCACCTGAGCTCAGGAGTTTGAGACCAGCCTGGCCAACATAGTGAAACCCCATCTCTAATAAAAATAAAAAAAATTAGCCGAGCATGGTGGCAGGCGCCTGTAATCCCAGCTACCCAGGAGGCTGAAGCAGAAGAATCACTTGAACCTGGGAAGTGAAGGTTGCAGTGAGCTGAGATCATGCCATTGCACTCTAGCCTGGGTAACAAGAGCAAAACTCTGTCTCAAAAAAAAAAGAAAGAAAGAAAGAAAAAAAAATGAATTAGGCCAGGCTACAAGAGGAGAAGGGAAAGAAAGTAGGACACACGGCAGAGGTAGACAACCAGCCCTTACCATGCACACATCCCCAGGATCAGGAGGCTTACAGGAGGCACCAGGAGAAAAACCAGCAGCTCATTGCCTTATCTCATAAACCAACTACTTCTGCATGACCCCCTGCAATCACGGAACCACCTGAATCTCAATCATCTTGCTGAGAACTTGGGTGTCATCTTTGGGTCTCCCTGTCTTCTCACAATCTAGTTAAGGAAGCTTGTGAGGCACAAAGTAGGGCTTTGAAGACAACCCTTAAATACAAAAGTTAGCCAGAGTGGTGGTGGGTGCCTGTAATCCCAGCTACTTGGGAAGCTGAGGCAGCAGAATCGCTTGAACCTGGGAGGCGGAGGTTGCAGTGAGCTGAGATCGTGCCATTGCACTCCAGCCTGGGTGACAGAGCAAGACTTTGTCTCAAGAATTAAAAATAAATAAAAATAATAAATAAAAAGTTAAATTCAACCACTAACTGGAAAACAAGACTATTCCACCCACGAAGTAGCCAGAGCCAGACCACACCTGTCTCCTGGAATGAGATCTCCCACCAAGAAGTGACTCTTGTCTCCAGTTGTCTCATCTGTTTCCCAGACCCACCCTCAGCTCCCACCTTCCCCTCTGAGGTTTACACCTGCCCTTTGGGACCCTTGACTTCTCAGCCAAGAATCCATGCATGTCTGGCACTGACGCTCTATATTCAGGCTCTTTATGTCTTGTGTGGAGTGAGGCATGCCAAATTCTACCTCTGCAGTAACTACTGAGTCTTTTATTCACTTACTCTCATGCATTTAACAGATAGGCACACCACTCCTACCATGCATCATACACAATCGTGAACACTAGGACTCAGCGCACAAGCAGGAGAAGATTCCTGCCCTCAGCTTGGCACTGGAGAGAGAAGAAACACCAATAGGAGATGGGTAGTTGATGAGTGTCTGAACCACTAAAAACAGGTGGTCAAGGAAGGCCTCTCAGAAGAGGTGATATGTGACAGATGAGAGACAGCCCGCCATGCAGAGATGTCAGGGAAGAGAGATGGGGCGTGAAGGAGGACAGCCAGTTCAAAGGCCCTGGGGCAGAATCAAGCTACATTCAGAAACCAGAGGGAGCTATGTGGCTGGAGCAGAGAGAAAGGGGGAATTGTGAAGAGATGAGAGCAGAGAAGTTCCTCAGGCACCAGATATTCTAGGGCCCTGTCGGCTACGGGAAGGATTGAGGGTTTCGTAAGTGAAACTGGAAGGCATTCAAAGGTTTAAAACAAAGAAGTGATTTGTTCTGATTTGGGTATATATTTAAAGATCACTGTGCCTGCTGTTTGGAGGGAACAAAAGGAAGAAGAGAGGCCTATAGGGGCAGTTGTGGGGTCCAGATGGGAGAGATGATGGATCTGGAGAGGGGGCAGCCATGGAGATGGTGGTCCTTCCTGCTGTTCACCTACCTTCATGCAGACCCTCCTCACTTCTTGCCCAGACTATTACGGTGGCATCTGAATTCTTTATCCTTCTTCCCCAATCTCTCCCACATCAAATCAACTCTAACACCACTACCTGGTAATGCAGCATAATGACAGCAGGGGAGCCACGGCTGGATGCCTGTGGAATCCAATTCACCTCCTCCTTATTTGCACATCACCATCACCCAATTTGGGTTAATGAGAGGCACATGAGAGCTGACAGGGTGGCACCTCCCAGAAACCTACTGCTTTCCTGAGATAAACAATAACAGACTTGGCTGATACGAGATCTTGGCCCAGTTTTTGCCTATGGTACAGGCCCCATGCCCAGAGGTGGCATGGCCACCTGTTAAGGATGGTGAAGCTCAAAGTTAGAAGAGACCTAGTTCCCAAGAGCATCTTTGAGCCCCTGGAGCATCCCCTGAATAGCCTGCCTCTGAACTCTTTTTTCAGCTGAGGAAAATGAACCTCTATTTGTTTAAGCCACTGTAGTTGAATTTCCATTAAAAGCAGCTGAACACATTTTTGCACCAAAGCAAGAAGCTCAGGGAATAAATTCACCTACAGCAATAGATGATGTTAGCCCCAAGCGTGTGGCTCATAAAACAGAGGGAGAATCGGGTTCTGATGAGAGCTAAGTCACTGTCATATAAGGATTTTCAATAATACAAACTCTTAGTTTCTGTGGGGTAGTTGCTAGAACTCCACGATCTCCATATGGGCAGATGTGTTAATAGAAGAACATCGGGCCGAGGCCCAGGGACTCAGCTCCCCAGGGGAGCTTGTTCTGGATGCCCAGGTTCACTCCCCTAAACTCTGTGCATCCTGGGAGCATACAGAGAGGCCTCAGAACGTGAGCTCCAAAGCAGTCACCTAAAAACAAATCACAGCCGGGCACAGTAGCTCACACCTATAATCCCAGCACTTTGGGAGGCAGAGCCCAGGAGTTCAAGACCAGCCTGGGCAACATGGCAAAACCCCATTTCTACTAAAAAGTAAAAAATTAGCCAGATATGGTGGTGCATGCCAGTAGCATCAGCTACTCGGGAGGCTGAGGCAGGAGGATCGCCTGAGTCTGCAGAGGTCAAGCCTGCAGTGAGACAAGATGGTGCCACTGGACTCCGGCCTGGGCAACAGAGTCAGATCTTGTCTCAAAAAAAAAAAAAAAAAAAATCACTTCCATGAACTGCTGGGTGTCAGAAGGCTAGATAGGGTCTGGAACAGAGACAACTCCTTCTCCTATAATGGTAATTGGTAAATTGTAACCATAATAGGTTCATTGCCTGAAACACATGGCAAGTCAGCGCACCAAGACATTGAGTTGCAGCAGAGAAAGAGGTTTAATCACAGGGTCACCAAACAAGGAGACAGAAGGAAACCTCAAGTCTGTCTCCTTGAGGAGTTTGGGGCCAAAGATTTTAAGGGTTTTGGAGTGGGCCAAAGTGTGGAGATCATTGATTGGTCTCAGAGTGCAGGATTAAGTCATGGGACAAGGAGGTAAAGAAACTGTATTCTCATGCCAATTCTCTGTGAAGGTCTTTAAACCTGTTGGCATCAGCTGTTTTGCTGGAATTCAGGATCTGCTTAAGCAATTCTGAAACAAAAGGCTTAGGATTCTAACGTCAGAAATCCTAGCTACAGAAACAATGGGGATGCAAATAGCCGGTGTCTAGCATTGAGAGGCTTTCAGTTACTCGGAAGTGGGTCAAAGTGCAGCCTGGTTAATGCTTACTTACAACTATATTTCTGTCCAGAATTCTTGTTAACCATGTGAGAATGGCTCCATTCCAGGGTCCAAAAGAAACTCAGAGGTGGGGCCAGGGGCATCCATGGAGACCACCAGTCAGGCTGAAGCATGACATTACAGGCTCTGGGGGTCAGTCCAGACACAGGCAGGCAGCATCTCGAGGCCCTGTAGTTGGAAAAAGAAAGGTTTCCCAGCAGGGAGAGGATGGAGCATATGAGTCACCACGGAACTTGTTAAAATACAGATTCCAAGTCAGTTGGTCTGGAGTGAAGCCTGAGAATTGCTAACAAGCTCAGAGGATGCTGAGGCTGCTCAACAGGTGACCACACTTTGAATAATGAGGAGTAAGAACATAGAATAGGGAATGTGTGCTATGGGTATAACCAGGAAGCTACTGGGAGGTGTGTGTGTGTGTGTGTTGTGCAGACATGTGTGCTCATATTTTGACAATTGTTATGAGCAGGGACTCAGCAGGAATCAGATGAGTGAGAAATGGAGTTTAATACTGGGCAGGTTACCTATTGTTGACAACAAGAATTAAATCCTGTAAAAATATTTAAAGAGGTTTATTCTGAGCCGAATATGAGTAACCATGGCCCCATTTACAGTCCCAAGAGGTCCTGAGAACATGTGTCCAAGGTGGATGGTTTATAGCTTGCTTTTATTCATTTTTGGGAGACATAAGGCATCAATCAATACATGTGAGGTATACACTGGTTTGGTCCAGAAAGGCAAGCTCACCTTTCCAGAATGAACTAATGTATACCTCACATGGTATAGTGGGGGTGGGTAGGGAGGGAGTTTACAGATCACAGGTGGATTCACAGGTTTTCTGACTGGCAGTTGGCTGAAAGAGTTATTAAAAAACCTGGAATCAATAGAAAGGACTGTCTAGGGTAAGATAAGAAGTTGTGGAGACTGAGGTCCTTGTTATGTAGATGAAGTCGCAATAGGTGGCCACCCTCAGAGGCAATAGATGGCAAATGTTTCCTGTTCAGACCACTAAAAAGTGCTAGACTCTAAGTTAATCTCTTCAGGATTGGGAGGCCCTAGAAGGGGAAAGAACTAGTTACCTTAACAAAGATTCTTTACAGATGCAAATTTTCTTCCACAAAAGATGGTTCTGGAGGGCCATTTCAAAATATAGCAAAGAAACATCTGGGGATAAAGAAGTTTGATTTTCTTATTTATCTGCTACATGATGTTATGCCAGAGTCGGGTTGGAAAGTAAGTCATGTTATAAAGGGTTAAATAAAAACCATCTGATGAGATTTTATGGTTTGTAGGGCATGACAAACCTTGGTCCCTCAGATAGGAATTCAGGCAAGAGATGAAAAGGTCAGAGTTTAGTCCTCGCTATGTGGAAACTCAAGACATTGCTGAAGATAGTCCCAGAACAAGAGACACCCTTAGGAGCCCTGCCCGGCCAACATCACTGCAGCTGTGAGCACTGCAGCACATGACTGGGCCAGCATCCTCTTCAGATCCTCAATCTGGGTGGCTGCAATACACAGACTAGAGAAACTATCAGTTTCTTCCTATGTAGTCCAGGTCTGCCTATGTACCTACCTATGCAGCTTCCTATGCAGCTGCCAGTTTCTTCCTGTGCACTCGGTTGCGAATGTGGTAACTGAAAATCAGTGCTAGGACTGAGTAAGGCCCTTGGAGTTCTTGGACTTGACACAGAAAAAAATAAAAGACCCCAGAAAGGTCAATACATTCCTGCAATAGCAAGCTGGTGCTCAAGCTATATAATCTAAATATAAGAAGGGGTTTGACCTCAGTATGAATTCTAAGCCAGTAAAGCCAGACAGATTGCTTACCTTTATAATCAGTGAAAACAATAAAGCTATTTTCATTTGAAAGAAATTGAAAATGCAGAAAGGGCCTGGCCTTCTGAAAATTGCTCTAGATTGACTGCAAAACCAAGCATGCCCACGCTTTTCCAAAACTTAACCTGTACCAGCAGCTTAAATACTTAAAGTCACAAGAATGTTCTTCTTTGCTCTTAAATGTGGACATGGGGGGGAAATGGGGAAGAAAGGGAGGCTGGATCTAGAGAAAATATAAAAGCTGGAGTGGATTTGACCTCTCCTCTTTCAAGCTTGTTTGGAACTGTGTGAAGAAAATGTTCTGGTCTGTTCTATCCCTCTCTGTTCTCATTTAAGCTCCACTGAGACTGTATTTTGAATAAACAGAGCACAAGAGCAGTGCTTTGGAAGGAGCTTCACAGAGGTTGAATGGATAGCAGAGAAAAGAGCCTAAAGCATGAAGATCTTGGGGCTCAGAGTCAAACCTGAGTGTCCTAGAAAGCCTGTGTTTTCTTTCTCAAAAGTTTTATTTTTCTTCTCATCTCAAATTCTGATATCCTCAGTTTGGGGTGGAAAGAGTAAATCTGGGAAGGATTGAGCCCCAGGAAGGAGCCCATTGGATCTGGTGCTGTCCCCACCCCACCCCACATGCACACAAACCTCCAATACAAACCTCCAGCTCAGCCCACAACAGCCCTGACTCTATCCTGCTGGCTGCCAGGAAGTCACCCCAGCAAGGCTGGAGGCCACAACTGCTATCTTCCTCCATATTTGTTCAATAACTTTGCTCTGGAATTCTGAGTGAAGGCCTTGGAATCTTGTATCTCAGGAGATACATGTAAAAGTGTCCTTAGTCTGGGCACGGTGGCTCACACCTGTAATCCCGACACTTTGGGAGGCCAAGGCAGGCTGATTGCTTGACCCTAGGAGACCAGCTGGGGCACCATGGTGAAAACCCACCTCTACAAAAAATACAAAAATTAGCAGGGCATGGTGGTGCCTACCTGTAGTCTCAGCTACTCAGGAGGCTGAGGCAGGAAGATTGCTTGAGTCTGGGAACTCAAGGCTGCAGTGAGCCATGATCACACCAGTGTATTCCAACCTAAGTGACAGAGTGAGACCCTATCTCAAAAAAAAAGTATAAGCAAAAGAAATTCCCTTTTATCCTTCTGATATGGTTCGGCTGTGTCCCCATGCAAATCTCATCTTGAATTGTAGCTCCCATAATTCCCCTGTGTTGTGGGAGGGACCCAGTAGGAGATAATTGAATCACAGGGGCGGTTTCCCCCCATATTGTTCTCTTGGTAGTGAATAAGTCTCACGAGATCCGATGGTTTTCTAAGGGGAAACCTCATTTGCTTGGTTCTCTCATTCCTCTCTTGCCTGTACCATGTAACACATGCCTTTCACCTTGCGCCATGACTGTGAGGCCTCCCCAGCCACGTGGAACTGTTTAAACCTCTCTTTCTTTATAAATCATCCAGTATTGGGTATGACAGACCTAACAGGATTGAGGGGAGCCCTGAGCCTAGCTCATAGCTGACACAGTTTCTCCAGATCCCTCTGGGAGAGGCTGGAGGGGGCTGTGGGTAGAGCTGTGGTGTGCTGTAGTGGAAAGAAAGCCAGAATTGGGGATATCGGGGCCAGTCTTAGATGGTGGTAGTTAAACATCTCACCCAGTATCCATTCTAGAAATACCTACTGAGGCTATGCTAGGTGCCAAGCTCTGAGATGGACATTATGGTGCAGTCACAAACAGTATAGACAGGCCTAGAAGAATGGTTATATATATATATATATATGCATGTGTGCATGTGTGTATATGCATATTTATGCACCTGTGCACACAAATATGCACATACACATACAATTGCAGAGAAAATCATGGAATGGAATGGACAGCTCTAGGGAAATGCTTATCGAGGAGCACTGACCTGACCTAAGGTTAAGGAAACCTCCCTGAGGAAGTGATGTTTAAACTGAGCCCCAAACCTCATAGAAGGAGGAGGAGGAGAAGGAGGAGGGGAAAAAGAGTCAGTTATTGGGTATTTACAATGCATACAGCACTGTCCTAAACATTCAGCATCTATTAACTCATTTAATTCTTACAACTTTATAAAACATGTACTATTATTATCCCCATTGGGCAGATAGGGAAACTGAGGCACAGAGGATGTAAGTAGCTTGGCTAAAGTCATCCTCTCTGATGTATCAGTGATGTTCCTAGTCACCTGCACTGACTTTAAAAAATCTCCGAAGAATAACTAAACTGAACATGATGGACGGACAAACTCAAATGCCACTTTGCATTTTTAATCTTTTCGACCCCCAAATCATTCTCTGCAACAGGAAAAGGCAGCAGCAGTGGTGGCTGTGAGGGCTGGGCTGTGGGAGCTGCCCGGGATCTTTGCAGCCTACAATGGGAGGCTCTCCTGTGCCCTTCAGTCACAGTCAATACGTGAGTGGACTCTGGGCCCAACCTACCTGGGCTCCAATCCCAACTCCAGCACGTATTAGCTGAGAGGAGTGGGTGACTTATTTCTCTCTGTGTGCCACTGTTTTGTCATCCGTAAAATGGGAATAAGTATAGCACCTTGCTATTATAAGATAATTACTATAAGGTATTACTATAAGGTATTACTATAAGGAAGCCTTGCCTTTGAACTGGGGTGGAGAATCATTCAACAGTCATTTATGTAGCTTTGTCCAAAAATTCAGTGCTTTCCCAAAAGGCATCATATGTGTAAACCAGAGGTAAAGTCAGGCAAGGCTTCATGGAGGAGGCAGAATATCATGCATTTGTTCAGCAAAGATTTGCTGAGCAGCTGCTAAGTGCAGGCCATTCAGTATTCTAACAGTAGGAGTACAGATAACAGCTAGTGAATTGCTGTTGCTCTAAGCCTCCAGGCCACCCCTGCCTGAGGGCTTCTCCTTCAGGATCCTGGGAATTACCCCCAATTCACCAACCAAAGAGGCAGGGAGAGACTTGCAGAACCTCAGGACCTGCTCCAGGGCTCCCACACCCAATCTCTTTAGCAGGAGAACACAGTCTAGTGGAGAAGATAAATAAGTAAACAACAAGTTACCAAACAGTGTGGGAAGAACAGAAATAGAACTACCTAGAGCATAGGCCAACAGCCTCATGGGTGGAGCATGATAACTGGCTTTACCAAGGAGGCGATTACTGACAACAGGCATAGCTGGGAGCCACAGAGGATCAGCATCCCAGGAAGGTTGGAGGGGACAGCAGCAGAAGAGACCTGGAGGTGAGAAGGAGCAGACTCTGACAGGTTAAGAGGTCCAAGAAGCAAGATCACAGGGCATCTGTTAAGAGTATTATGAGGCAAGGAGACTAGGAAGGTGGGTAGGGGCTAAATACTGCCCAGCCTGGGATGTAATGAGAAGTCATTCAGGGACAGGAAGCTGGGGAGTGCATTCTAATAAAATCACCCTTGTGGTGGAGTGGGAAATGGACCAGAGGTACAAGAGGATGGAAGTAGAGAAGTTGCTGTAGGAATTGGTACAAGAAATGACAAGGTTCCCAACCTAAGTAGGGACAGAGTGGGTGAAAGCTGACAGGGGAATTGCAAAAGAAGCAGAAAGGATGGGTGCAGCTGCTGAATGGAGAGGATAAGTGAGGTGGAGCAGTTCAAGGAAGGTGTCTAGATTTCTACCCAATCACACAGTAGATGGGATGCCACCTCCCAAGCCAGGGTGCCTCAATGGGAAAGACAATGGTCAATGATACATACAGAGGAGATAAGAGATCATGTAGCCACTGCCATTGTGAGATGGCAGCCAGAGGGATTTTTAACAAATATGCAAAAGATGACATCACTCCTGTGTTAAATTCCTGCAATGTCCCTCTCTCCCTCAGAATAAGATCTAAGTCCTTTGTTCCCTTAACCACATAATCAGGCCCCGGCATCTCTCTAACCTCATTACCTATCTTCGGCTTACTATTCTTCAGGGACACTGGCCTCTTTCTTTTCCTTTTTATTTTTATTTTATTTTTATTTTTTGAAATGGAGTTTTGCTCTTGTCACCCAGGCTGGAGTACAATGGCACGATCTCAGCTCACTACAACCTGTGTCTCCCAGGTTCAAGCAATTCTCCTGCCTCAGCCTCCTGAGTAACTGGGATTACAGGCATGCGCCAACATGCCCGGCTAATTTTGTATTTTTAGTAGAGACAGGGTTTCACCATGTTGGCCAGGCTAGTCTCGAACTCCTGACCTCAGGTGATCCACACGCCTCGACCTCCCGAAGTGCTGGGATTACAGGCATGAGCCATCGTGCCCGGCCCTCTTTCTTTTCTTTATATCAAACTCATTCTTGTTCCTAGATACTTGTCCTTTGCTGTTCCTTTCATGTGATTTGTGTTTCTCCCTATTTTTCTTGTCATCCACAGCGCCTTTTAATGGTCATCTTCCCAGAACCACTCTCTCTGACCACATGACCTAAGGTTCTCAACCCACCTACACCTACCCAGCTATTTGCTGCCACCTTTCTTTCTTTTCTTTATCGTCTGAACAGCTATCTGAGATGATCTGAAGCGTGTGTGATTGATTAGTCTTTTTCTAGTCTCCCCCACTGAGATGTAAGTGCCATGAGGGCAAAACTGGGTGTGCCATTTTGCCCCTGTACTCCTCAATGCTCAGAACAGTCCTGGCTTACAGTAAATCATCGGTAAATATCTCTGAAAGAATGAAGGGACCCATGTGGGGCATGGGACCATCCACAGTGTTTGGTTTTGACTTTGAGGGAATACTGAGGGGGGAATGGGGTATACAGTATTATCAGTCAAGTTGATAATAAGAAACAGACATCATGCTCATGGGATGTTTGAGGTGAGCTTAGTAAAGAGACTCTTTACAAAGAGGTGTGCAGAATGGAGGCAATTTACAAGGGATGAGGAAGAACCCCAGGGTTAAGAACAGCCAGAAGCTGTTACTTCTCCTGGTGAAAGGCATAGGGAGACAGTTCCTAGAACCCAGAGGCAGTAGAAGGCACCTGCATGAGCTGGGAGCAACCCAGAGAGAAAAAGCCTGATAAATAACCTCATCCTCCCAGCACTGGTCTCCTGTCGATGCCTCTCATTGGATAAATCCAACCAGAAGCCAAGGAGAAGAGAGCCCAGGTGATGAGATTCCTATAGCTCAGCCTCCCAGGCAGAGAATGTTGGGGGGGGGGGGGAAAAAAAAAAGTAGAATGTGTCTCTGAAGGACAAAAGGAAGTAACCTGTGCATGTTTTTATCAGTACCATCAGAACACATACAATAGAGAAAAAGTGACTCACCAAAATGAGGCTGGATGAACAACAAAAGCAATGTATTTCCACCATGCATACAGAGTGACAAAAAAAGCCTCATTTTCCATCACCTCTTTCTTGTCCCTTTGGAGTCCAGCCTTCTCTTTCTCCCTGGAGCCCCACCCCCCAACCCCCCACAGCTTTGCACTGCCCTTTGCTTGTCAGACATGGGAGCAGCACAGTGGCTGCAATCTGTAGAATCATCCTTTACATGTTGGCATTGCCTTGGGTTGTGGTGCAGAATAAACTGGAGGCATAAAAACAGATCGGTGCTCTGAAATTCTCACTGAGCTCAAAAGCAGCAGGAGACAGTAGAATAAGAGATTTGAATTTCATGCCCTCATCACCTGGGCCACGAGTTTTGGAAATGCAGAATTTTTAAAATGCTTACCTTGGAAATGACACGACTCAAGCTTGGAATCCTCAGGAGGATTTAGGCTGCCCCGTGTGTTCCCCACAGATCTGGGTGTCTGCTTTTTCAGCACAGAGTTAAAGCCTGCAGACGTGGGTACACATATTCCAATGATTTCATTGAAGTATTTTGTGTCATTTGATTCTTAGGCATCTAATTCTGTGTTTTGTCACAGTCTCTACATCACAGGCATAACCAAGCATTACCTATTAAAATCTTTAAATGTAGTAGGGTTTAAAGTCCCTTTTTCTCATATAATAGAAACTTTGTGGAGGGGAGAAGAGAAGGAAAAGTTTAAATTCCATCTTCCTCTTGTCTAAGGAGGCATATGCTCTGTGGGGACGGACATCTTCTACCTTAGGAAGAGGTAGTGCATGAAAATATTCCTGCTTTCAGGGCTTGCACTTCAATGAATGTCAGTGCCAAGCAAGCCTGACCCCCAGAGCTCCAGGCCCTCAGGGGTTACCATTTGCTCCTGGGATCCCCCTTCACTGTGAAGACACCTCCCTAATGGGGACCCCACCATTGAAGGATATCTGTTTTCTTCCCTTTACATCATTAAAATCAAAGATCGATGCTGTGCTCTGGGAGGGATTTTGCAGGGCCAGCCGGTGCTCTGATAGATTAAGCAGCAGTGCCTGATAATCGAAAAGTTTTCTCTTTGCAGAGTCACCCTCAGGCTTTAGAAATAGCCTGGAGTTGGAATGGGAGAGCTGTACGCAGGCCTTGGGCAAGCACTGGGCCCTGTGATGGCCCTGCTAGAGGCTGCGTGTGAATAGGTAAGAAGCAAAAGTGGAAAGAGAGAAAATGAGAATATTGGGGTGGTGGGGGAGAAGAGGAAGCAGAAAAGAGAAAAGAATAAAATAAAGATTAACATAATGTGTCCATAGTAACTCATCTAGAAAGTAGGACAGGCAGGACTTAGATTCAAACCTGGGTCTATTTGACTCCAAAGTCCATCTTGCTTCCTCTGTAACAGGAGAGGAGCCACAGGCTATTCCCAGCTTATGAAGGGTACACTTACAAGGAGAATTCTCAGTAGATCTGTCTAGTTCTCCTGACTCCCACAAAAGCATTTTCAGTGTGAGCCAGACAATGGGCTGGGTGTTTGAGGCCCAAAGATAAACAAGACATAGTTCTTACCCTTGAGGAATCCACAGCCTCGCAGATAGGTAAATGTGCCAACAAATAACTACATCCAAAAATTGTAGTAAAAATAAGAACATAGCCGGGCGCGGTGGCTCAAGCCTGTAATCCCAGCACTTTGGGAGGCCGAGACGGGCGGATCATGAGGTCAGGAGATCGAGACCACCCTGGCTAACACAGTGAAACCCCGTCTCTACTAAAAATACAAAAAAACTTAGCCGGGCGAGGTGGCAGGCGCCTGTAGTCCCAGCTACTCGGCAGGCTGAGGCAGGAGAATGGCGTAAACCCGGGAGGCAGAAGCTTGCAGTGAGCTGAGATCCGGCCACTGCACTCCAGCCTGGGTGACAGAGCGAGACTCCATCTCAAAAAAAAAAAAAAAAAAAAAAAAATAAGAACATAAAGAAGTATAAAATGCCAACAGACCAGAGATGGAGGAATAACAATTGATCTAGAGAATATGACAAAGATATATAAAGATGGGGTTACTTGATACGGGTTTCAAGGAATAATTAGGAGTTTCAACAACAGACGATGGCAAGAAAACATATTACCAGCAAAGGAAGAGTTATTACAAAAGGGAAATATGGGAACAATATGTGGACATAATGAGGTGGCAGATTTGGTTCCATAAAAGCATGAATGGCACCAACATGGAGAAACTGCCCTAGAAAACAAGAAATTCCCCATTGCTGCAAAGGTCCAAGCAAAGTGTAGACCAATCGTGTGTCAATAAAAGGTGGGGAATTCCGCTTAGATTCCTTGATGCTCTTTGCAGTGTTCCTGATTCCCTCTGTCTATGACTGAACCTTGGCTCACTCTGGAGTTGGAGTATGGTGCTCTGATGAAGGGCACAGTCCTGAAATCAGATAGTCTTGAATTGGAACCCCAGCTCTTCACTTGCCTGGGATCATGTGATTGAACCTCTCTGAGCCTCAAATTCAGCACCTGTGGACACTGTCACCTACCTCACCTGTTAGAATTAAATGAATTTGTGGTGTAGAGAACTCAGTAGTGTCTGGAGTGGAATATGAGTCCACAGTATATAACCACGAACAATGACATTATGATTACAGCAAAAGGTGGTGATATGATTAGGCTGTGTGTCCCCACCCAGACCTCATTTTGAATTGTAATCCCCATAATCCCCAGGTGACAAGAGAGAGATGAGGAGGAGGTAGTTGAATCATGGGGGCGGTTCCCCCATGCTGTTCTTGTGATAGTGAGTGAGTTATGATGAGATCTGATGGTTTCATAAGGCGTTCTTCCCTTCCTGCTGGCTTGTAAAGAAGGTGCCTTACTTCCGCCTCACCTTCTGCCATGATTGTAAGTTTCTTGAGGCCTCCCCAGCCATGCTGAATGGTGAGTCAATTAAGCCTCTTTCCTTTATAAACTACCCAGTCTTGGGCAGCTCTTTATAGCAATATGGAAATGGACTGATACAGGTGGGAAACACCACCAAGGTAGAGTAGAGAGCTTGAACCTGCTTTATCATCGCACTATGATGCTCTTAGGTGCTGGGGTGGCAGTCACTGATAAGTAGGCACCATGGACAGGGCAGGAAAGGGTTGAGGAGGGTAAGTCGTCTGAGTGCAGGGGTTGATCCTAACTTTATTCAAAATTTTATATTTTATTTTTTATAGATTATTTTTGCATTCATTTTGATTTTTTAAATATTGCATTAACATATTATTTATATTGATTCTTGATCTTTTTTAGGGCTGTCTTAAATGTAGGCAAATGCCTCACTCCCCTGAACCTGTCCTAAGGTGGACCACCTACCTGTCCCCTCCCCAGACTATTCCCTCATGTGCCCTGGGATAAGCAGCCCACATAGCAGCCTGGCAGGTCCTATCTTTGCTTTAAGATCCTCCCTCGCAGGACCCCCTTGCCTGTACTGAGGGTCCTGTGAGGTCCAAGACTAAATGAAAACAGCTTTTAAGTTTGTGTTAATACCTGACTTCACTTGGTTCATCTTTTTTCTTCTTTCTTTCTTTTTTGCCTGCCCTATTACGAATTTTATAAAATAAAATTGAAAAGAAAAAACTTCAGAATTGGAAGGTAAGGGCTTTCCACTCAAAAATCAGCCTGAATTGTGTCATTACCTTGAGAAACCAGAGTGAACTGAAACTAATACATACAATTCACATAACCTCCAAATGAGGAGTCTTCGTGTGATTTTTGCCAAGAGCCTGTGCTCAGAGGGCTTGCTTTCCAGGTGTAAAGTGCAGCAGGCTTCTACTAGGCAATGGCCAGGCATGTTTTGCAAAGTGTGGAAGCCTCAATAAGTCTCCACGTTAGCAACTTCCTTAAGTCCTGGTCCTGCTGACTTCTTTCCCTCTGCACCAGCCCTAAACAATGCTGTTAAGTAATTCAGTTTGAAGAACTCTCATGGAGATCAATTTTACTAATGCACACACAGCATAATAGAGACTGAGCTACTGTAGAGAGAGGAATCTCTTTTTTTTTTTTTTTTTTTTTTTTAAATCAGAGAACAAGAACAGGAATTGCCGATCAGGTTGGAGCCATGGCCTAGGGATGGCTTCCCTATGGATTAACATTTCCTGACTTTGCACTTTGCAGAAAGGTTACAACTATTTATGTTACGTGCAAGCTATGCATAGTAATTAGAACTTCTGCACAGCTTTAACCATGACAGTTGGTGGGATTTCAATGCAGACATCAAAGACCCTGAATTTCTGGTGACAGTTGTCACTCAGAATTGGCAGCAAGAGCCTAGAAGAAGCCTACACTTCTCTCTCTCTCTAAATCACTCTGTCTCTTTATATATATATATATAAGGCAGTACATATTTTATATACTGCATATATATATATATGTATGTATGATTGCTTCTATCATTCCAATGTAGTCTTGATTCCTTTCTCAATTAACCCTTCTGTTATACACTTTTATTTTCCTAATGTAAACAGTTGCATTGTGAAGTCTGCAACTTAGCCACTATTTGCAAGATAGAGATCTAGTTCAAAGGCAAACCTTGGTCAGTGTAATGACTTATTCAAAACGTGCTGTGTTAATAGAAGGCAGGCATCAACAAATGGCAAACCACATAGAAACAAAGCATTTTAAAAGGTGTGGCCTTAAATGCTTTTTAAAAAGCATTTAAAAGATATTCTAGAAACTACTCACGGAGTCATTTTGGACAAAGACCAAGTGACTGCCTTGGTCTATTTGGGCTGTTATAACTGAAAGATTCTCTCTGGGGCCTGAAAGCTTAAGGGAATGAATAATTTCTCCGTTCTCAGGCCCAGTCGCAAGGCACAAAACTACTTGCGCCAGCAGCTTGCACCAGCAAGATAGCAGAAGCAGGAAGAGAGCCAGCCGGAAGACATGTACCCTGGCCGGAAGACACCTACCCCTGAAGATCGATAAAGAGGCCATCTGGGCACCACGTAGCAGTTATGTCCGTCTCGTACACTTCCTGTTTACAGGAGACTATAAAACCCCTGCCCCGTCCTCACTTGGGGCTGACACCATTTTAGGCCTCAACCCGCCTCTACCCAGGCACTCATTAAAACAGCATGTTGCTTCACACAGCCTCATGTTGTCTGTTGGCGTGCTCTTGGGGTTCGAACCAATACAAGAACCTTTCAATAACAAAATGCCATAAACTGGGTAGCTTATAAACAACAAATTTGTTTCTCACAGTTCTGGAGGCTTGAAAATCCAAGATCAGGGTACCAGGAGATTCAGTGTCTGTGAGAGCCCATCTTCTGCTTCATACATGGCACCTTCTGGCTGCACCCTCACATAGAATAAGGGAAAAAGGTCTCTCTGGGAATCCCACTCATGAGGGTGGAGCCCTGATGACCTAATCACCTCCCAAAGGCTCCACCTCCTAATACCATCCATTTGGAGGTTAGGGATTCAGCATATTAGTTTTGGGGAGACACAAACATTCAGACCATAGCAGTGACCTGTGAAGTTTATGCACATTAAGCCCAGCAGTTTCTGATTATGTGAGCGATCAGACTAACACCCTGTATATCTTCTGGTGTGCCCAAGTGTTCTATAGAAAATCCATTCTCTTAAAAGCCATGATTTTCCAGTAACAGAGCTCCCCATTTATATGCCTCTGTGACTCAGATTTTCCCAATATAATTTTGGCTATATATTAAGTGCATTTGCAGCTTGAGCCCATGAAAAAGTAGGACATCAGAGAAGCATTAGATCACCCGGGCTACTTCATACCACTTAGAAGATTAGTAATCTACAAGGACACAGAAAACTTGTTTTAAAATGCCTTTTGCTTTCCGGCGTCTAACTTGAAATAGATTTCCAGGAAGTGAAGATAAGGGGATGGGAGGGCAAGACAAAAACTAACATGCATGGGGCTCTGTTAAGCATCACACATTTTACTAGGCACTCACAGACCTTCTCACATACTCTAGGTTGTAATGATTTGAAATAATCAATCCTTCTGCCTTTTTCTTTATTTTCAGAGAAACCCATTTACTGCGAAGAACCTCATGTATCTCATTTTAATGAACTCTTTGTATCAGTTTGGTTGCAAGTGACAGAATCTCAATTCAAACCAGTTTTGGCAAAAATGGAAATTTATTGACTTTACTGCAAATAAAAATTGAGAAAGCAGACGTGGGGGAAGAGCAGGCATGCAGCCCAGTTTGATGACAACCGGAAAAGCCTGGAGATTGAATCTCATCAGGATTTTGTCCCCAAATCCTCTCTCTTTTTTCCTTTCACTGTTGGTTTATTCTTCTTTAATGCACACTGCTTTTCTCCTCATGTTGGGGCTTGGGGGAGGCGTGACAAGGCCTCCGCACCCGCACCCCAAGCACTTGAGCGTAACGTCGTACAGCCTCTACTTCAGATAGGGGATTAACCAATGTCTCTTAAGACCAAAAATCCCAGAGAGAAGATCCATAGACCTAGCCTGGGTCAGGTGCCCAAAGGGAGGGTTCAAGATGGACACAACTAGGTCGGTGGTCACCATGGTGATGGGACGTGAGCACTTTCCCAGGAGAAAGGGGACAGTGTGCATAAGTCTCCTTTGAGTTCCCTCGACCCATCCAGAAAATCTCTCTCTCCTTGGTCAATGCCTAGTTTGATTCCTAACACATGAAAGACTTCAGTAAATATTTGTTGAATGTCAAGGGTTAAAAAACTGAAAGTAGAAGAAAGGGAAATGAGCAGAATAGACAAAATCCAGGGCTGACGATGATGCCAGTTCAAAGTAACATCTCTTCCCTGCAGGGGAGCTCACTACCTACAAAAGTGCTGTTGAAAGCCCCAGGGGGAGTCACTCAAGGGTGTGCAAAAGAAGTGAGTATGCCTCTCCCCACTGCTGGCTCTCAGCTGGAGCAGACCCTCGGTCCATACCGATAAGACGCTCCAGCTGCCAGTGTTCCCAGGCTTATTTTATCTTCCCCCGCAACGATATTATTTTTTTTCCTTTTAGCTGGTATGAGAATCCTTCCCCCAGGGAGAGACCCAGTTTTGTCAGGCAAGCGCTTTGATCAACCCACTCAGGGGCTTGGGTCAGCTGGTGCTGGGATCAGAGGAGCAGGCGGGGCTGCTTTTCTTCTGAGAGGAGGCAGAGGTGGAGGAGCAGAGGGAGGAGACAACAAGTCATTGGCACATCCAAGGAAGCCTCAGAAGAAAAAAGGTTCTAACTGTGTGAGGTGCCTGGGATCCGCTATGTGAGCCCTCCCCACGACTCCCTGCATCCTTTACAAAACGTCAGCAAGCCCCCGTCACTCAGGAGGATGGCCTTCTCGGGGAAGCCTGAGAAAGGAACAGATTTTGTGTCAAAGTCAGAGTGGGGAACATGAAGAGTCTTGACCGCATGGGCAAAGGAGACAGCACTTGGCTTAGGTTCCCAATGCACAGATGTGAAAATGACCTGCATGTCATGCCATAATGTGCACCTGCTGGGGCCCAGGCAGGGCACCACTGCAAGTGTCCGAGGTGAGGACAGCTGGACTGCCCTTTCTGTTCCATAAGGAAACAAGTCCAAGTTCTAACAAGTCCATCTGTTACGTCTAGTCCTAGTAAACAGGTCCCAAGTTGCTGTTACTTTGCTGGGTATTCTGACCTGAGGTCTTTGACTCTCTCCTCTTCTCTCTCTATTATCTCTCTCTCTCCCTCTCTCTCTCTCTCCCTTTCTCCTCCAATCCACTGTGCTGTGCCTCCCTCTGTCTGTTTGCTCTTTATCCTACTGTCATCTGGAAAACTCTTCTTTCTCCTTCAGATCTCTCTTTTTTTTTTTAAATACTTTAAGTTCTAGGGTACATGTATATAATGTGCAGGTTTGTTACATAGGTATACATGTGCCATGTTGGTTTGCTGCACCCATTAACTAGTCATTTACATTTGGTATTTCTCCTAATGCTATCCCTCCCCCTGCCCATGACCCCACAACAGGCCTCCATGTGTGATGTTCCCTGCCCAGTGTCCAAGTGTTCTCATTGTTCAGTTCTCACCTATGAGTGAGAACATGTGGTGTTTGACTTTCTGTCCTTGTGATAGTTTGCTCAGAATGATGGTTTCCAGCTTCATCCATGTCCCTGCAAAGGATATGAACTCATCCTTTTTCATGGCTGCATAGTATTCCATGGTATACATGTGCCACATTTTCTTAATCCAGTCTATCATTGATGAATGTTTGGGTTGGTTCCAAGTTTTTGTTATTGTGAATAGTACCACAATAAACATACATGTGCATGTGTCTTTATAGTAGCATGATTTATAATCCTTTGGGTATATACCCAGTATTGGGATCACTGGGTTAAATGGTATTTCTAGTTCTAGATCCTTGAGGATTCGCCACACTGTCTTCCACAATGGTTGAACTACTTTACACTCCCACCAACAGTGTAAAAGCGTTCTTATTTCTCCACATCCTCTCCAGCATCTGTTGTTTCCTGACTTTTTAATGACCGCCATTCTAACTGGTGTGAGATGGTATCTCATTGTGGTTTTAATTTGTATTTCTCTGATGGCCAGTGATGATGAGCATTTTTTCATGTGTCTGTTGTCTGTATGAATGTCTTCTTTTGAGAAGTGTCCATTCGTATCCTTTGTCCACTTTTTGATGAGGTTGTTTTTTCTTGTAAATTTGTTTAAGTTCTTTATAGATTCTGGATATTAGCCCTTTGTCAGATGGGTAGATTGCAAAAATTTTCTCCCATTCTCTAGGTTTCCTGTTCACTCTGATGGTAGTTTCTTTTGCTGTGCAGAAGCTCTTGTCTAATTAGATCCCATTTGTCTATTTTGGCTTGTGTTGCCACTGCTTTTGTTGTTTTAGTCATGAAGTCCTTGCCCATGCCTATGTCCTGAATGATATTGCCTAGGTTTTCTAATAGGATTTTTATGGTTTTAGGTCTAACATTTAAGTCTTTAATCCATCTTGAATTAATTTTTGTATAAAGCGTAAGGAAGGGATCCAGTTTCAGCTTTCTACATATGGCTAGCCAGTTTTCCCAACACCATTTATTAAATAGGGAATCCTTTCCCCATTTCTTGTTTCTCTCAGGTTTGTCAAAGATCAGATGGTTGTAGATGTGTGGTGTTATTTCTGAGGACTCTGTTCTGTTCCATTGGTCTATCTCTCTGTTTTGGTACCAGTACCACACTGTTTTGGTTACTGTAGCCTTGTAGTATAGTTTGAAGTCAGGTAGTGTGATGCCTCCAGCTTTGTTCTTTTTGCTTAGGATTTTCTTGGCAACGTGGGCTCTTTTTTGGTTACATATGAACTTTAAAGTAGTTTTTTTCCAATTATGTGAAGAATGTCATTGGTAGCTTGATGGGGATGGCACTGAATCTATAAATTACCTTGGGCAGTATGGCCATTTTCACAATATTGATTCTTCCTATCCATGAGCATGGAATGTTCTTCCATTTGTTTGTGTCCTCTTTTATTTCATTGAGCAGTGGTTTGTAGTTCTCCTTGAAGAGGTCCTTCACATCCCTAGTAAGTTGGATTCCTAGGTATTTTATTCTCTTTGTAGCAGTTGTGAATGGGAGTTCACTCATGATTTGGCTCTCTGTTTTTGGTGTATAAGAATGCTTGTGATTTTTGCACATTGATTTTGTATCCTGAGACTTTGCTGAAGTTGCTTATCAGCTTGAGGAGATTTTGGACTAAGACAATGGGGTTTTCTAAATATACAATCATGTGATCTGTGAACAAGGACAATTTGACTTCCTCTTTTCCTAATCAAATACCCTTTATTCTTTTCTCATGCCTGATTTCCCTGGCCAGAACTCCCAACACTATGATGAATAGGAGTAGTGAAAGAGGGCATCCCTGTCTTGTGCCAGTTTTCAAAGGGAATGCTTCCAGCTTTTGCCCATTCAATATGATACTGGCTGTGGGTTTGTCATAAATAGCTCTTATTATTTGAGATACGGTCCATCAATATCTAGTTTATTGAGAGTTTTTAAGCATGAAGGGCTGTTGAATTTTGAAGGCCTTTTCTGGATCTATTGACATAATCATGTGGTTTTTGTCTTTGGTTCTGTTTATGTGATGGATTATGTGTATTGATTTGCGTGTGTTGAACCAGCCTTGCTTCCCAGGGATAAAGCCGAGTTGATCTTGATGGATAAGCTTTTTGATGTGCTGCTGGATTCAGTTTGCCAGTATTTTATTGAGGATTTTCGCATCAATGTTCATCAGGGATATTGTTCTAAAATTATCTTTTTTTGTTGCGTCTCTGCCAGGCTTTGGTATCAGGATGATGCTGGCCTCATAAAATGAGTTAGGGAGGATTCCCTCTTTTCCTAGTGATTGGAATAGTTTCAGAAGGAATGGTGCCAGCTCCTCTTTGTACCTGTGGTAGAATTCGGCTGTGAATCCGTCTGGTCCTGAACATTTTTTGGTTGGTAGGCTATTAATTATTGCCTCAATTTCAGAGCCTGTTATTGGTCTATTCAGAGATTCAACTTCTTCTTTTTTTCCTTTTTTTTTTTTTTTTTTTTTTTTGAGACAGAGTCTTGCTCTGTCATCCAGGCTGGAGTGCAATGGCATGATCTCAGCTCACTGCAACCTCCATGCTCTGGATTCAAGCAATTCTCTTGCTTCAACCTCCCAAGTAGCTCAGATTACATGTGTGTGCAACCATGCCTGACTAATTTTTGTATTTCTAGTAGAGACGGGGTTTCACCATGTTGATCAGGCTGGTCTTGAACTCCTGATCTTAAGTGATCCACCTGCCACATCCTCCCAAAGTGCTGGGATTACAGGTGCAAGCCACTGCGCCCCGCCCAGATCTCATCTTTAAGAATCCTTTTCTTACGGAGCCTTTCCCTATCTCCCCAAAGCTAAGTCCATGTTCCTTTTATGTGATCAGGTTCTCCCGGCTCATCTCAAACATCACCTTGACCATGTTGAGTTATGATGGTTTATTTGCAAGTTATCTGCCTGTCTCTTCCACTAGACTATAAATGCAGGGAGGACAAGAGCCTGGAGTCTGTTTTGTTACCATCCCACCCCTAGCCCTCTCCAAAGTGTAGTGCCTGCCACATAGCAAGTGCTCGATACATATTTGTTGAATTTATTGAAGAAACCCACTAATCTACTAACTCTTATGATCCACTTGGCCACTGTGACAACCTCCAGGAAACAAATACATGGGCCCTGACGGCATCAAATATGTGCTGTCTCTAGGGCAGCTACGTGAAACCATAGAAGCAATGGCAGAACCTTCCAGAAGCCTCTTCATTGTCCTCGCTCTCTAAGCACATGAAACAGACACAGTGTGGTCCTTATTCTCAAACAAGCCTGAACTCCCATGAAGAATAATGGACACACAGAAAGCCAAGGCTCACCCACAAAAGACAACAACAGAGAGAAGGCAGTGAGCAGTTAAAGCCCACAGAAGAGAGGTCTGTTCCAAGAAGAGGAAGGGACCATTCCCAGAGGACTTGGCAAACAGCACCTGAAAAGGTGGATTAGATTGGCAAAGTGTTGAAAACATGAAGACTCTACTCTTCACATCTCTGCAAAAAGGTAGCCATGGGAAAACCAGAGCCGCCCTGAGGTGGGGAGAAACCCTTGTAGCTAGAACTGATGATTCACAAAGGAAGAGGAGAAGAACCAAAAGCCTAGAAAGAGCTCAGATAGATCATGGAAGTCTGAACTCCAGGTTATAGAGTTTGCACCCTGATCTCTAGGTAATACAGAGCCTTGGAGAGCTTTAGGGGCATGTTTCCCTCAAAATAGAGGCTGGGGACAATTAATCTGGCAATATCAAGGAAGTGTCAGAAGAAGGAGGCTCCAGCAGCAGAGGGGTAGGCTAGGAGGCTGCAGCGGTGGGGGTGAGGTCAGAAGGGACTCATCTCTTCCAGATCAATCTGGACCACAGAGGCAAAGTGAGGAAGAAAGGAGGTGAAGGGAAAGGAGGGCCAGGCTTGGGGGTGCATTGTGAGCAAAGAAGGATTTTACTTTTTTTTTTTTTTTTTTTGAGACAGAGTTTCACTCTTGTTGCCCAAGCTGGAGTGCAATGGCATGACCTTGGCTCACTGCAACCTCTGCCTCCCCAGTTCAAGCAATTCTCTTGCCTCAGCCTCCCGAGCAGCTGGGATTACAGGTGCGCACCACCACACCCAACTAATTTTTGTATTTTTAGTAGAAACGGGGTTTCACCATGTTAGCCAGCCTAGTCTCAAACTTCCGACCTCAGGTGATCCACCCCCCTCGGCCTCCCAATGTGCTGGGATTACAGGTGTGAGCCACCACACCAGGTCAAGAAGGATTTTATTTTATCTGAAGTATTTTAATTTTTTACAAGAAAAATGTATTTATGTGAAACTTAAGTCATTAAAAAGCATTTAAAATTTTTAAAGGAACAAGCAAGGGAGATAATAAGAAAGAATTAAAGGAAGTTGAAAGAAAAGGAAAGATTGAGGCAGAGCAGGAAGAAAGGAAGACAGGGAAGAAAGAAAATAAGAAAATGTAATTCAGTAGATTCAGGAGGATTATTCATTCAGAAATATTTACTGGGTGCCTTCTATGTGCCAAGTCCTCTTATAGGCACTAGGATAAAACAATAGATAGGATAGTAAAAGTTCCTTACCTCGTTGAACTTATATTTAATGGAAAAGACAGATAATAAATGAGTTGATGCACAATTCCAAATAATTATAAGAAATTTTTTTAAAAAGCTAGCGGTATAAAAGGAGAAACAATGTTCCTGCTATCTAGTTATTATTATATAAATATCAACCACCAAAGAGTGGGTTTTAATAATCATCATCCTTTGTTTTTTCTCTTGATTCTGCAGGTTGGGCAGGGCTGAGTGGGGACAGCCCATCTCTGCTCTACTCAGCATCCCTAGGGCAGCTCTGAGGTTAGAGGCTGGAACCGTCTGGAGCCTTTTCCTCTCACCTGTCTGGAGTTGATGCTGGTTGGCAGCTGGCACCTGACGTGGTACTATTGGCTGGAACGTCACATGGCCATGGAGGAAACCTATGCTACTCTCCACGTAGCAGAGGCCTCCTCACAATATGGTGAGTAAATCCCAACACAAGCATCCTAAGATAGATGAGAGACAGAGAGGGTGGGGGGGCGGGGCATGAGCCGCAGGCTGACACTACCTTGCATCTTCTAATCTAGCCTCAGGGGTCCTCCAGCACCACTTCCATTGCATTCCGTTCCTAGAGGTGAGTCACTAAAACTGGTCCATATTCAAGAAGTGGAAAATTAGATTCCACCTTTTTATAGGAGGAGTGCTAAAGAATTCATAGATGTCACAGACAGCAGTGTGAGAGAATGGTATGTATAGTAGATGGTTAGTAAAGGAGACTCCAAAATCCTTATCAGTCAGGATTCTCCAGAAAAACAGAACCAATAAGAAATTAGATAGATAGGTAGATAGATAGATAGATAGATAGATAGATAGATAGATAGATAGATATGATATGCACATATATAGATGCACAGATCTATGTAGACATGCATACATAGTACATATATAAGCCTATATACATATGTATGTGTATATGCAGGCATATGTGTGTGCGTGTGTGTGTGCATGTATAGGTAGATATAAAGAGTTATATTTTAAGGAGTTGGCACATGCAATTGTGGGAGCTGGCAAGTCTGAAATTCACATATCAGGCCAATAGACTGGAAACTCGGGCAGAAGTTAGAGAATTGGGAACCACTGGAAGATTCTGGGCAGGGGAGTAGTATGATCCACTTCACCCCATTTAAAGATGGCCCTGGCTGCCAAGGAGGAGGTATGCTGGAAGGATTACCCAGTGTGAGCAGCTCCCCGGTCCAGGAGTGGGGAAGGATGGGGTGAAGAGGCACCTCGCAGGACAGCCCTGAACTTCCCATGCCCGCTGATGCAGCACAGTCCGCCATGAAACAGAAATGAAGAAATCAACCTGGGGCCTGGCCTAGGAATTCTGTTAGAGAAGGGTTAGTTTTGAAACAAAAACTGAACAACCCTCTAGAATAAAAGCAGTGGGAATTCGGGCCTAGAGGTGGCCTGCCGGCTCATGACTGCAGGTACGGTTCACAAAGGCAGGGCTTAGAGGTGGTGTCTGAAACCATGGGCATGAGGGGCTCAGGAAGGGCAAGAGAGGGAAGACGGCACAGGACTTCCCAGCCACCAGTTCCTTAGGATTACCTATTCATGACCACAGACAGAGGTTTCACGCGTTGTGGGAAGTAAAAAAAAACAGTTTGAAGAGAACACTCCTCTGTTCTCAGCCTCCTGAAAAGGTCACGCGTGTGATGAGGTATTAAAGGCAGTCCGGGAGACAGTTGAGGGCCAGCAGTATGCAGGCATGCATTACTTATGAGACTCCACTGAAATGTAAATTGGGGTGAGTTTATTGGTTCCCTTGGTCTTAAATGGAATCATAAAGTATTCATTGGGTCCAGCGAAGGCCTTTCAGATCGGGAGCTCTGCAAGATATATGCGGCATACTAAGGTTACATTAATAAAAAATAAATAAATCCGTGTCCAGGAAACTCGTGCTTGTGCACTATAAAACTGCCCATTCTGTAGATATTAATGTTTAATGTGTTTGTAAAAAGCCGTCGGCTTTGCAGAGCACAGCAACAAAAACGTCCCGCACCCCTCAGTACTTAACATCTCAGCACGTCTCCTAAGTGCTCTGGCGGAGAACACGCCGGCCTGGGTGGGAAAAGAGAGTTCTGGGCAGCGCCTACTGGAGCCGCATTAAAACGCTGCTTCCCTAAGAGAAAACGTGCTTGCTTCCTCACCCATCAGCCACTGCTACTGATGTGAGGGCGAGTCAGACTTGCATGCCCACCTCCACATACGACTGGCTCGCCGTGCTCGGGAGAAATGTTAAGAGAGGTTGCTGTTCTCAACTGAATATGTAATGACTAGAAATCTGTTTAAAGAAAGGCACTCAAAAGATAACTGTTTCAAAACAAACAAGGTTTGTTTTATGGAAAATATCTGATAAACACCTGACTCAGAGAGGCACAAATATTTCTTTTGCTTCAGACCACAGGCACAACCCCACCTGTTTCCTAGACATTTCTAGAAAGTTCACAGCAATCGATGGGCATCATCACTTTCCTAGGCACATCTGATTGGCTGTACTTGGTAGCTGTACTTAGTTCTGCTTTTGGTCCTGACTCAGTGCAGAGAAATCTCTGCTTCCCCTAAGCTTGTCTGCAGTCTGGAAACAGGCTGCCCGCCCCCCCTCCGCAGACCTGCTGACCAAGCCTTACCGCGTTACCTTTCACCCTGAGGCGCTACTTGGAACTGAATGGTAAAATAGGAACAGATGGGTACACAGAACAGAACTAAACACTCAGGAAAGGGAACAGATACTTAAACCCAGCATCAGGTGCTCCACCCCGCTCA
Organism: Macaca nemestrina; assembly: GCF_043159975.1. Lineage (NCBI taxonomy): Eukaryota > Metazoa > Chordata > Mammalia > Primates > Cercopithecidae > Macaca > Macaca nemestrina. Next base: position 170,574,840 of record NC_092127.1, read on the forward strand.
CCAGCAAACTGTAGCAAGGATCTGCAAAAAAGGAGTGGGAGCAACAGCTAGAGATAGTCCTCTCTCTCTCTCTCTCTCTCTCTCTACCTCTCTGTGTGTGTGTGTGTTTCTCTGTCTCTCTCTTGTCTCTCTCTCTCTCTCTCTCTCTCTCTCTCTCTCTGTGTGTGTGTGTGTGTGTGTGTGTGTGTGTGTGTGTGTGTGTCTCCACATTCTGGAATTCAGCAGATCCATTTTCATTTCTGTCTAGACTTCAGCACCCACTGGCTGTGTCCCTGATGTCAGGGACCAAGCTTTCCCTGACAGAACAAGCCTTCTAGCTTTAGAAGTGCTGGGAGAAACCTGGGGCCCTGCTTCTTATATGGTAAGATGAAGCCAGGCTTAAGATGCTCCAAAGGAAAAGCTTTGCTTCTCACATCCGGTATTGTGGAGTCAATCGTGTTCCCCAAAATGATAGGCTGAAGTCTGAATCCCTGGTACTTGTGAATGTGACCTTATTTGGAAATAGGGTCTTTAGAGATGTAATCAAGTTGAGATAAGGTCATCCTGGCTTAGAATGGGCCTTAAATCCAATGACTGATGTCCTTGCAAGGAGAGAGAATTGGAGACACACAGTCATACAGAGGGAAAGACTGTGTGAAGAGGGCGGCAGAGACTGGAGTGACGCTGCCACGAGCCAGCCAATGCCAAGGACTGCCTGCAACCACAGGAAGCTAGAAGAGCCAAGGAAGGATTCTCCCCTAGAGCCTTCAGAGAAATGATGGCTCTGCCAACATCTGAACTTCAGACTTTAGTCCTCTAAAACTGTAAGACAATACATGTCTGTCACTACAAGCGGCCCAGCTTGCAGCAGTGTGCTATGGAAGTCCTGGAACACAAATGCACCCAGGGATACATGGGGGGAAGCTCAGGAATGAAAAAGAGAAATCCCTGAGGTCAGTGGCACAAATGAGACCACGGTGAACATGAAGACATTCACAACTGGCCCCAAAGAGGCCTCCCATCAGGGCCACACTGAGGTTGCCAATAAAACCCAAGCAGGCAGGATGTGGTCAGGACACATCTATCCTCCTGAAATGTCCAGGCAGTGTCAGCCACAAGAAAGGTGTCTCCAAGAGCCTTGCCAAGGCAACAGAAGAACTGAGATGAGAGGAGTTGACCGCCCAGAGAGGTTGGGAACAGGAGGAGGCTCAAACCGCCATGTGACCAGGCAGCCACATCGCATCATGGTCTGCTCCAAGGAGAGGGGCTGACTGTCCCCAAATAGTTCCCCTCCAGCCTGCCACAGAATTGTTATTTCTAAAATGCCTTAGCTAAGAAGCACATAAACCACTCTCCACTGGTGCCATGACTCTTCCCCGCTGGGACACAGGGGCTGGAGCAGGGCCTAGTAGAGACTAGACACTCCAATGAGCGGAATGACTGCACCAGTGAAGGAATGCGTGATTTGGTAAAAGCAGAGAGAAGAGAGGAGCCCCCCTGGATCCCAGAAAGTAAGCGGCGGGGAATCTAGGGCTGTAGGAAGCACAGCAGAGGAGGGGCTTCTGGAAATGGTGGGCAGAATGGGCATCTTGAAGGGCAGCTCTGGAATGCCAGGCTGACTTAGTGACCCAGACTTTGCTAACCCTCCAGCCTTCTCTCACTCCCTTCTCTTATGTTTTATGCCCAATTCCAAATTGTTTCCAGTTGTCTACACTTGCCTTGCTATTTCGGGCATCCAGGCCTTTGCGCATGCTGTTTCCTGAGCCTGAATGCTGTCCCATTGCATTCTCCAAAACCATTGCTTGTCATCCCCCCTCCTCCAGGAAGCCCTCCTGGATAACCCCATCCAGGAGGGCTCCTACTTGCACATCCGACGGTATTGCAACAACCTGGGGTCTTCCAGGGCTCCCTCTTTAGCTCACCTCTATATCCTCAGAAACTAAGACAAACTCCAGGTGAATGTCTAACTTAACTGGGGCGGGATGGGATGGGATGGACAGGACAGGACGGGACGGGATGGGATGGGAGTAGGGGGATGTGGAGAGGCGGGAAGGACAAGGACAAGGATGAGGCTGGCCCAAAGAGGGGAAATACCGAATCAGGAATGGGCCAACAACCAAGACAGATTTGGGGTCTGAAGGGATTCTGCCTGGAATAAACCTGGTTTTGAGTCGTCTGTGAATGCCCTTTAAAGCAGAGTGTGGACATATTTATTTAGGGAAGAAACTAAAGGAATGTGAATCGCCTGGTTTTTTACTCCAAGTCCTCCTGGTTTGGCTTCTGGGATCTGCTTTCCTCAGGCAGCCTCAAGTGGGCCTCCGGCAGCAAACAATCCTGAGGACAATTAATGTCAGCCGTTCTAGAAATCAAACTGTGACTTCTTGGTATCAAGTCCGCCATCAGCTTATTGAAATGGACCTGCCTCCTTCCCCTTTTCTCTCTTGAATGATGAGGAAGTGAATGAATTAGCGAATGAATGAATGAATGAATGAATGAGGTTTATCATGGCAGGATAAATAATACTTGGTCCTAAAAACAAGCATAACAGTGTGGAAACAGCACAGGTTTTGGAGTCAGATGGGCCCAGTTTAATGTCACTTACCAGCTCTGTGACCTTCTGCAAATGGCTGTACCTCTGAGGGGCCCCAGTCTCTCAGCAGCAATATGGTTGTTAGCGAGAACTAAAGATCAACATATAAAGTTTCCAGCACCTAACAGGTGCTTCGTGTCAAGAGTTTCCTTCCTCATTCCTCCATCCTCTCCTTCCTCTCTCCTTTATTCCTTCCTTACAGTCCCTAACATTTGATAAACATCTGCCAGATGGCAAGCCTTGTGTGCAAAGGGCTTTCCTGTGCATCATCTCATTTAATCATTGCTCGCATCCTTATGGGTGAAGGCTGAGGTTAAATACTCTCCTGCATTAGTTTTCTAGGGCTGTTGTAACAAAGTACCACCAACCAGGTGCTGAAAATCACAGACATGTATTATTTGACAGTCTGGAAGCTGCAAGTCCAAGCTGGAGGTGTTGGCCCAGATGCCTCCTTCTGAGCGCTGTGAGGGAGAATCTGTTCCGTGCTCTCCCGTCACCTCTGGTGGCTGCAGGCATTCCTTTGCTTGTTGATACATCACCCCAATCCCTGCCTTCACCTTCGCGTGATGTTCCCGTTGTCTGTGTCTATCTCTGCATATAAATTTCCCCTTTGTAAAGAACACAGTCATATTAGTTTAGGGCCCGTCCTCATGATGTCATCTTAACTTGATCATCTGCACAGACCCTATCACCAAATAAGGCTACATTCACGGGTCCTGGGACTTCAACATCTTTTGGGGGACACAGTTAGACCCATAACACCTCCCAAAGGGCAGAACCAAGACTCAAGCCCGTATCCTTCTGTCTCTCTGCCTTTCTCCCCAGAATTGCCTTGGGTTTAACTTTTCATGCTTCAGTTCAGGAAAAATGCAGTGTGAGCACTCTCGCCACAGGGAGACTGCTTGGGGGACAGCAGGTCAGATTGGAAAGAGACCTTAAGTGTCCTCCAGTACAATACTATCATTTTACAAATAAGGATGTTGAGGTCCGAAGAGGGACAGTGACTTGTACAAGGTCACACTGCTGGATAGAAATGAGCCAGGGCTAGGACTCAGGTCCCAGATTCCCCCTGCAGACATTGTCTCGGCTGTAGAAAATTCCTGCACTAATCCCGCACCAAGAAGCTGCTAGCTCCTACATTCACACTCCCCATGAATGCTGGGGAAGAAAACATTTTTTAAACATAAATTTCTGAATAAAAGCTTCAAACGCCCAGTTGCATCAAATGACTGCAGTAAGCGAAGTGTCTGTTTTAAGCAGATGAACAGACTATTATTATTATCATTATGATGATGATGATGATGATTCTAATACTCAGGACAAAATTGTCAGCAAGTCCAAGAATGCCACTTGTGTCCAGTTTGAAGAAAACAGGTGTAGAAAACGACCTACGGAAATGGAGTCACAGTTTCAGCTAAATACATATTTAATTCCTTATGTATTTTTTATATTTTGTTTTGTACAGGACTGTTTACCCAGTTAATGGGGAAGTGGAATGTATTGTCACCAAGTTGCTGGGGTTTTTTTCTTACTCAGTCTTGAAGTGCCCCCTAGTGAAATGTTTTTACTTTTTAAAAGTTGAGAATTAAGCCAGAAATAAGATTTTCAAAAAGCGGAATAACATTTTAGAAAGAAATGGGGACAAATCGGAGGTGGAGGGATGGCTCCTTTGTTTTAAGGGGATTTGAACGTGATTATTTTACAATCCATTCCTGAGCCCTTTTCTGTATGCGCCCTCACGCTGGTCGCCTTGTAGACTCGTCCCTGAGAAAGGAGGGTTTTACCTCCAGAGCGCACACCAGAGAAATCTTGCAAGCTGACTTGCAGCCAGGCAGAGGGGAGCAGCCAGCCTGCCACAGACACTGTGGCCACAAAAAGGCCAGGGATTCCGCCATTTTCTCAAAGAGGAGTTATGAAACCTATGCCAACGCTAGGTTTGTGCACGGGCAGTTTTAGGGAGCATCTTTTGATGTGAGGAAATCTGAGAGTCATTCTTTGGTCACTGCAAACCATGCAATGCTGTTTGTACTGAAAACAGCATTTGAAAGTGGAGCTTGCGGAGGGAAAGGGAGAAGGGAGGAGGGCATTTTGGAATTCTCTCTACTTTCTGATCATTTTTGCTATAAACCTAAAATTGCTCTAAAAAAGTGTTTTAATTTTTAAACAACATTTGATAGAGCAAACAAAACCCAAAGGAAGTGGTCTTAAAAGGCAACTAAACATCAGCTCCATCTAACTGACAGTTTGCAACCTTGACTATAAAAAATGTGCATTTCCAGTGCCCACGTTCAGAGGTTCACATTTAATTGGTTTACGGTGGAGCAGGCATTAGTCTCTCAAAAGCTCCCTCAAGCAACCTGATATGCAGCCTTGGTTGAGAAACATGGACCAAAATGAGGCCCCCTGCCCAGACACCAGGCTTTCACCAAGTTTCTTCTGGAATGTGATTTGGGTTCCCTTGGGGTCCTCCTCCTACAGGCAGGAGGACAGGAGTCACTGGTCATGCGGAAGGGAAGGACATACAGTATGCCCTATCTCCTGAGCCCCTGTGGCAAGTCACTAAAGTGGCTTCCCAGGTAAGCAGCTCACAAGAGGATTCAGTTCTCCACGTCAACTCGAATAATCTGGGTAATTTTATAAATGGGGACGGGCCACAAAGCAGTGCTGCAGTGTGGGCTGCATTCCAACCAGAATGCAATGCTCAGGAGGGCAGTGTGCCTCCCGGGAAATGCACCTGATACTGACAAGGCTGCTGGGCACAGCCCAGGGGCCACAGCAGCACCACACAGGCTGAGGTCCTAGCCATGCCTCTGTCCTCAGCAGTTCCGGTGGCCTCTGTCTGTTCTATCACCACAGGTCTCAGGCCTGGGCACTCCCCTTGATCTTTGCAGGGTGGAGGAGGAGAGGCTGGTGGAAAACGCTCCTGATGACGTCACGTAAAAACAAGAGCTTCTCAGCAGTTCTCTCTTCTTCCCCCTTTGAAGGCAAATTGCCATAGAATTCAGCTGTAGATTGGATGTGGGAACAAGCCAAGGGAATGTCCAAGGTCATACCATAAAAATGGTGGCAACTACCAATTTCAGTGGTTCCCAAACGCTAATGCTCTTAAGAATCACCTGCAGCTCTTCAGAAAGATTCCCAGATTCCTAGCCCCACATAGAGACGCTAATTCGGTAGGCCTGGGCTGGTTTCCAAGAATCCATTCAATCGTTCAGCAAATATTTAATAAGTTCCTACTACATGCCAAGCTCTGTTTCTGGGCCTGGGGACATGGGATTGAACAAATAGCCCTTTGCTGCCGTGGAGCTTACATTCTAGTGAGTGTGATCTGCATTTTTAACAAGTTGTGTATGTGTTTTAGGTGCAGGAAGTTCCAGATCATGCTCTAAGAAGTGCTAATCATTCAGCATGCTCTCATTATAGACGTGGAAGCTAAGGACCAGACAGGGAGGTAACTCACCATGAATTTCTCTGTCCTGACTGTGGGCCAGTTCTGCCAACACCAGCCCCTCCTCTTAGCCACACTGTCTAGAGCCATCCAAACATTCTGCAGATGAGACTTTTGTTTTGGTTACTCCTTTCCATATCAGAATCGAATAAAGGAAACACCTGCATTAGCTGTTAATCTTGTATGTCTGAAAATCAAACGACCGATGGTATGGTTGTCTGATCAGCAGTCACACAGCAAATCAACGCCAGAGGTGCCAAGAATGTGAAGGGTGTACTTCCCACCCTCTCTCAGAAGCGCAATCCCTCCCAGGCCGACTGCAGACTTCCTCTGGCTTTAGGATCGCCACACTCATTGCACTGTGGCGTGGTGCAGCATTCCTGTTACTGAAAGGCTTCTGCAAAATGCTGATTCCTAGGCCTGCCCCCGCCATCTCTGGGGATGGGACTCAAGAATCTGTATTTTATAAATGCTCGCTGGGTAGTGCGGATGTTATTTCCAGGTGTGGAAACCACCAACAGAGGAGGAGAAGCCCAAGATTGTATTATGTCAGAAAGTTCCGGGATCAAGCCCCAGCTCTGCCACCTATTGGCTGCGTGGCCAGGGATAAGTTGTTTGACTTCTCTGAGATTCAGTTCCTTTATCTGTTAAAATGGAGTAAATATACCTCCCTCACAGAGTTGAGGGTGAGGATGAAATTTAAGAGTGTTTGCAGGTGTCTGGCAGGAGGCCCCGTGTGCAGTGGGGTGCAGTCAACAGCTACATTTACTGATAAATTGCAGCCCTGACCAGGCCTGGGAGTAGCTCAGAGTAAGGCTCTAGACCCACTCAACTTTGGGCAAGTTATTTCACTTCTCTGAAACTCAGCTTTCTCATCTTAAAATGAAGATGATGCTAGTCATCACAATAAATTATTGAGTTGTTTTGAAGATTAGACAAAGGGTGAAGCAAATGTTGACTGTTTTTATCCCATGCTCCTTCTGTACCATTGCTCATTCCATTAACTCTTTTTTTTTGTATTTTTTAAATTTTTATTTTAAGTTCCAGGATACATGCGCAGAACGTGCAGGTTTGCTACATAGGTATACTTGTGCCATGATGGTTTGCTGCACCTATTGACTCATTCTCTAAGCTCCCTCCCCTCACCCCCCACCCCACAACAGGCCCTAGTGTGTGTTGCTCCCCTCCATGTGTCCATGCGTTCTCTTTGTTCAACTCCCACTTATGAGTGAGAACAAGCAGTGTTTGGTTTTCTGTTCCTGTGTTAGTTTGCTGAGGATGATGGATGAAGCTGGAAGCCATTAACTCTTTTTAAAGCCTAACGATTATTCTACCACCTGTGTTTATCCCAGCCGGCTGCAAGAAGCCATCAAGATGTAATGGGAAAACCAGAGGCTAAGGAAGCCAAAAGTTCTGGGTTTGAATCTCAGCACATGACCTTTGCAGTGTGTCTCTGATTGTTTTCGTAACATCTCTGAACCTCAGTTTAAATGCCATCAGTGAAACAGGCATACAAGGTTCTCCAGACTTCAGGAATAACCTTTCGATACTGGTCTAGTGCAGTCTGACCCCTCTACTATGACTTTTATGAGCCTCGTCTCTCATTGTATTCCTGAGAGCCTGTAGGGAGCCTTTGCATGTTACCAAAAGCAGCGCCTGCTGCTACTAGGCAGCTCTCACTTCAGACCCCTGAGCCAGCACCCCTGCTGCTCCTCTCTTGCTGTCATGCTATAATCATGTCTTCAAGTCACTATCCTCTCCATTCTACTGTGTCCCAAGCATGGGACATCCCCTTTCTATTTTTCCTGCAAGCACCAGTAGCATAAGTTGTGGTGTTTTTATCTTGACCAAAGGCCTGAACAACACATCAAGAAGTCTCAATATTTAAAAAGACCGTCAGTTTCTATCAGCTCTATCAGCTGCCGCTGCCCCCAAAATCCATCAGCTTTGTCCCTTCTTGGGGACTCCACTGAGAAAGGAAAAGGGACTAGAACTTCTTGGAGGATGGAGGGACAATGTCTAAAGAGGCCCCGGTGGTGGAGCAACAGCCTAGAACACTCACACTTTGAGAGCTGATTCTGAGATTGTCACCCAAGAAAAAAGAGGGGTCTCTGCCCAGGAAAAGCTGAGTAAGGGGATCCAGAGAATGCCCACTGCGGAGGCTTTGTGGAGGAGGCCCAGTGGCCACATGGAAACCAAGAACTCACTGCTGTCAATGACCACTGGCTCCACAGGCCCTATGGCTCTTGTCAATGCAGGAGAGGACAGGTCCCTAGCCGCTGACTATCCAGCCAGAGTGACACCTGTCCACGCCACAGCACTGCCTGGCATCATCCAACCCCCCTGTGAATACACAGGAATACCCCAAGACACCTGGGAACACAAAGGTTGATGGGCAGGGACATTTCACTGGGTGATGAAAGGACAGAAAGCCTCCCTACCTATTTCAAAGGGAATTTCACACCTCTCCTAGTGACCTCTATCAGGGGTTAATGACACCCCTCTTTGTGTCTGAGGCCAGCTCTGCTCTTTCTCCACCCCACAGGGAGAAGCGTCATTGTTCTCTGACACTTGGCACCCAGCAGACAAGGGCTCTAGCCAGAACCAATGTGCTGCTTGGCGGAACAATGTGCTGCTCAGCTCCCTGCTCTCAGGAGGTCTCTTGTTTCTGTAGGATATTGGAATAGTGGATAAAAGACATCACACATTTGACAAGAACTATGGAACTGTTCACAGAGTGAACTCTAACATAAACTGTGGAGTTTAGTTAATACTACTGTACCAGTATAGGTTCATCAACTGTAACAAACATCCCATACCAAGGCAAGATGTTAACAGTAGGAGTGCCAGCTGCAGTGGCTCACATCACTAATCCCAGCATTTTTGGAGGCCAAAAGTGAGAATTGCTTGACCCCAGGAGTTCAAGATCAGCCTGGGCAACAGAGTGAGACCCCATATCTACAAAAAAATAAAGCAGGAGGATCACTTGAGCCCAGGAGCTCAAGACCAGCCTGGCCAGCATAGTGAGACCCCCATCTCTACAAAAAATCAAAAAATTAGCCAGGCATGGTGGCACACACCTGTGGTCCCAGCTACTCAGGAGGCTGAGGTGGGAGGATACCTTGAGCACAGAAGGTCGAGGCTGCAGTGAGCCGTGATCCTGCCACTGCACTCCAACCTATGCGACAGAGTGAGACCCTTCTCGAAAACAAAAATAATAGGGAGAACTGGAGAGAAGAGGGCGCAGAGAATATGCTGCAATCTCTGTATTTTCTGCTCAATTTCTATAAGCCTCAAACTGTTAAATTGTAAAAAGTGGGGGAGCATTGGCCAGGTGAGCTTCCCTTGCAATGGAACGTATGGTCTCACCCATCAGAGTAAGAATCAGTTTAAATGTCAGCCAGGCAAATATATAATCATCCCTGTGCAGAAAAATGAAGCCCACCTGAGCAAATACACACATGTGCACCCACCCCCTCCAGCCCTTCTGGGCCGTCAGCACAGTGGCCCCACAACCAGACCACTAATTCTGGGGGCGTGGGGCCACCCTTCATGCACTGCATCCCTGAGGTCAAAGAGGCCCTGGCACCTCCTTAGTTGTAATAAGCAGTAAAATCCCCACTAAATGCTCAGTTTCAAGTGTAAATGAACCAGCCCACAGGAGACCACCCGTGGGGGCTTTGTATTATATCCCAGCTGCTCTCAGGGCTGGGGATTATTTACTCATGAAGGTGAATACTTTCTCTGGGGCTGCTTCCCGCCAGCAACATTTCCCCAGGTCTACCTCCTGATAAATATGTACAGAAGATAGCAGCCAGAAAGTCTGCATGCCCCAGTGGGCGAGCCCCCGTTAAATCTATCCAGGGCTGATGAAAGCCACGTCTGCCCACCCTGACTTAGTCAATTTGTCGGCTCTAGGGGAAAAAAAATTACATGGAAAAGAATGGCCAATTTTAAGACAGAGGTTGCTTTTTCATTATTGTAAAACATTTAGTATACAGGGGTATTTATCGCCCTTTGCTTACTGCATTCCGCTCTGCTTGCTAAAAATAAGGAGCACAATGTTCCCATTATCCTGCAGGTGGTTAGATTTGCCTTAGCAAAGCTACCAGGGAGTTGAGTGGCATCCCCACTTTGCCAGGAACACGGCTGAGGGAAGTTTCTGTGCAGCGACCCCACCAGGCGCCTTAACAAACACAAAATGACACCACCAGATGACAATAACCAAGCAGGAGGAAAGACTTTGGTGGTTTTAAAAAGATGAAAGCATCCCTAATGCAAAATTTTCCCTCTGCGCAGAACACCAAAAGAAATATTTCCAGGAGATGCCTGTCCTCTCGGCGCCTCCAAATCACCCCTTTGCTCACCACTTTCCCGATGCCCCTCACACATTGCAGGTGGGTATAGGATTCTCCACTCTCTGCTCACATACGTGCCCTTATAAGAGAAATCAGTAGTGAGGCATTTACTACAACTTCCTCCCCGCCGTCATGTCCTGGAAGAGCACTGCACCTCACAGGTCTCACCCACAGATGATGCTCAATAGATATTTGTTGCCAGAGCAGAGAAAGGAGGAACAGTAGCAGAGAAAGGTGGGCAACTTGGGCTCCATATACAGGTAGGGAGAAAGCAACTCTCTCCCTAAGCAATCTGGTCATGGTGACATCCCAGGAAAAGTGGTAGTGTTAGAGTAGGTGGCTAGGCCGACATGAGCAGGGCAGAAGAGGCACCCTGCCGTGCCCCCACTCCGGCCCCTGGCCACCAGGAATGTCAGCCAACCATCAGGAACTTATGGCCGATTGGTTGTTAAACTGTCTCTGTAAAGTAACTGGTTGCTGCCACTGCCAGTGAAAGGCAGTCTCCTAGTAGATAGAAAACACCTGAAGCTGGTGATCAGCAGCTTCCCATAAAGATCTCAGGAGCTGGGCAAGTGGGCTCAGGCATGAGCACTAAGAGGCAAAATGGCAGCATTTAACTGGTACATGAGCTTCCTCTAGGAACACTGAACTGGTAAGGGAAGAACGCCTCAAGTGAGCACGTGTACAATTTCCATAAACACACTGTGCGAGTGGCCGCTCCCAAGCGTCGGCAGGCCACCACGCCTGTAGACAGCCTGCTCCAAGGGAAGAATCAGGAGAAGAAACACAAACCCCAAAACCATGCCAATGTATGAAACCCCAAGTCAAGGGTGGGATGGGACACTGGGATCTCTCTCATCACCCACACCGTCCTCTCCCAAGCATACTTCGCTTCCTTTCATTCTTGCTCTAAAACTTGTTAATAAACTCTCCCCACTCCTCTAAAACCTGCTTTGGTCTCAACATGCCTTATGCCCCTTGGCTGAATTCTTTCCTCTCAAGAGACAAGAATCAAGTTGCTGCAGACCAGTCCAGATTCGCCACTGGTAACAAAGGAAGGAGACAGATACAACCAAGAAGACTGATCTGGCCCATGATCTCATACAACATGGCTCCACCTGTGGACTGCTGCTGGCTTTATAATGAGATAAAGCAGCTACTAGTTGCAGTAATCAGTGCAGACCAGCAGACGACCTCTAACTGTGAGCTTAAGAGGCCTTCAGCCCTGATAGATTTTTCTCAGGTGAATATATTAAAGGAAATGTCTCAAATTTGCAAGGTATCCAAAACTGGAGTGGTAGATACCAAGATCAATAATGACAAAAATAATAATTTTTATTAGTAGTCAAAGACCACCAGGAACACACTTGTGATTGGGTCTGTCGAGTCATTGCAAAGAGAAAGACAACACACCACAGAGGACCTATGCCCCATCTCAGCAAGACAGTGATAGAAAGGCCTAGTTTTAAGACTGGGGTTTGTATTGGGGGAAGGTGAAAAGGTTTCAAGGAAGCCAGGCTTTGGTCTGGAGACAGCTAGAGGGAGCACTTGTGGAGCTCACAGCCCAGGGACATGGGCTCACAGGAAGACTCAGATCTAATCACAGGAGTATAGAACACTGCCCCTCCCCCAACACCTTGCCACGTCAATCAGAGCTGGAGCCACTTAGGAGAGTGTCAGGAAGTGGGAGTAATTCTGTGATTGATTATCCTCATCTAAAAGGCAGGAAGAACAGGGTTCCCTAAAGACACAGCAATCATTTGCATTGGCCAGGAATGGGGAATGATTGGTTGTTGGTTGTGGTTTGGACAATGTCCTCACTTTGCTCTCAGTCTCATCTTGGTCATGATTTCTTAGGGTCATAGCATGGCTGTGTTGTCTGCTGTTGATGTTCTGTGAAATTGTCTGTGTTTACAGGGAGAGCACTGTGGCCCTGTTTGAGTGTCAGGCCAACTTCTGGCTGACAAGAGCTGCATTTTTCTTTCTCAGCACCACTAACGACTACCATTGAGTTATTCATTCAACAAATATTTACTGAGAACCCACTATGTGCCAGGCACTCTTCTAGGCACTAGGAATACAGGACCAAGAAGACTAACAAGGTCCCTGCCCTGTGGAGTCTGTAATCTGGTAGGGAAGAGATACAATTAACAATGAGCAAATAAGCATAGGTAAGTATCATGTAAACCTAAGCGCTCAAGAGGAAAATAAAGCAGGATGGGGCTAGAGGGAGACATAGACTATTGTCATGATCAGAGGAAGCCCCCAGGGGATTGACAATAGGCAGAGCCTAAATGAAGTAAAGCAGTCAACCATGAGAATGCTGGGAAAAGCCATCTCCACAGCAGAACAAACAAAAGCAGAAGGCCTGAGCATGGAGCGAGTGTGGCATGTTTGGAGAAAAGCAGTCACCAGTATGAGTAGAGGACGGTGAGAGGAGCAGTGTGGTAAGAGGTGAGGACTGGAGACATAGGGGTAGGCAAGGGCTAGGTAAAGGCTTCAGCCAGAATTCTGACACTGCACTTAGGGTCCTGCTCAACTGAGTCTTTAGTGACTTGCATCTTGTCACTCCCTGTTCTCAACTTCTAAAGATTTCCATCACAAATGAAGCTTGAATGCGGCAGGAAGTGGGGAATCCTGGATTAACGAAAATGCAAATTTTCAAAAGGAACTAGGAGCAGATCGAAATAAATTTGTTCGGTTCAACTCTGAGCCCGACATTTAAGGACAATGGCGAATCAGAACACAATCAGGGAAGATGACTGGGGTGTCAGAGAAGAGTCTAAGAAATCAGATCATGTGAGAAACTTGTCCAAATGTTAGAGGCGTGTGAACCAGAGTAACTCTATCTTGAATAGGGACTAGGTAAAATAGGGACTAAGACCTGCTGGGCTGCATTCCCAGACAGTTAAGGCATTTTTAGTCACAGGATGAGACAGGAGGTCAGCACAAGATACAGGTCATAAAGATCTTGCTGATAAAACAGGTGGCAGTAAAGAAGCAGGCTAAAACCCACCAAAACCAAGATGGCAACGAGAGTGACCTCTGGTCATCCTCACTACTACACTCTCACCAGGACACGACAGTTTACAGATGTGATGGCAGCTTCAGGGAGTTACCCTATATGGTCTAAAAAGACGAGGCATGAACAATCCACCCCTTGTTTAGCATATCATCAAGAAATAACCATTAAAATGGCTAACCAGCAGCCCTCGGGGCTGCTCTGTTTATAGAGTAACCATTCTTTTATTCCTCTACTTCCTTAATGAACTTGCTTTCACTTTACTGTATGGACTCACCCTAAATTCTTTCTTGTACAAGATCCAAGAGCCCTCTGTCGGGGTCTAGATCTGGACTTCTTTCTGGTAACTCAAGTACCTGAGGCTACTTATTTTAAAAAGCAGAATGGGTGTAAAAAATGGAAATAATCCCTGATCCTGTGCAAGCAGAGAAGTCAGTGGACCGGAGAACTTCTTCTCTTGCCTCTGACTTAAACTCTTGCCCAAAGACACCTACACCTGTTGGGTATCAATGGGACAACCAGCTTGCAAATCCTATCTTATTCAATCTCAACCAGCTATTATGACCTTGTCGTCCAGATATCAGAGAAACTACTTGAAGAAGTTCATATTACCATAACAACAAACATTGATTAAGCACTTATGCTAGGTCAAAGCATGTTCTAAGCATCAGTCAAAAATCATTTGCTCTTACCACTTTATGAGGTGAGTTCTTCTGCTGTCCCCATTTTAGAGACAAGAAAACTGAGGCGTAGAGGAGTGGTAACTTAGAAATAAGATATGGGGCCGGGCGCGGTGGCTCAAGCCTGTAATCCCAGCACTTTGGGAGGCCGAGACGGGCGGATCACGAGGTCAGGAAATCGAGACCATCCTGGCTAACACGGTGAAACCCTGTCTCTACTAAAAAATACAAAAAACTAGCCGGGCGAAGTGGTGGGCGCCTGTAGTCCCAGCTACTTGGGAGGCTGAGGCAGGAGAATGGCATGAACCCGGGAGGTGGAGCTTGCAGTGAGCTGAGATCCGGCCACTGCACTCCAGCCTGGGCGACAGAGCATGACTCCGTCTCAAAAAAAAGAAATAAGATATGGTTCCAGGATTTGAGCCAAGGCTGTTGGATTCCGGGATCCTTATTCACAACCACTAAGCAATACCGCTGCCCATAAGTGGAGGGAGAGTGTTAAATTTGGAGCCCTGGAGTAGCTAGCCATCGTCCCTTCACTCCTCCCCACTGCCTTCATGCCAAGTGACTAGCTAGTCACCATCTGATTCTAAGAGTTCTAGAAAGGTTAATAGTCACGGAAAACGGGAATGGGAGACGGAAGAAGGAGAAGAAATTTAAAAAGAAAAATAGCCCTGTATGGTTAGTGGTTGCCCAGGGCTGAAAGGAGAGTGGTGCTCCATGAACATGGGGTTTCCTTTTGGGGATGATGGAAATGTTCTAGAACTAAACAGTGGTGATGACTGCACAACATCGTGAAGGTATAAAATACCACTGAATTGCACACTTTAAAATTGTTAAAATGATCAATGTTCTGTTGTGTGTATTTTATCACAATTTTTTAAAGCATGGCATGCACTCATTACTAAGCACCTTCGAATTCCTGCCAAGTCCCTTCTTGCCCTATAATTCTTCTCCAGTTCCCTCCTTAGGCTGCGAAAGAGGAGCAGTTGACTCTTCATCAGGCTGGCTTCCACACTATTTCAGGAGCAGTCACCAAGACCCTAGCAGAGTGGGCAAATGTGGGCTGGACAAATGCACAGAACAGGAGTCCTGCCTTTCTTTTAAAAATGTTTGGAATTTGCTTCTTCCCTTAAGATATGATGAACAGTTTATCCTATTAATATCCGCATAATATTCCATTTTGGGTTATATCTCAATATGCCTTAATGTTCTGTTTGGTTCACTTTTACAAACGCACTGCAGTGAACATCATCATATATACATCTTTGTGCCCTCCTCTGGATATTTTTAGGCTCTTTTTCATGTCTACAAAAGAGCCAATCTCCTTGGACCCTGCCATCTGTCTTCCCCAGTTCCCACCCAACAAGGAGCCCAGAAGCTCACTTCGGCTTGAGCGCACAGCAGAAGACCCTGAGAGATTTGCGCGGAATTTCCTCTCAGCCCTAGATCTTCATTGACAACTATAGTCATTCTTTTAGAGGGCATTTATTGATCTTCATTTGCAATTCGAATTATTCATTTAGAAAGCATTTGCAGACATTGTTCTAGGACATTAAACCAGGGCATGGGCAGCAAGGAAGGTAAATCCACTATTTAATCAAAGGAATTTAATCAAAGGGGGAAAAAGGAAAATTATTTTACTGGGGGTTCCCTAAGCTCACTGGACAGTTTATTTCTTTGTAATAAATTCATCTGAGAATTGCACTCAGCCACGGTCGTTTCTGAAGCTCTTTTTCTTTTAAAAAGAAAAAGGGAAGGGGATGTGCGTTTTATGCAATGAGATCGCTGCAGAAGGTTTGTATTCGTTCTGCTCAGTGCTAATCCCCACATTCAACCTCCACGCTGCTGTCGCTGAGTCAGCGCCGTTCCTTTAGGTGACCTGATTCTGTAATTCCATTATTAATATTATGAAAATGGCTTTCCTCTACACTATTTTGTGCTATCAATGGAAAACCACAGTTCCAAAATGCATTAGCCGTTGCAGGCTCCGGCAGGATTATTTGCATCAATATAAACCGAGTTAATCATCGGCCCATTTGAATAATCAGTCACGTGGCGCCCGCCCCTCGCCGGTCGCTCTGCGGCACCCGCCGCGGGGAGACGCGGAATTTCATTTGGGTCCCGCATTCTCCTAAGCACTGCAGATTTTCCTGCTCGCTATCGCGGCAACATCTTGCCATTTACTTTGCAATTTTTCCTCTGCTGCCCTGACAGCGATGTAAGCCCGTTTCCAGCCCCCTAATCAGTGGGTCGGAGGTGGTAAATGGCATGTGTTAAAACCGATAAGCTTAAGGAGAGAAAGAAACGTTCATTAGGAAAAAATAACGAGTCCGGGAATAATAAATGTCAGAACAGCAAAGATCCCTCTTATTTTTCACGGTATTAAATTGCCCTTGCTATCTGAGGCCGTGAGCTAATACTTAACTGATTTACAATTTTCAAAACCAAAATTAAAGCAGAAGGGGATCTGGGGCAAGGTGGAGGTGCAAATTAGACAGAGAGGGAGGCTTTTGATGCGCTCCCCGCTAGACATCTCTCCTTGCCTAAGCTTCCCTATATTGCCAGGGATTTGCCACCGACAATATTGTTGGCAATTATTACAAAATTAGGGAGTTGAAGGCTGGGGAGGAAAAAAACCAAAAAACAAAAAAACCCAAGAGCCAAAGAAATCTTTTTAAAATGCAAATCAGATCACTTTACTCCACTTAAAACCATACTACAAAGTCCCATCGCTGCCACCGTGGAATCCAAAGCTCTGCACAAGGCCACATGGGCTGCAAGATTGGAAGCCACCTGTCTTTCTGTATTGCTCCACTCTGTGCCCCTCCACGGCCTCCACACAGTCTCCGTGTTCCAGGCACTCTGGGCTTGCCTCTCACCCTGGGAGCTGTTTGCTGTCTTGGGTCTCTGTCTTTCTTTGGGCCTCTCTGCCTGTCTACAATTCAGCAGGGGCTTACTCAGCCTTCTGCTTCCAGATGATACCACTTCCTCCGATGCCTAAAGAAGGGGTTGTCCCACCAATTTTTCAGGCACCCTGCGAGTCCCTTTTGTAACCCTCTCCACACTAACCAGTGTTCACCCTCTGTAGAGGGTGGAATGGTGGCTCCCAAAAAGATTTGTCCATGTCCTTACCTCTGGAAACTGATCATATGACTTTATTTGGAAGAAGGGTCTTTGCAGATATTTCTCTTAAGGAACTCAAGATGAGATCATCCTGGATTATTGTGGCGAGCCCTAAACTCAATAAAGTGCCCTTACAGGAGACACACAGAGAGAAGAGGGAAAACACCATATGAAGTCGGAGGCAGAGACTGGAGTGATGCAGCCACAGCCAAGGAATGTCTGGAGCCACCAGAAGCTGGAAGAGGCATGAAAGGATTCTCCCCTAGAGCCTTCAGAAGGAGGATGGCCTCGCTGACACCTTGATATTGAACTTCTGACCTCCAGAACTGTAAGCAAATACATTTCTGCTGCTTTAAGCCTCCAAGTTTGTAGTAACTAACTTGCCAGCCACAGACAACAAATCTACTCTCTCTCTTCCACAGACCATAAGCTTCTTGAGGCCAGGTTATGTCTACACTGCTCACCAGTCCCTCCAAAGAGACTAGCACAGTTCCCAGCACACAGTAGAGCTCAGTATATCTCTGTTAAATTGATTGGATGGATGGATGGATGGATGGATGGATGGATGGATGGATGGATGGATGGATGAATGAATGAACAGTGGTAAAGTACACAGTAATACAGAAAGAAATCATTTTCTTCAGCATAGATCTCCAGCCTATACGTATCTAAGTAGAATAATTGAGTACCCTAATGGAAACAGCTCTTTTGTTTGCTAGTGACAGAAACTAACCCAAGCTATGGGACAATGTCTTGAGAGCAGAAATGCAGCCAGACCTCAGACGACCCAGGAAGAGGAACTGGGAGCAGTGTTACTGCGCTATCTCTCGTCTCAGCACCCCCTGCCCCAAAATACACACACATAGCTGCTTCATCCTTCTCTCTTGCAACATAAGTTTTTTCTGCTTCTTCCTAGGAGAATCCGCCAAGCAAATCTTGTCTTTGGGGCAATCCGACTACCCAAAAAGAATGACTCTCTTTCTCCATCCCAATGTACATTCTCAGGGAAAAATCTCTGGTTGGTTAAACTTGGGTCAAGTGTTCACCTTTTGTTAATCAGGGGCAAAGAAGCAAACATGGCTGTAATGAGTGGCCCACCTTTGCAGTTCTTAAAACAGAGGGACTGGGCAGGTAATGCAACAGACGCCCTCTCCAGCTACTCTGAGCTTGTCCTATATCGCAACTATCTGGGTGGCCTAATGTCTCTGGAGGCACCACAGCCTTCACAAGATAGCAGCCTTGTGAACAGACAGTCATTCAGTACATGAGAGCAGACTTTGATAGTCAGCTTGCACTCCGCTCTAATACACCCAGATTTAGGCATGTTACCTTTGAATAACTGCAAACCACAGCTGCACATGCAGTGAGGACATGTTGCTTGGGAAATCTCAAGGAAGCTACACCCAGAGCTGCACCAGCCTGAGCAGGAACTGGAGGCCAGCCCTAAAGCTGGAAGAGGATTTCCTCATGCACGGCACGCGCTCACTGTTAACTGGCCAGTGCAGAGTGCAGGAAACATGACCCGCAAGAGGACATGCTGGAAATGATGCCTCCCTGAGAAATGAAACCCCCAGAAGCCTTTGCAAAGGACTAAGAGTGAAGTTAGTTTCTGTCCGTACAAGCCAGAGACTCAGGCTTTTGCAGATATGATTATACAATAGGCAAAAGCCACATTAAAAAAAAAAATCCAGAAAAAGAGAAAACAACTTACAGGCACTTATCATGATGAAGCTACATTAAATTACAGCAAATAGATATCCTCTTGAAAGAACTTGCACAGATAAAAGTCCTCAACTGGCTGAGGGAGACTAAGAGTGTCAGAACCAGAAATGTCAAAACCAAAAGGGAAACTAACAGGAATCTAATTCAGGGGTCTCGTTTGACAGATGTTGAATTTCCAAGGGGATGAATGGACTTGCCCTGTCTCATAATAGCTAGCGAGAAAGCCCTGGTTAGAAGTTAACTCTGCCAGGTCCCCAGTGGGTCCTATTATTACCTCTCTTTCCCCATACAACAGTAAGTAAAACCAAGAGAGAGGGTAATTAAAGAGTGTTAAAGCAAAGGAAGAACAAAAACGAAGTGAAAGCAAACAAACTCATCCAAACAAACCAGAATGTAGTAGTCAAGAAATGACATAGTTGTTCCCTCTGAAACCAGCCTGGGATATGGTAAGTGTGCAGGGAAGAGCATTTCATCAATTGCTAATTGCTGGTACAGGGTAGGGCTCATCGCATACACACAACAAAGTCTCTTTTGAAAGGACGACAGTCAGCTTACAAGAATATTCCGTAAGGTCATTTTCTCTTTGCTTCTTTCACAAAACAACTATGTTCTTTTATGCGTGAAGACAAAGACCAACAAACTCTTACTAGAGGGAGGAGTGGCCAGTGGAGGGGGCTCTTTGAGGGAGTGCCCAAGCCATCCTCCCAGTACGCTGACTCTTGATGACCTTTCCAAAGAAGCTAGGGCAGGTCTTCAGTGTGGACAGTTGTTCTACATTAGCTGAATTAAAACAGGAACAGCCCCAACCCAAGCCTGTTCCAGCCGGTCATCGCCACTGGAATCATGGGTCAAGCTGAGTTAGCTAATGAGCTGCATGAGCCAGGCCTAGACATGAACTAGGAAATGTGTCCATAGAAATTAATATATCCATTTTCACCAATGAAAATTTCAAACGGTTCACTCCACTCATCAAATCCACTTGGTGCACACTGATCCTATTGCCTTCCAAACCAAACTTCCCTCATTTCTCTTCTGATTAACTTCCCAGAGGGCAGCTGTGGTTTGGGTAGAACTTCAGAGAATCAGCTCCTCTCTAAAACCTAAACAGAACACAAGCTGAGCTCTTGTCACTACATTTTGCCTGTCTGGGAGTCAAGGCTGCACACACGGAGATGAGAAGGAGAAGCTGCCACCGGGCCCTGTTCTGTCTCACATTGCACAGACACTCGGGATAGTTGGGTGTAATGTGTACAGAATAGGAAGGCACCATCCGTGTTGTGTCTGGTGCTCCGGAAATAGCCCCCTTGCTCCCGTATCTTGCTCCTAAATTTCTGGGTCCCATTCTCTTGGCACCTTCTTTTTAATTAAAGAACTAAAGCTTAATGAAGGTCCTCAACACGGAAAGAGAAAGGACCCCAAGGAAACAGAAAAAAAGCAGACGCATTTGGATGGGCAAGGAGAAGTAGGGCCAGAGGATAGGAGGTCAGCAGGCACTAGAGGGTGTACTCACAAGAGAGTGGGAACAGACAAAGCTAATGGGGTTGAAGTTGTGAGTCTACCCAGAGGCAGACGGAAGAGTCTGACTGTCAGGAATCCTCTTCTGTGCTGTGCAGAATGGCAGTGATAACCTGTGCGGCCCACTGGCGCCATGGAAGACCACATACAAGTAAAGAGATTCATAGGAAAAGTGTATCTTACTTTCTTGCCATCCACAATAGGAAGGCAGAAGATGCTGCTAAATCCCATACAAGTTCCAGGTCAGGTTCCAGCAACCATGACATCTCAGATCCAGGACGACCATGCCTGATTCTTCCTTCTTGATCCTGGCTGGCCCACTGATCCCAGGTCTCCAGCCTGTTAGTAAAATTTTTCAAGGACTCTGTTGCCCTTCACTGTCCCTGGGCCTTGGTTGGAATCACCCTCCCCTAATGTCAACTTTTGAGCAACAGAAGTTGAAGTATGGGTGCTTTAATGCCCAGAAGGCAGCTGGATTGCTTGTCCATGCAGGCACCTCTCCTCCTAGAACTATGAAGGGGGAGGCAACATTTGCCAAACGCGCAAAACAATAGTTACAGCCAACTCTCAGGAAAATGGGAGTGTCTTCCCATTACTGGTTCTGCGATCCCTGGATCTATCAAAGAAAACAATCTACCGAGTCGGTTTTCTTTTTTGCCAAATGAAAATAACAATAAATAGTTATTTTGTAAATTTAGATGAGATCATCCATGTAACGCACTGAGCACACACATGCTCAGTGAACACTGGGTATTATATAAAATGCTGCATCAGTCCAAGCGCAGTGGCTCATGCCTGTAATCCCAGCACTTAGGGAGGCCGAGGTGGGTAGATCACTTGAGGTCAGGAGTTCAAGACCAGCCTGGCCAACATGGCAAAACCCTGTCTCTATTAAAAATACAAAAAAATTAGCCAGACGTGGTGGTGCACTCCTGTAGTCCTAGCTACTCGGGAGGCTGTGGTAGGAGGATTGAGGGAACCTGGGAGGCAGAGGTTGCAGTGAGCTGAGATCACACCACTGCACTCCAGCCGGGGTGACAGAGTGAGACTCAGTCTCAAAAATAAAATAAAATAAATGCTGTATCATTATCATTCACCTACAGTTGCGTTCAAAAGACCCTCTGTGAATGAAGATCTGCTTCAAACTGGCTTTATGCCTCAGACTATTCCTGTCGCAATTGGAATCTTCCCTTAGCTAACGTCTGTCCTCTTCAACACATGTGCCAGTTAATGGCCCCAGCACCCTGGTTACATCAAGAGTTAATGCAGACTTTTCACTAGATTGCTGTCTGGAGGTTATGCTGCATATCTATGCACTTTGCCATTCATTCATCTCTGACCCCCTTCCACACTCACAAGCACAGCAGCTACTTAAAAAAGAAAATAAATGAAAGGCTTTCAGGAGACAGAAAAAATGTCTCATGTAATCCCTGTTCTAGTCTCATGATGCACTGACGCAGAGGAGTGTACTGGAGCCCATGTTTAAGTCCATTTGAATTAAATCGCGCATTTGCTGTGTCTCTGTATTACCTAGCACACAAGGGTCTCTGTCCAATAATAAAGGTTGCGCACACTTCTGTAGTTCAACCCTGGGGATAGCAACCACTTTGTAAGCGTCCAGGATCACCTATGCATTCATTTATCTCCTTACAAAATAGGTCCTTTGCAATTGTCACTTAAATCTGATTAGGATGGGGAAATAAAAGGAAGCTCGGATTTAAATAGGCTAGTGAGCTTAAATGAGATTCTATCGAACACACAAAATCATTAGCAAACGTGAATGTGATTGATATAATATTGCATTAGGAGCTGTTTTAAAAAGGGTTCATTTTGCAGTGTTTATTTATGGGAAGGCCGTTGGTCTCCTTCCCCACACATTCCCTCCTCACCACCCACTTCAGTGTTTGATTTGTTTTCCCTCTAAGATGTTGATACAAGACAAGCATCATTCATTCTAACTAGCTTCTGTTAGGCCCCTGTGATGTGCTCTGAACTGTGCCATCGCTGAGACCCAGAAATGAGAACATCACGGACCCTGCCCCACCGGGACAGTGGTGGAGTGTGCAGCTGTGCATGCTAAGGGCTAGAATGCAGACATAGGGAAAATGTTTGGGGTTGCAGACAAGGAAGAGTGTGGCTCATTTCAGAATGCTGAGAAGCCATCACCAAGAATACATTTCAGAAGAGCTTTCAGGGGTGAGGAGTTCACCAGGGAGAGAAGAGGCCTTGTATGTGGAGGAAATAGTAGAGATTTGAAGGAGAGAAAGGGCTTAATGTTTTCATAGATGGCAATCCCAACAATAAGTCTAAAAGGAAAGTGATTCACGTTATGTATCAGGTAAGTTAGTGACCACAAGTAACAGAAAATAATACCAAAAGTAAGTTGCTTGAACCATGAAGACAATTATTGTTTCTTTAAGAAACAATCTGGGAGTCCGTGGTTTCTACCTGGTTCCAGGGTCCATTCTGTGCCTCAGCTGTCATCAGATACCCAGGCTTTGACTATTCTTTTCTTCTACCATCCTCAGCGTGTTGGCTCTCTGCCTTCTTGCTTTTAATCTGCACTTGCCTTGCTTGTCACCTCATGATTTCAAGATGGCTGCCACAGCTGCAGACATCACATCCTCGTGCTACTGCCCCAAGAAGGAAGGAAGTGGTGGAGCCAATAGGATTTTTTTTTTAATCAGAAAGTAAAAGCTTTCCAGAACCATGACCTCCTCCTCCAACTGACTTCTTCTTAGGTCTAAAAATAAAAAATATAAAGGGAGAAGGGATAAATGAGTATGTGGCAAAAGGAAATGGAATACCGTGACTGGATTGGATCAATCCCGATTTGTCCCTGAGGAGGGATACATGTTTGGGCTGATAACCAACAGTGCTGTTGAATTTATTATGGAATATCGAAGACATAAAAAACAGCATGAAGGATAACGTAATAAATAGCCCAGGATTCATCATCCACCTTCAAAACTAATTGATTGCCAACATAGTTAAATCCCCCATATAGGATCCTTCTAGATTCCTCCCCTGTTTCTTTCCTCCCAGGAAGAACCCTGTCCTGATTTTAGAGATTTATCATTTATTTGCATTTATTTTTTTCTTCTTTCTCTCTCATTCGATAGCTCTCTCTCTCTCTTTCCGTCTGTCTACCTATTGAGAGAGAGAGAAAGATCTCTACGCAACTTACAGGATTTTTGAATACGTTGAACTTTCATGTAGATATTATACCACAAATATTTATTTGCAAATTGCTTTCTTTAATCAACATTATGTCTGTGTAATTAGTCCACACTGATTCATGTAAGCTCTAGTTCATTCCTTTTCACTGCAATATGAAATTCCATCATAGAGCTTAATTTATTTCTCCCCGAAAGGGCACTAGGAAGTTTCCAATATTTTACTATTGTGAATCATATGTTTATGATTATTATTTTTAATGTTTCCTGACACATATGTGTGTGTTCGTGTGTATATATATGTCTATATGTAGATATATGTATGGGTATGCACATATATCTATATGAATATGTATATATGTATGCATGCACAGTATAGATATCAATTCATATCAGGTATGTATCTAGAAGTATAATTCTTAGTAATAGTGTATGCATATCTTCAACTTTAGTGGGTGTTGCCAAATTTTTCTCCAAAGTGGCTGTAACAATTTTCATTTCCAACAGCAATGGATTAGATGTCCTATTACACCACATCCTAAACAAAACTTGATACTGTCATACTTTTTAGTTTGAGTTTTGTCAATCTGATGGTGTGAAATAATGTCTAATTTTAGCTTGCTTGCTTGTTTTATTTATTTATTTATTTATTTATTTATTTATTTATTTATTTTTGGGCGGGGGACAGAGCCTTGCTCTGTCACCCAGGCTGGAGTGCAGTGTTGCAATCTTGGCTCATGGCAGCCTCCACCTCCCAGGTTCAAGTGATTCTCCTGCCCCAGCCTCCTGAGTAGCTGGGATTACAGGTGCACGTCATTACACTAGGCTAATTTTTTGCGTTTTTGGTAGAGAAGGGGTTTCACCATGTTGGTCAGGCTGATCTCAAACTCCTAACTCTGGATAATCCACCCCCCTCGGCCTCCCAAAGTGCTGCGATTACAGGTGAGAGCCGCTGTGCCTGGCTTAATTTTAACTTTCATTTGCATTTTCCTTATTACTCGTAAGGTTAGCCATCTTTACACTTGTTTATTAGCAATTGATGTTTCCACTTCGGTAAATTATCTCTTAACCGTTTTGCCCATGTTAACTAATGTGTTTGTCTTTTGCTTTTTGAATTTGAGAAGTTCTTTATGTATTCTAGGTATTAATTATTTCTTCCCGTGAGTTATCTTTTTATTTTCTTAAAGGTAACTTTTGACAAACACATTTTGTTTTAATGCAAATCAAATGTTTCCATTTTCGCTGTGGTTTGCAAGTTTGGAATATAACGAAATTCTTTTCAACATTAAGTTTACAAAGATGCTCTACTTTCTTGTAACCATATTTAAAGTTTCATATTTAAGTCCTTCCATAACTAGGTCTTTAAGCCACACGATGTTAGGAATCTCATTTGATTATTCTCCATATTAATAACCAATTGCCAAGAAATAAAAACACATTATTGATAAATGCTCAGTTTCCCACCAATCTGTAATGCCCACCACGCATGCATGGAATTGTGTCCGGGTTCTCCCGCCTGTGCCAGTGACCTAGTTACCTGTGCCAACACCCTTCATCTGTACTCCAGATTCACCTCGGTCTTGCTATCTGGTAGGAAAAGTCCCCACGCCTTGTTCTTCCCCTTCATAGTTGTCTTATTCAGGCGTGGCCTTTAGCACAGACTAGGATGTGGAGGCACCCCTGTTCCCATTCAGCCTCTTCCAGCAAGTCTCCACCACTCTGGCTTCTTTACCGTTTAACCCATTAAGAGCCTCCCTCACCTTTTCATTTGCACATTAAGCAAAGAGTAGGTCATTTTGTACTTCTTCAAGATGAAAGATTCGTTTCCCATTTGAAGCCCCATCTGAAAACCTACCCCATAAGCAGAACTGCATTCACCAGTACAACGCCAGCATAGCAGTGAAACATGGCCTGAGCTCACTAGTGAGAATTCAGGAGGGGAGTCTGAATTCTCTCATGCTTAACTGCAGCATCCCCCTACAATAGCCAAGCGAAGCCACCGTGTAGGGGGACTTCAGGAAATCTGAGTCAGATGAATAGCAGGAAGGAATGGGGATTGGAGTGGAGGAGTTTTATTGTGACTCCATGTTTCCCCTCTGTCATCATGGGCTAGCCCAAGCCCTACCAGCACCTTCAATTCGCTCTCTCCACATTTCTTCTTTTACCTGATTGGGCAAGAAAGAACTTTCGGGTCTACCTCTTTCAGGCCACCCCAGGATGTCCAAGGTCTCAGGATCTAATTTAATGTACAGATTTTCTAATCCGGTTCCCTACCGTTAATCCCTGTTCAATTCTCCTAAGAAACTCCTCATTTCTGTTTATATATTTCTAACTTCTACTTGACAAGTATTCGAATTATAAGCATCTTCCAAAATGTTTTAGGGGAAGAAGGTATAATCTAGATACGTGTTCCATTTCACAGAGAAGGAGCTGAGCATCAGGGACATGAAGCAACTTGTTCCAAGATTTGTGACATATCCGGTGCTGGAATGTCCAGGCCAAGCTCTTTTCTCTTCTTACACATCCCTCCTCTCTCGTTGGCCTTCTGGCCCAGGGAACAAAAACTCCTGGGCCCAGTTTGGCTGACAAGGACCTGCCATGCCCTTCTTTGCTAAGAGCTTTCCAGGAAACCACAGTGAGGTGGAACTTGGCTTCAAAGAACAAGGAACTTGTTGCCCCAGCTGTGCGGGGAGTGTGCGTGCGTGTCGTGTGTATGCACTTTCATAATTAAGTGTGTGCCTGAAACTCTGCAGCAATGGTGACCCCTCACGCCAATTCCCTTTTAATTCCTATGCCCTTAGCACTCCACCTAAGGCAAGGAGTTTTTTAAGCTTTTCAGGCAAGGAGGAAAAATCTTCACACCAACTTCAAAGCTCTATTTACCCAGCAGGAATCATCATTTTGCTATTGGCGCAGAGACCTTGACTGATAAGCAGGGCCAGCCGCCCTGTCCAGAGTTCAGAAGCAAGAATTGTGAGGTGTGTTAGCGCAGGTGACAAAGGTCGCAGGGCAGGCTTGCTCAAAGAGCTCAGCGGCCGCAGGTCGGCTTTCCCAAAGGGCAAGCAGGACGAACTGGTTGCAACATGTTCATCCCAGCAAGGGCAAGGTGGTCCCTTCTCGTTTGTGTGTGTGCAAATGGTTATCAGGTTCCCCAGCCCCGAGTTCCCTCTCCCATGTGCATCTCGTGTCTAGTCCAAAGGGCTTGGGGTGAGGTCCAATAATTTGCATTTCTAGCCTGTTCCCAGGAAAGCAGATGCTTCTGGAACATGAGCCACCCTGTGAAGTCCACAGCTCCAATTAATTCAATTAAACATGATAAGCACCTCAAATCTGATGATAGCTCTCAGGTTCCGTGGGAACAGATAAAAAAAATAGGACACAGTCCATTCCTCCAGGAGCCTCAAGAATCAAACACCTCCCCTGTTGGCTTGTGGGGTTGCTTCTTATGCTTTTGAGATAAACCTGTGTTTCCAAATCCCAGCTAATCAAAAGAGACATCCAGGAAGTGAGTCCATGAGCAATTATAAGGGTGACTACACCTGTGAAGCTTCAAGGGGTCTGAATGAGGATGGGCATCATCCTTACAAACTAACACAGGAAGCTGATGGCCTGATGGCCAGGAAGCTTGAAAATACACAGAAGCCCAGGCTTCTTCCAGAAAATACAGAATTAGTACATCTGTGATGGAATCTGGGAATCTATATTTTCAACAAGCTCCCCAGATAATTTTCATGATAGTGAGAATTTAAGACAGACTTGATGACTGGGTGTGGTGTCTCATGCCTGTAATCCCAGCAGTGTGGGAGGCCGAGGGGGATAGATTGATAGGCCGAGGTGGATAGATTGATTTGAGTTCAGGAGTTCAAAACCAGCCTAGGCAACATGGCAAAACCCCATCTCTACAAAAGAAAATTAGCCAGGCATGGTGGCTCATGCCTGGTGTCCCAGCTACTCAGGAGGCTGAGGCAGGAGAATTGCTTGAGCCTGGGAAGCAGAGGTTGCAATGAGCCAAGATCATGCCATTGTACTCCAGCCTGAGTGACAGATCAAGACCCAGTCTCAAAAAAAAAAAAAAAAAAAAAAAAAAAAAAAAAAAAAAGACAGACTTGAATTAAGGCACAGTGTTTTTAAAAGCCCAGGACTTCTACTACCAGGAATGTTTTAAAGTAACCCTTTAGTACTCTCACTTCTATTATCTACTACCTGGCATGAATTATTTCTCAAATAAGCTAGATCCTTCCCATAAAATAAAAATCATTAATAAAGAGCCCTGGAATAACAGGGAGAAGACAAAAAAATGGGTGAGATCAAGGATAGGTAACTCTTAGTAGGCCTGGGTGGAAGGCACTGAGAGTGGTGTCCATAGGTCACGTGGTAGATTGCAGATGGCCACAATGCTTCAGAGTCCCTCCCAAAAAGAAGTGAAGTCTACCCATCCCTTGAATCTGAGATGTTCTTGTGACCTGCTTCGAGCAATTGAATATGACAGAAAGGACACTGGATAAGTTCCAATCCTAGGTCCCAATAGGTCTGACAGCTTCCCTTTCTGCAGGACTTGAAAGCCTGCTGTCACCCTAGGAACAAGGCCAGGCTAGCCACTGGAAGATGAGCAAGACCTCATGGGGAAACTCCAGTCAAAAACCACCCCGATCCTTCCTAAGCCAGCAAGCCCCAGCCTCCAGCCACAAATGCTTGAGCAAGATGGACCAGACAAGCTGGAGCCCAGTCCGAATTACCCGCAGAGTCAGGAGCTACATGGACGGCCCTTGTTTTAAGCCACCAAATTCTAGGGTGGTTGTTACATAGCATAAGTTGACTGATACAGGAAGGAGGCCAGGGAATGTCAGGGCAACCCTGAAAACCAGTTCCATCACTGGACCATTTGCCTTGGGCCAAATCTAAGCATTGTGCCCCTGCTGTGTGATAAAACCACCCTCTGAGTCCCCCACTCCTTGCTTCCCCAAAAGTTCAAAGCTTTTCTCTGAGTAGTAAACCCATCCTTCTAATACCCCAGCTTGCTCATTGCCCCATTGACTTAAACCCAGCCATAAGATTCAGGAGAGAAGGGAAACAGCAGCCATTACACCACTTGCTTCAATTTCAATGTTAGAAAATAAAGCAGGTCTGTCCCCCAGTATACACACATATGAGTGTCCTGCAGCTTCTAGTGTATAACTGAACCCTCAAAGATTCTCCATGCAGTGGGACATTCATGCTGAGCTAACTCTTAGCAAATGGGATTGCTGCCCAAGTAGATGGCAAGGTGATATGGTACAGTAAGCAGTGGACCAGGGATCTGGAAACCTGGGTTCCAGTCCTGCCTGTTATCTTTGGGCTCTCTGGATGGGCACTTACCCTCCCTGAATTCCAGATCTTCAATGGTTGGATCTGATCACCAACACATTTCTAGGGTACTGTAGAACAGGACATGAAGCTCAGGTCAGAGATCTGAGGCCCAGTTCTTGACAGAGCTGGCTTTGTGTATGTGCAACTGTCATGCCAGGCCCCTGTTGATTCCAGCAGGGATGGCACCATGTCCAAGAGGCCAAGGAAGAGACCTGGAGCTGGCAAACGAGACATAGGGTATAAACAGTGCAGTCCAGGACCAGCAAGCTGGACAGGAAAACCGCTCCTGTTTGTAAAAAGCATGCAAGTTATATGGCATTTTCACTTAGGAACCTCCACCTGGCAACTTCTATTTAACCCCAAACAAAGGACCTCAATCCCCTGTCCAGCATGTGTTCCAAGGGATGGGCCTTAGGAGTTCAGATGGCCTTATAAATAAGGAGTGAGTTCCTGGGTCGGTCACTCCTGGATTCCTTAGCTCAGAGCTCTGAACCCACATTCTTCCAAGACCATAGGGTCATTCTCAGGGTATGCTTGAGTTATTGCTTTCAGGTGTATCTGCCATACAGTCATCCAGGCAAGTTGCACAGGGCTCCGGCTCAGAGGATCCCCATACTTGGTTTAATACCCAATTGTTGCTATCTTATAATCTTAGTGATTTTATCTTTGAACTTATTTTTTTTGTTTGTTTTTGGGGTTTTTTGTTTGTTTTTGGTTTTTTTGTTTTGTTTTGTTTTGTTTTTTGCTTTTTTTTTGAGACAGAGTTTCGCTCTTGTCGCCCAGGCTGGAGTGTAATAGCACAGTGTTGGCTCACTGCAACCTCCACCTCCCGGGTTCAAGCGATTCTCCTGCCACAGGTGCCCGCCACCACACCTAGCTAATTTTTGTGTTTTTAGTTGAGATGGGGTTTCACTATGTTGGCCAGGCTGGTCTCGAACTCCTGACCTCAGGAGATCCACCGGTCTCAGCCTCCCAAAGTGCTGGGATTACAGGTGTGAGCCACCGTGCCTGGCCAGAATTTGGGTTTTATAAGTTAAGTCTGAAGAGACAGTAGAGCATGCACATGAGCCCAGGAAACACATGAAATATGCATATCTGCCTCTGTTCCTTGATAGTACATTTGCATACAGTGTTCATGGTTCCCTGTGAGCACAGAATTCCAGTGCATCCAAGGTATGTGGGACGCCAGCAAAACTCAGGTCTATGAATATGGGAGACACTGACAGCCCTGAGAAGTCATGCTTTCTGTTCAAACCACAACTTGCTTCAAGAACAGAAGGAAAGCAATAGTGTTTTATGACACCCAAACAACCAAGGAGCTTGCCATGGGTTAAATTGCGTCCCTTGCTCCCCCAGAATTCATATGTTAAAGCTCTAACCTTGAGCACCTCTGAATGAAACCTTCTTTGGAAACAGGGTTTTTGCAGATGGTAATTAGGATCAGTTAAATCAGGATGAGTTCATACCAGGATAGGAGGCCCTAATGCAATATGGCTGGTGGCTTTAGGAAAAGGGGCAGTGTGGGCCCAGCACATGGACGGGGAGAATGGTGTGTGAAGATTAGAGTTATGCTGCCGCAAACCAACAAACTGCCAGGAGCTAGGAGAGAGACCTGGAAGATCCTTCCCTATCCCCTTCAGAGGGAGCAAGATCTCGTGAACACCTTGATCTCAGATTTCTAGCTTCCAGATTGTTAGACAGTAAAGTTTGGTTGTATAAGCCATCCAGCTGATACTTTGTTATGGCAGCCCCAGCAAACAGATACAGAACACACTATTTTTTCTTCCTCACATTACCTCCCTGTTAGGCAACCACTAGTGCAGAAAATGATGACACAGAAGGAAAGAGAAAGACATGCGGCCCGTAAATCCTTTTCCTTTCTGTCCTTCCGTAGGCATCAGTAAGCAAAAGGTGGAGAGTGTCGGTCGAATGTGTGCATATCAAACAGTGAAACAGCCAGGTGCGGTGGCTCACACCTGTAATCCTAGTACTATGGGAGGCCGAGGTGGGTGGATCACTGGAGCCCAGGAGTTCGAGACCAACCTGGGCAACACAGTGAGACCCCGTCTCTACAAAAAATCAAAAAACTAGATGGGCATGATGGCATGTGCCTGTGGTCACAGCTATTCAGGAGGCTGAGGCAGGAGGATCACTGGAGCCCAGAGGGTCAAGGCTGCAGTGAGCCCTGATCCCACTGCTGCTCTCCAGCCTGGGCAACCAAGCAAGACCCTATCTCAAAAAAAGTAAAAAAAAAAAAAAAAAAGTAAAAAGTAAAAAAATTTAAAAATTGAGTTAGTTTTGTGCAGCATTTCTACTGTACTGTTGAGAACAAAATATATATGCATTTACAAGCTATGAACGAGTTATATAATTTAAGTGATTCTACATTCAAGCTAAATGCTATTATGTTTGCATTTAAAAGTGGCATGGTACAATATAAAGATGAACAGTCAAATTCATGTGAATAATGCAACTTTTAATTTTTCTTTCCTTAGAACAACATTAAAGAGCAAATATGAAACACTGTGACAAGTTCAAAAAGAGAACAAGGAAGACAGGAAAACGCTTTTTCTATTTCACTACTTTTAACAGCACACTTGCCCCAGCTTTTGAAAAGGGGGACCTGCATTCCATTTGCACTGGGCCCTTCAAATTAGGTAGTCAAGAACTGTAGGAGGGTCGGGTGCAGTGGCTCATGCCAGTAATCCCAGCACTTTGGGAGGCCGAGGTAGGCAGATCACCTGAGGTCAGGAGTTCGAGACCAGCCTGGCCAAGATGGCAAAACCCGGTCTCTACTACTAAAAGTACAAAAGTTAGCCAGGCATACTGGCAGGCACCTGTAATCCCAGCTACTCAGGAGGCTGAGACAGGAGAATCGCTTAAATCTGGGAGGTGGAGGTTGCAGTGAGCTGAGATCACACCACTGCACTGCAGCCTGGGCAACAGAGTGAGACTCCACCTAAAAAAAAAATAAAATAAAATAACACAACTCTAGGAATTGCAGTTTCTACTCAGGTGCTGTAAACTTTACTCTTCTCCAACTCCTAAGTCTGGATCTTTCTGATTTTACCTCTTAATAACTTTACATTCGTATAGAAAACAACTGTTATATAATCCCAATGTTCAGGTGTGCAAAAATTCACATTTTTTTTTTTTTATTTCTCCATGACTAAGTTCTTGAGACTCCATTTACCGTTTAATGATAGAGGGGAAAAAAATTGAAAACTCAAAGAAACTCAGTGATGTGGAGATTTGAGTTCGGTCAATTCAGGATACGCTCTCTTTCGCTATTTACATGAATTTCACTGTTCATCTTCGTATTGTAAAATGCCACTTATAAATGCAAATATAGGAGCATTTACTTGGATGCAGAATTACCAAAGTTATATAAATTGTTCCCAAGGGAGAGATTAAAATCTGAGATGAAATCCCTGGCCTCCCACATTTATCCATGCTGATTTATGTTGAGATCTACAATTCCAGTTAGCCTATAGTCATCAGTCCTCCTGCCACCGCAGATGTGGTGAAATGCTCAAATCCTGGTCTGTGCTCCAGTCCGCCCAGGTCCTCTGCATCCTTTTCTCACTCACTGAGAGGCCAGGTCCAGCAGTTTGTCTCAGCTTCTTCTCGCTTCCCTTGGGTCTGTTAGAGATTCAGGGGTTTGACTTAAGTCTTCCTATCCTGGACCAGGGGTTGGCAAACGATTGCCCAGGAGCCAAATCTGGCCCACTCCCTGCATTTATAAATAAAGTTTTACTAGAACACAGTCACGCCCCTTCATTTACATTTTGTCCATGGCTGCCCACACCCTACAACTAGAGTTGCAACTGAGACTATATAGCCCACAAGCCTAAAATACATATCATTTGTCTCTATAGAATAAGTTTGCCAGCCTGTGACTTAGATACATTGACTGTTATTTTACCTACTATCATTTCAATGAAATAGCTATTTTCTTTAGGAAGCCTTCTGCTTCCTTGAGAAGCAAGAGTTAAGTTTTTTTACTTTGCAGAATCCTACAGACTTACCAGGGTTTTCCATCAACTCTAGGGACATTTGCCTATGTCCCAAGATGAAGAACCATCATTGCCTTAACCCGAGTGACATTCTCTCTGTCTGTCGTCTATCACCAACAAGTCATCAGGTCTTTCTCTACACTTTGGACAAGAAAACTGGCTTTACATCACTGTGCATGGGGCACTTGTATTAGTTATCTATCGGCATATAATACATTTACCCCAAAATGTAGCAGCTCAGAAAAACAAATGCTAATGATCTCATGGTTTCTCTGGGTGAGGAATTTTGCATGACTTGGCTGGAGGCCTCTGGGGCTCATTGTCTCTCATGAGAGTGCATCAATCTGTTTTTGGCCCTGACACCATCATCTCAAGACTCCATTGGGTGAGCATCTGCTTTCAGGACTACTAGCAAGTCTCAAAAGGTCTGCTTCCAAACTCACTCACATCTTCTCTCCACAGGGCTGCCTCGTGACACAGCAGCTGGCTTCCCCGAGACAGAGAGACAACTCCCAAGATGAGAGCCACAGTCTTTTAATACTCTACTCTTGATGTGATGTCCTGTCACTTCTGCCATGTTCTATTTGTTAGAAGAAAGTCGAAAGTCCAGTCCATACTCAAAGGAAGGGGACTCGAGCTCCACTTCTAAAAGGAAGACGTATCAAAGAATGTGTGGATATGGTCTTAAAACCACCACATCCCAGCACTCTTAGGCTCATGACAAACTCTGGCCTCAAAACACCTTTTCCAAAAAACCCTGGGCTGTCAAGACAATCGTGTCTACCACGATCTCTAAAACTCCATTCAAAAACCTGTTTGAAAACCATTTCGGGGCATCTTTTTTTCTTTTTCTTTTTTTTTTTTTTTTTTTTTTTGAGTCAAAGTCTGGCTGTATCACCCTAGCTGGAGACCTGTGGCATGATGTCGGATAGCTGCAACCTCTACCTCCCAGGCTCAAACCATCCTCTCACCTCAGCCTCCCAAGTAGCTGGGACTACAGGCAAGCACCACCATGCTGGCTAATTTGTTTTTGTTTTTGTTTTAATAGAGATGGGGCTTCACGATATTGTCCAGGTTGGTCTCGAACTCATGAGCTCAAGCAATCGGCCAGCCTCAGCCTCCCAAAATGTTGAGATTACAGGCATGAACCACTGCACACAGCCCATTTGGTGACATCTTAATGCTCCCTTCATCTTACTCTTCCCATAGAAGCAATGAATAGTTTGGGGGCCAAAAAAAAAAAAAGCCAGCAAGAAGAGCCTTGGTTATTATCTTCTAATTTTATCCTATGGTATTTACTTGAAAAAGCATTTTGGATGTCTAAAATCTATCTGCTCAGACAAAGAAATCAAGCTGATAAGATGAAATAAATGAATACAGGTAGCCATAGCAATGCACCATAAATCCTCCACAGTTCTAAGCACATGACTATTTGAGTAAACATTTAGATCCACATAAAAATATTAGCAAGCCAGTCTTTCAAAATCAGATCACTGGAAAGAATTAACTGAAGAAAATCAAAGCTACTGTTCAAATAGAGTCCATTCTTTACAAATATATATATTTGCTTCTCTCTTCCAGGGTACTTGCTCAATCCCACAACAAGGACCCTGGAATTGTAAAAGTTTCATAATGTCCAATTTTAAGATCTCAGCCATGATTAAGACTAATCAAGAAGATTAAAAATACGTCTTCACTTTCCTCCTTCTAAGTTAGCATAAAAGTAATAGCTGCTAATTCCTATGTGCATGTTACCAGTTACTTTGTTAGGCACTTTACATACATTATCTCAAGTAATTCTCATCCTCACAACACCCACGCCAGAGAAATATTGTTATCTTGTTGGGTTTTTTTTTTTTTCAGATGAGAAAACAGGCTCAGATAAATTAATTTCTTTTCCCCAGGTCACATGCTATAAAATAATGAAGCCAGATTTCCAACCCACATCTATCTGAGTCCTGAGTCTATTCTCTTTACAGTATTACCACACAAAGAATAAACCTGATACATACATCTTCTTGGAACATCAGTAATATATGAAGATGAAGGGGGAAATACTGTTTCCATATTAAAATAAATATGACTATATTATGTATAGGAAAAATTAATATGCATTAAGATCAAATAAATGTCATGCTTTCAGCCTGTGGATTTGGACCACACATCAACATCTCTGAAAAGATTGGTTTCCTCTGGGTTGCAGTAGAGGTTTCCTGCCAGAAAAGAAAGATCAAGAAGTCCAGCACCCCACACCTCTCCCAAGTAAGTAAATAGCAAACTGAGAAGAATATCAAGACACTACATAAAGTTTTCTGATTTTTCATTTTAAATACTGTCTTGATTCCCCATGGGACTTTCCTAACGCGGAAACAGCGATGACTGTACAAGAGCAAAACAGGTGATTGTTTTGCTCACTCCTGTCCCATCCTGCCCTCCTTGCCTTTGAGTTCTCATGCAATCCTATTGGGATCTTTGCAGGGGAATGAAACATTTTGATTTGCTTGTTGATTTCAAAGGCAGCTCCCTGAGAAATACGACAGCGATTGTGTTCAAATTCACCTGAGGAAAATGTTTTTGCTTATTAGAAAAAATCTTTGCAGCAGGAGCAAGTCATACATGAGATGCAGAGATCAGAAATGAGAGTCTTTCAGAAGGTTACTAATATTTCCTGAGATGTGCTAATGTGTCATATTTGATAGGAAAGTGAAGAGAGCGAAGTGGGGCCACCTGAAGGAGCACAACTCAATCACTTAGACCCCCATTCGCTGAAAATGCAGACGTGCCTGAGCTAATAGACAACTGCCTGCCATTTGGAGAATAAGGATGTGTTACAAACACTGCAGACATGGACCTCATCTATTCCTCATGACAACCACTGTGGGGAAAGAATTGCCATCCCCATTTTGCACATGAGGAAAACCATGTGTAAAAATGATGCAAGAGATCTGGGAATTTCCATAGGTCACTGAGCTAAAAAGTAGCAAGGCTGAGCCCCTAACTGGTTCTGCAGGGCCATCAATCACAGAGGCCTGCTAGACCCCAGAAGGTCCTGTATTATAACAGTCATGGCATTCTAATTTCTGATTTAATTGGAAGTCTTTCCTACCAGAGGCTTTCACACCCCTTGGAAGGCCTGGGGAAGCAGAGGCCAGTGAAGCCACAGCTTCCGTTCCTGAACCCATGAAGTGCCAGAGCCGTGGAGAAGCAGCAGGCAGTCCCTGGTGTTGTCACCACCAGGGCGGTGTATTTTCATGGCAACATCCAATTAGGAGATAAATGCAGATTTGCGGTTCTAAACAGAATGCGCTTACACCAGCACTCAGCTCTCCTTCCCTTAGCAGCTGAACAAATTCTCAGGGAAAGCTACTGGGTACAGAGGAGCCTTTGCGATCACTTTCAGGTATTATTTGGTGAGTGATTCCTGGAGGCTCACCCAGAAGCTGCTGCAAACCCCGTGCCGATCCCACACTTCTCCTGACAGTAACCCTGAAGGATGATAGCTTCACCCTTTCTTCCACTTTCCAGACCTCATTCCAGTGCCTCTGATTGGCTGAATATAACCCAAAACCATGTAGGGAAAAGAACTGGGGGGAATGTAAGTAGTCCCTGATTCTTCCTTGTAATGCAGAAGAGAGTGGACAAAGAGGCAGTAATGGTATTGAGTTGACCATAGCCAATGGTATTAATAAATAGTATATGCATCACCAATTTATTATCCCAATGGATAGGTCTGGGAGTGTTAAAGGGAATTTTTTAAATGGCTGCCACCATTGTATCATTAATCTATGGCTGCATATGAAACCACTCAAAAAGTAGTGCCTAAAGCAACAACTGTTTACTTGGCTCACAGTTCTCAGGGTCAGCAATTTGGGCTGTGCTCAGCTGGTCCCTCTTGTGTGCCTGTGATCGGCTTCCATAAGTCAGGTGGCTCCATTTCTCAGGGTGCACATCTGTTGGCCGGGACAGTGGGGATACTGGGCCACATTTCTCTCATCTTCCAGAAGATTACCCAGGCTTGTTCCCATAGAAGCTGGCAGAGTTCCAAGGGTGTGAACAGAAGCTGCCAAATCTTTTGAGGGCCAGGCTTAGAATTGCTATCATGTCGTTTTTGCCATATTCTACTGCACAAAGTGAGTCACAAGGCCCACCCCACTTCAGAGGACAGAGAAACAGACTCCGCTCCCTGAAGAGAGAAGCCACAGACCCACATTCCAATGGGGTGGCATTCACCAAGTGGAATCATGGCAACTTTTGCAAACATTTTGGGAAAGACTAAGGTAAATAAAGTTCAACATGTTTTTCAAGCCCCTTGCAGGACTTTTACATATGGAAATAAATGATCAGCCTCCAAGAAGAAGGCGTAATGTGTAGAGTCCCCACAACTTAGGTAGCCACAAAGCCCTTTTGGTTTGGGGCATCTTGGGGGCCAGTTGCTCTGGGAATCATCTCTGCGAAATACCACTCAGCCGCATTGTGAGTTTCCAGTCTGAATTAAGGAAGAGATCTATTTTCATCACTGAGGGGGTGGAACGTCATCAGTGGGGTAGAGGTTGTGTGGGGAGAATGCCTTGTTTCATAGCGGGGCAGAGTGGGGAAATAAAGTGCCCTATAGGACCTTAACCTTTGGTTTCCAGCCTAGAAAGACCACAGCATGTGCTCAACAGCCTCCCCGAAGTCATTATTGCTTCCGAGCCAGCTGAATTGCTCCATAATAACAATTCTTTGCACTTATGGAACGCGTTTCCTCCGAGGAGTGCCAAGTAATTTAGAATCACTTATTAATTAATCCTCAGCCCCCACATGAGATGAGGATGGGTTATTATGCATCTTTAACAGATGTGTGAAGTGAGCAAAGGGAAACAAAATGACATTAAGCGTCTGTCCAAGGTCACTGTGTTGTCAAACTCACTGGACATCCTCCCAGCTGCGTAGATCTCACTCATCATTTGGGGCGCCTCTCTCACAGTGGCAGTGGAGCTCCTCCGAGCTGGGCTCCGGCCATTTCAGCAAAGTCTGTGTTTACTGAATCAACCATGAGGATTTTGCTGTTTCATTTCATGGCGGGGGGTGGGGGGTGCGGGGGTGGGGAGGAGTGGGGGCTTCATTTTTACCATTCCGCTTTTGGGTTTAGTGTTGATCTGAAAATCTAATGTTCGGATGTCCAAGAAGAGCTGGTTCTAATTGCACGTATCTTGCATTTTGTTCACAGAGACATCACTTACTCGGGGAGAATGTGCGTTCCTCAAGCTGAAACAGGATGCCGCTGTCCACCGCGTGCGAAAGCGGGACTGAGAAAGGAGGAGGGAAGCATGTGTTTTCTCCACCAGGGCCGTGTATTTTCACAGCACCATCCAGTTAGGAGATACACGCAGACTGGCTTTTCTCTACAGAATGCACTTACGCCAGTGCGCAGCTCTCCCGGGGTCCACTTCCTTTAGCAGCTGAACAAATTCCCAGGAAAACCCCGACCACGGAGGAGCCTTCGCCATCACTTTCAGTCACCGTTTCCAATCTGTTTCCGAAAGGAGTTCTTCCCTAAATATGTGTTTTTCCACATATACAAACCAAAACAACATTAGTGGGTTTATTTTTGTAAAGGGAAGGGAGAACCTGCCACCTCGAAATAGCTACAAAGCCCATCGAAAACTTAGACGCTGTGAGGCAAATATCCCCATAGCCAGGTAATGAGAGCCAGGGCCAGCCCTCTGAGCTGCACAAAGCTGCAGCTACCCCTGGTGAATGAGAACAGGCACCTCAGAGGACACAAAAATCTAGGGGCCTGTAAGGAGCACTTCTTGCACATGGTCACTTCCAGGGTCAACTCGAGGGAAGAAAAATCTGTAACGTTTAGTACTTGGAGAAACACTCTTTCGATTCGAGGCGGTTTGGGTTGTGCAGACTGAGGGAACTGCCTCTGTCCTTCATTCATTCCCTCTTTCATCAAATGTTTATTGAGCACAGCTCTGCTGAAGACCTGGCTCTAGGGCTCTTGGAGGATGGATCCAAAACCTGCGGCCTGGAATGAAACATTCAACGAATTCCTTTTCTCTCTCTCTTCAGGCCTGTGTGCCAGGCCCAGTGCCAGGCTCTGCCTGGGTACCTTATGAGTCCCACTCCCAGAAGCTTAGGGTGTAAATCAGAACTGTCTAGGAAGCAATCTAATTAAGGCCTCCTGGTAGATCCAAATGCCCCGGGTCTCAAAGGAAGAAGACAATGATGGTAGAGTAGGAGTTAGAAGAGTAGAGTCCCCCATGCGTCCAGATCACGACGTGATGTAAGAGAGGATCTCAGGCAGACAGGGGCACTAGAGGGCCAGGGGACAAGTGTGTCATTGTGCCTGAGGACTGGCCTGCAACTAGCAGCTGTTGGCTCACATCGTGAGCTTCCCACGGGACTACACCAGCATCCTTTCATACTTTCTTTCACTGTGAACCACAACACTGCTTTTTTTGTTCCTGGGTCCTGAGATTAATCTTGCATGCCTGTGTGTGACAGGTGGAAGTATGTCCTTACACGTGTTTTAACTAATGGCTCATTACTGGTTGAAATTTATCATCTTCAGCCCATCCTTGTCCCTCCCATCTGCCTTCACCTGCTAAATCCTCTTGATCATATTCCAAAGCTATATTTTACTGGTTTGAATCTTGTCTCTGCCACCGCATGGCCCTGGGTAAAAGACTTAACTTCTGAGTTTCACCGCTTGCATCTGATAGCATTGTGAACAAGAAATGAAATCACCTACATAAAGCACTTGGCACAGCGTTGGTGGCCAGTAAATGCTAATTCTTTTTTATCCCCCTTCCAACTTCTTCCTCTGTGTTCCCACCACAGGTTGCTCATCCAGCTATATTTGACTTAGGTTAGAGGCTGCTTTGTATAAAAGTTAGTGACAACTGGTCCTTTACATTGACGATGAATAATTTAAAGGGAAGAAGAATCTATATTGACTATAAGGTAACAGAGATAGAAATAAAAGCACAGCCTTGGAGTGGGGGGCAGGGCGGGAATCATAGCTGATTTGCATATGTACATTCACCAGGGAGTTAGAACCAGTCATTTGTTTATAACCCAATCCTATAATTTCGAATATTTACAAAGCATTCATCAAATCATACACAACCCTATTTTAGAAGAAAATCTTCCGGACATTGGCCACATAAGAAATTTACTCAGTGTTCTAAGGGACAAAGGTAAGTGATGGATGATGGTAAAACAAATTGCTACCAAAAGGGGATATAAATGTGGAACCAAAGAACCCACGAGAGGATGAACATGTGACACTGCTGAAGGATTTGCTGGCTTTGGCTGGATCCCCAGGTGACTGCCAACATCAGTTATATGTAAGTTACTAAAATATGTACCACATAGAGTGCAAAGTGTGGCAGACACCTGAGAAACAGCAACTAGTGGATAATGAATTAACACATACACCATTTGGAGACAACTCCATTTTTTTTCTGACCCATTTGGAAATGAAGCATTAAAAAGGAGATCCTGTAACAAGCAAAGAGAAATGCCAGCTCTCCACCAATGTTCTCTTTCAAGAATTCTTCCAGAATTTAGTGTGTTAATGACTTGTTAAAAATCAAGTGACCCAATATAAGACTTCACTTACCTCCTAGTCTAATTTTTCAAAGACCACCCGTTTCATGAACCAAGTTGAAAAATATCTTTCCCTTATGAGCAAATAAGACTATTTGGGGAAAACGATAAGGGAGTAAAAAATTTAACATCTTTTTTGACCCCACGTCTTTTTTTTTTTTTTTTTTTTTGAGACGGAGTCTCGCTCTGTCGCCCAGGCTGGAGTGCAGTGGCTGGATCTCAGCTCACTGCAAGCTCCACCTCCCGGGTTTATGCTATTCTCCTGCCTCAGCCTCCCGAGTAGCTGGGACTACAGGCGCCCGCCACCTCGCCCAGCTAGTTTTTTGTATTTTTTTTAGTAGAGACGGGGTTTCACCGTGTTAGCCAGGATGGTCTCGATCTCCTGACCTCATGATCCGCCCGTCTCAGCCTCCCAAAGTGCTGGGATTACAGGCTTGAGCCACCGCGCCCGGCTTGACCCCACTTCTTACACCATGAAGAATGTTTTTGCATCTTCAGCAGGGGAGTTCCTGGTCTAAGTCACCAACCAGGTGCCTAAAGCCAGAAAAGTATCACAGAAGGACTAGCCAGCACCTAAATTATCCACCAGCCTCTCCCTGTAACTGGCTGGAGAAAAACCAGAAGCAAATCTTCAAATATCTTCCCACTCTGAGCCCCGCTCAGCACAACAGTATTGCTATAATTCCATGCACTTAGTTGAAGAAATGTACCTTCACTTGCATTTTATTTTGAGCCAAATACACTTGGGGCAATCAAAACAGATGATTGTTAATTGCCCCCACCCTCGCAATGTCTTAGGGCTTAATTAAGAACAGTAATGGCTCCGGGGATAGAAAACATGTTCGAACTCTTAAGTCATCCCTAGCTTAACATGTTCCCTGACCTAGCAGGAATCAGGAAAAATGGTGAGATAGCAAGACAAGCCACAAGGTCACCAGAAGGCGACCTTCCAGTTGGAGGAAGGTGACCACCTTTCAGTGGCGAGGGAGAGGTGACCACCTTCCAGTGGTGGGGTGGGGAGGTGACCACCTTCCAGTTCTAAAGAGAGCAGCAGAAAAAGCGCGAATCAGCGGCTGGTCATTCACAGAGCTGAACTTATATATAACCAGGGAGACAGAGACACACAAATTACAGATATACTCACACGTGTAATACACACGCTTAGCCGTGTGAACCACAATAAGGGTATCCCTGTTGGTAAGATGAGTGGGCCACACACACACACACAGAATTCATGCTTTCTGATACATGCACATGTGCACAGATCAGAAACATTTTCTTTAAAGAGATGTTCATAAATGAAGAAATACGCTTTGTCTCTGCAAATTTGGACCTCTCTGACCTTCCGCATTGAAGGCATGGTATGACTGATCTAAGCTAACGCAAGCCTGGTCACGTTAAGGGTGTGTG
This sequence comes from Macaca nemestrina, assembly GCF_043159975.1. Taxonomy (NCBI): domain Eukaryota; kingdom Metazoa; phylum Chordata; class Mammalia; order Primates; family Cercopithecidae; genus Macaca; species Macaca nemestrina. Next base: position 170,616,827 of record NC_092127.1, read on the forward strand.
CCAGCCTCAGTTCGGGGACCTCCACATTTTCCATAATAATAGGAGATCCTGACATCTTTGCAGCTGTACTTAGCATTCGGGGTGTCAAAATCCCCTAGGATCCCCAAGCCCCACTTGCTGTCACTTATCACAGTGTAGTAGGGCAAACATAATAGATTTCATCCAAACCAACTGCACAACTGGGAGATGGTTTTTAAATTTTATTCAGTAATGAGAGTGGTTTTATTGTTGTAGATACTGGAGGAATACAAATCAGCCAGATTTCTCGTCCATAAAAAAAGCCAGCATTCGAGTCGGGAGGAATGTGAAGTTGAAAAGAAGAATTCTTCTCAAGATTTATGTGTAAATAAAGTTAAAGCAGAAAACAGGGAAACCGGACTCTTTAATATGGCTCTCCTTTAGAAATATTTATACAAGCCTTTGAACCGAGCCCAGCAATTCGGAGTTGATGCCATGCGGTGTTCTCAACATCTTATCAAATATTAAAAACCCCATTCTGCAGAACAATGACACTTTACATGCCAAAAAGGCAAAATAATATTTAAGCAAACTCCCCTTTGTTTTCTACCAAGAGAAACTTGAGCACTTTTTTTTCAACTTTTACGTTTTCGGAAGAGACATGTTTTCCTGTGCTGCAGAATCTGTAAGAAGCTGGCAACCTGGAAATGTTTATTGCACTCATCCTGGTTCTCCCCACGGGACCTCAGGATCTCAGGCTCTGAGCAGTGCTTGAGCACAGTCCAGGGCCTGGGCCAGATACGGAGGAGGCAACTGGTCTCCACAGCTGTGCTGTCTCCTATCCTGTCTCACGCGGTAAGAATGAGACAGGTGCACTGGGCGCGGTGGCTCAGCTTGTAATCCCAGCACTTTGAGAGGCAAGGTGAGAGGATCACTTGAGGTCAGGAGTTCAAGACCAGCCTGACCAACATGGTGAAACCTGGTCTCTACTAAAAATACAAAAGTAGCCGGCCATGGTGGTGCACATTTGTAATCCCAGCTACTTGGGGGACTGAGACAGGAGAATTGTGTGAACCTGGGAGGCAGAGGTTGCAGTGAGCCAAGATCGAGCCACTGCACTCCAGCCTGGGTGACGGAGCGCCTCTGTCTCAAAATAAAAGAACGAGACAGGTAACAACAGTGAAAGTCACTGTGACCTGAGATGATCTGGGAAAGCGCTCTGAAGAAGGCAGGAATGTAGCTGAGCCTAAAAGCAAAGGGCGTACCTAGACAGCTGTTTCAAATTCCACTTCTTATGTATAGTATTCCCTCTACTGAACGGCCTCTTTTATCTTCTCAGAAAACGCCTACGTAAGTCTAAACTCAGGACGTCTCTCCACTGACCTACTTCTCAGCCCAGTTCTTCCCTTCCTGCTCCCTCCAGCCATTCAACTTTTGCAAATTCTGCCAATTACACAGTGAGCATTTTGACAAGAGAGCTGGATTTCACATGGGGCCTCCAGACCTGAGGTGAGAGGAGATTATCCCCAGGTGGAAATAAAGATCTGGTGCTTCCCATAATAAGTTCTCATTAGCCAAAGGCTATAATGTTGAAAATACATGCTATGTATAAAAAGTGACTTGTCTTCAAATTTTTCTTGTAACTAGAAATGTCGTCAGAATTTTAAATGCTCCACCAGCCTAGCCAACATGGTGAAACCCCATCTCTACTAAAAATACAAAAATTAGCCAGGCATGGTGGCACACACCTGTAGTCCCAGCTACTCGGGAGGCTGAGGCAGGAGAATCACTTGAACCCAAGAGGCGGAGGTTGCAGTGAGCCGAGATCCCACCACTGCACTCCAGCCTGGCAACAAAGTGAGACTGTGTCTCAAAAAAAAAAAAAAAAAAAAAAAAAAAAAAAAAAAAAGAGAGAGAAGAATGTGGATATTTATTTGCTTGAATTTAGAATCCATTTACCTGGAGTTGAGGCCTATGAAAACCTGGACAAAAAGATCACCAGGCCGCATGCCTGTCGATGGAATCTTTGGAATGGTCACTAATGGGGTGGGGCTGGGCGCTGGAGGCACTGAGCGGAAGGAGAAATTCTGTCACGGAGACAGAGGTGTGTCCAGGAAGGCTTGGTGAGAGACACACAGATTCGGCACGGGTCCTGAAGGACGCACAAGGGGGAGGGTGGCCGAGAGGAAGTGAGAAGGGCGTCTGGAAGGAACAATGCGGGGCCAGGAACAATGCGGATGGGTCGGCATGATCCCTGGTCAGGGATGAGGGAGGAGCCTGTGACGAGATTGGGCTGCTTCTCCATGTTGGCAGACTGGGCTGCTGCTCTTGCTAACAGGGGACATGACCAAGAGCAAAGGTTACTTAGGACATTTTTCTAGGCATCTAATGTGAGTGTTGCCCAACCGGAACCACAGGCCAGAGTCCAAGTAGGCTGTGAGAAGAGGGGGATGGCCATAGTGGAACAATGGAGAAAACTGTCTAAGATTCGGGGCATTTAACTTACAGGTAGAGAGGAGTGTCGCCCTGAAGCCCTATTCACTCCAGTGGGGACGGTACCAGGTTCAAGAGGCTGGAGAGGAGACCCAGTGCCAGCAAACGAAACATGAGATTTGGGGGGGAAGGTTTTGAGACAGAGTCTCCCTCTGTTGCCCAGGCTGGAGTGCAGTGGTGCCCTCTCGCCTCACTGCAGCCTCTGCCTCCTGGGTTCAAGCAATTCTCCTATCGCAGCCTCCCAAGTAGCTGGGATTACAAGCGTGCGCCACCATGCCCGGCTAATTTTTGTGGAGTTGGGGTTTTGCCATGTTGGCCGGGCTGGTCTCGAACTCCTGACCTCAAGTTATCTGCCTGCCTTGGCCTCCCAAAGTGTTGGGATTACAGGCATGAGCCACCGCAGGGCCCATGGGATTTTATTCGAGGCTTACATATAGGGGAGAAGGTCCAGTGGCCGTGGAGTGAACAAGAAATCTGCCTTCCCTACAGTAAAGTGATGGCGGCTGGGCAGGAAAACCACAGCTCCTTGCAAAAAGCACGCAGTTTATGTAGCATTTCCGCTTAACACCTTCCCCCCTTCCCCCGAACAACCGCCACCTGGCAATCCTCATTCAACCTGAAACTCAGGGCCTGGATCCCCATGTTCCATGGGATGGGCCAGCGACTCAGATGTTCCTGATAGACATGGAACAAATCTCCGAGTTCGCCACTCCTGGATTCCCTAACTCAGAACACACATTCAGGTGCATCTGCCATACAGAGTCCTTCGCAGAGTACACTTAAATTATTGCAATCATGTGCACTTACCTACGAGGAGTCAGGGCTCAGCAGAAGTAAGGATGTCTTTCTCATAATAGAAGGGCCAAGTCATGGCAGACTTTGCACCTGGGTTAAGTCGTTTCGATGAATCCAAGAAGGCAGAGAGGTTTCCTCTCATGTACCATTTCTGAGGAAATCATAGCACCTGCCTGGAGGGCTGTGCTAAGGACATCAGCTCCTCAGACTTTCCTACAGACCTCTGCGTAAACAGCCCTGTTCCCCTGCCTGACTGCATTTCCCACCACTGAGCTCAGCTGGGCTCACTATGGGGAAAAATGGCCCAACGGTTAGCCCTACCCCTCAGTGGGGCCATCTGTATGTTGACACAATGCCAACCACAACATTCCCATCCCTGAGCAAGTTTATGCAGCAACTGTAACACTTGAGCCCTGGCTGGGAGAGGTCCTTGTGGAGTTTTTCCAACTCTAACATTTTAGGATGGAACCAAGGTGATAAAAACACCAAAGCTTAAACCTACTTAGGTGGGTCCAAGATGAAATTGACCAGGCTTTGATAACAGAGAACTACAGCGTCCCTGTTCACACTCAGCTGTCAAGTGGATTAACCAGGACTCAAAAGGTGTTTCAAAACTCAAAGCACCACACCAAAGAATTCAACCAGTGAAATATTAACGGGTTGTGCTGGAAGATAAAATTAAATACTTAGTATTTGTCGAATACCAAAGCAAATTACACCAAATAACTCAAAGTGAAATATTTAATTAGCTGCTCTGAAACGGATTTGTTCTGAAACCATTAATCTCATTAACACACACAACTTCCCTTTCGCAGTACCTGCTTTGTTTTTGTATGAGGCTGACACGCAGCTCACATTTGTCTACTTGTGTATGTGGATATCTCTAAGAGCCTCCTCGTAATACAAACTGTGTTTCTGCTTCCTTGCTTCCCATATTTGTGGGTAACATTCATTATCCACAAAACAAAATAAAGAAATTGCTCCAAATGAGAAACAGTCGATGTTTCCAACTGCACAGAGAAGGGGCTATTTTTCCAGCGTGCACTGCAGATGTGGCAGCTGAATGCATGTGCACACGAAAACGCTAAATGAACAGCCCGCATAATCGTGACAATTATACGTTGCAATATGTTCTGTTTCTACTCATCAACTCGGGAAGTTCCAAGGAGGGGTAAAAAGTCGGTCGTTCTGTTCTCTTAAAACTGCAGTTTTGTGGACTCTACCTGCTTACTGATAAATTTGACATTATTGAAAAAATACTGTAATAAATTTAGAAACAAAGATTATTCCCACTGAAAAATTACATAATTAACATTTGGAAAGCAGCTGGAATTGGGGCGTATTGGAAAAATAACAATACAATACTGCCATCTAGAGGAAATTAGGAGAAACCACAGCCCTTTTTTATTTTTCTGATTGCCATCTTCCAGTTGTAAAATCAGCAGCGTAATACAAGGGTTTGCTGGCTGGTATATGTGATAACGATGAGGAAGGGAGACTCACAGTTCCAAACAATGCAATCTTTAAATGAGAGATTTCAAAATTTTTCTTCACGTCCCTGAACTCTGAGGCGTCGGAGAGGTTGAGGAGGGGCACGTTAACCAGAAAAAGAGGGGCAAACTCAGACCTCCACAAGGCCCGCCAAGAGCCTGCATGCATGCGCAGCCCAGTCTTAGTACTGCCCTTCCTTTATTTATTTATTTATTTATTTATTTATTTATTTTTGCGTGTTTTGGGTTTTTTTGTTTAAGGAAAGCTGAAAATATGTGCATGTGTGTGAAATCTCCAGGTATTTTAATTTGGCAACTTCTAAAAAATTTAGCTGCGCTGTCTGAATAAAACATGTCTGAAGACCAGCTTTGGCTCAAAGCCAGCCAATTTGTGACAGCCAGTTTGTGACCCTTGGAATAGAAGAAAAAATATTGCCAGTGAATACTGACCAAATGAAACACGAAGAGAGAACCCAGGGGCTGTTACCAGCTTAGAAATGTGTCCAGTGCTTATGTGCCACACTGAAATGCCAGTGTAGTCAAGTGAGAAGACAAGATTCGAACACAGCATTGGCTTTAGCTGCCCTGCCCTCTGTAATTTATACACCTGTGCACAGTAAGGCTTAATGAAACCATGCACCGTCTTTTTTTTTTTTGGAAGGAGTTTCGCTCTTGTTGCCCAGGCTGGAGTGCAAGGGTATGATCTAGGCTCACTGCAACCTCCGCCTCCCAGGTTCAAGTGATTCTCCTGCCTCAGCCTCTCGAGTAGCTGGGATTACAGGTGCATACCATTCACGCCTGGCTAATTTTTGTATTTTTAGTAGAGACGGCATTTCATCACATTGGCCAGGCTGGTCTCCAACTCCCGACCTCAGGTGATCCGCCCACCTCGGCCTCCCAAAGTGCTGGGATTACAGGCGGGAGCCACTGAGCCCGGCCTGTGCACCATCTGTCTGCAAATGCAGTAAGCGGATTCCCCATTCACATGCTGATTCATCAGTAGGTTAGGCCAGTCATTTCTCTAACCCTGGTTACGCCTGAGAAATCTCCCCCAAGAGTTCATCACCAGGTGATGGAAGACACAATGGGGAGAGCAACAAAGGAGAAGAAAGCACTAAAAGTCAAAGACAGAAATTGCCAAAGAAGACAGAGGCTATTGTTCTGATGTTTTCAAATAATCACATCGTTAAACAAGGAAAAAAATCATAACTAACAATGGCCACAATGTCAAATAACCAAAAGAGACTGAGAGAAAAAAATGTGTACGAAGTGATGCCAGGCTCTGTGTGTGTCTCTATTGAGTAAATAAATTTTTGCACGTAGGGAGCACAATGCCAAACAAGTTGAGAGGTTGCCATTGATTTGCACTCTCAGCTAATTTGCACCGAGGTGCCCCAGCTTGTTTTCCCTCTTGGTTAAATAATCGAGGGGTTATAACTGTCACAGAATAAAGAAAACCATGACATGTGCATCACAGTTTTTATATCTGATTCCACATACTTCTGATAAACAGATTAAGGAAGGACATTTCAAATATGTGTATGAGAGAGCCTGGGAGGGGAAGGTTCATGGGGCATAGCAGAGAGGTGAGGGAGGGGCAGCCTCCCAACTTGCCCTTTTCCTTCTTGTTCCATTGTTTCAATGTACGAAAAAGGAGTGTTGAAATGTACTCTTGTAATTGTGGATTTGTCTGGTTCTTGCCTTAATTCCACGAGTTTTTGTTTCATGCCTTTTGAAGCTCTGTTATCATGTACTTCTTATATAAACACACGTATTTAGGATGTTTGTGCACTGTTGGTAAATTAACCCTTTCCTCATTATGAAATGTCCCTCTTTCTATGTAGTAATAATGTTTGTCTTAAAGGCTACTTTGGGTGAAATTGATATAAGCATACCAGCTTTCTTATGCCTACTATTTTCTGATACATAATTTCCCCTCCTTTTTTACATGTCTATTTATACTTAAATTTCATCATTTATGGGCAACACACTGTGGGTCTTACATTTTTATTCAGTCAGAAGTTCTCTGCCTCTTGAATGAAGAGTGTAGTCAGTTCACTTTAAGTAATTATTAATATGACTAGGTTTAATTGTATTATCTTGCTATTTGTTTTGTGTTTTTCCAGTCTTTTTTTTTTTTTTTTCTCTTTTTCTGAGATGGAGTCTTGTTCTGTCACCCAGGCTGGAGTGCAGTGGTGCAATCTTGGCTCACTGCAACCTCCGCCCCCCAAATTTAAGCAATTCTCCTGCCTTAGCCTCCAAAGTAGCTGGGATTACAGGCACGCGCCACCACGCATGGCTAGTTTTTGTATTTTTAGTAGAGGCAGGGTTTCACCATGTTGGCCAGGCTGGTATTGAACTCCTGACCTCGTGATCCGCCCAACTCGGCCTCCCAAAGTGCTGGGATTACAGACATGAGTCACCGCGCGTGGTCTTTCCATTCCATTTTGTTTGTTCTTGTTCCTCCATCTCGTCTTGCTTGCTTTCTTTTGAATTAACCACATTTTTAATATTCTGTGCCTTCCATCGAGGTTTTAGGTATGTCTTATTTTTTATAGCAGCTGCTCTAGTGAGCACATTAACCCTTACCTTACCACACACTACAGAGTAATATTCCACTTCACGTGAAATGCAAGGTGCTTTCAAGAGTACAGTTTCATTTTTCTCCCCTGAGCTATTATTGTCATATTTTATTCAACATATATTATACATTTCAAAATGCAATATTACCTTTGCTTCAAAGTGTTATATGTTTGTTAAAGAACTTGAGAAGTAAGGTCGGGCATGGTGGCTCACTCCTTTAATCCCAGAACTTTGGGAGGACAAGGCAGGAGGATCGCTTGAGGTCAGGAGTTCAAGGCCAGCAGGGCCAACATAACAAGACCCTGGATAAAATTTCTTTTCATCTTCCAATTGATCTCAACTTTTAAAAATATAAAGAAAAAAGAAATTGAGAATAAAACAGACAGTACTTTTTATATTTATCCATATATTTAAAACTTCCGGTGCTTTGCTTTACTTTCCATAGGTCTGAGTTTTCACCTAATATCATTTCTTTGGAGGCTAAAGAACTTCCGTTAGCATTTCTCTTGGTGTAGCTCTGCTGGCAACACATCTTCTCAGCTTTTTAGAAATGGATCTGAAAATCTATTTTATTCTAATTTTTGAAGGATATTCATGCCAGATAAAATTAGCATGAAAACACCTGTCTTTGCGACAGTTTTCCTTCTTCTCTCAATGGGTTTAAGAAGTTCTTTTATGTCTTCTGGCCCTCATTGCTTCCTAGGAGAAGGCATTTGTCATAGGCATTATTGTTCTCCTGCGTTGGATCTTTTTTCTTTGGCATCTTTTAAGATTTTCTAAGTGGCGTTCTCTGTGTACTTACCTTGCTTGGGATTTACTGAGCGTCTTGGATAAATATTAATTTTTTTCTACCCAATTTTGGGGATTTTCAGGTATTGTTTTCTCAAATATTTTTTCTGCCCATTCCCTCCCTTCTCCCTTTCTTGAATCCCAATTATGTGGATGTTAGACAACTTAATAATCTCACGTGATCACTAAGTCTCTGTTCGTTGTTTTCATCTTTCCTATTTTTTTCTCTTTCTTCTTCAGATGGAATAATTTTTATTGATTTCAAGCTCACTCTACTTTTTCTTGTGAAGTCTCCAATCTACTGTCAAACCCATCCAGTAAAGTCTTCATTTCTAACAGCGCACCTTTCGGTTATAGAATTTTCATTTGTTTCTTTTTATAATGCTTATTGCTCTATTGAGGTTTTCCATTTGAAGTTTTCCACCTATTCACTTACTGTGTCCATTTTTTCCTTTTTACCCCTGAACACATTTGCAATGGCAATCTTAAAATTTTAGTCTTTACAACATCTGAGTCATATAAAACTCTACTCCCATTAACTGGGTTTTGTTCCCTTGATCGTCAGTAACATAATTCTAATTTCTTATATGTCTAGAAATTTTTTGTTCTATACTGGGTGTTGTGTGTGATACATTATGAAGAGTCTGGATTATGTTGTCTTCTTTAAAGAACATTAGTTTTGTTCTGCAAAGCAGTCAGTTGGTGCCAAGTTCCCCTACTCTGGCTTGGTTTATTCCTTTTCTAGGGTGGTTCTGTTTTACATTTATTCCTAGTCCAGGACATTATTGTAGGAGTTGGCAAATATTGTCTGCACAGGACCAGGTAGCAAATATTTTGATCTTTGTGAGTCAAATATGGTCTCTGTCTCATTTTCCTTCTTCCTCTCCTTTCCCCTCTCCTCCTCTTCCTTCACCCATCTTCTCCTGATGATGCTGCTTCTAAAATGCAGAATTATTGTTGGCTTGGAGGATGCACAAAAACAAGCCCATAATCCAGATTTGGCCAGTTTTCTGACCTCTGCTCTAGAACATGATCCTACTCCTAGCATGTGGCCTTTATGAGGTTTGAAGCATTCATTGAAAACATTCCATCTGGTCTGGCCAAAACTCCAATGTCTCACAGTACCATACAACCCCTAGCCAATCAAAAGCCACTCTCTGCTAAGCCTCATGAAGGCTCACTCGGTGTATGTACCACCTAGCCCTGGGCGAAGGACCCATAAGAAACCCAAATCCTCCTTACCTACACTAAAGTTCAAAAAACGCACCAGACAGAAAGCTGCAGTGACTGTGTGGTTCACTTGATGTGTTTCTCTTCTCTCAAGGAATATGGTCTGGCAATACTTGTTTTTCAGTGTGTGAAACTAACTTCCTCATATTTATTGACCTGTTTTATATTTGCTTATGGCAGAACAGTTAACCCTTATCAGAGCCAGAAATGGAAGTCCCTATACATTATGCTTTGAACAGGTTGTGTTTTAGTGACTCTGAAACCTACGAGTGGAGCTGTATAGAGGGCAGATTATGAGGAATGGGCGGGATGTATAAAAATACAAATTGTTAGTATAAGACACTTGACATTACATCAAGGGGTAAAACTTCACTGGGTAAACACACAATTGATAAGAGAAAAGGGCTAAGAACTGGATCAGGGTAAACATAAAGAAGAGAGCTACCTGAGAGCTAAATGGGGAGAGTTGTCCAGTGGAAGAGAGCTCAGCTTTCTCTGGCTTAATTTTTTTCTCAGAGATTTTATATTTTAGGAATGTCCCAAAGAGTTTTGTGTGTCCTCACTTTCTGTAATATGTCCTTACCCTCAGGGGGACATAGCGATGCAAATCTTATAAAATGGTTATCCATTGCATCTTTGCAAATGATTTTGCTCTCTTCCATTCCAGTATGATCAATCACTGTAATAAAAAGAAGTCCCACCACCATTGAGTCCTATCATCAACTTCTGGCTTTTCTCTCATACTTCCCTGAAGGTTCTGCTACAAGCCACAAGCTGAAAAGTAGTCTTTGAACAGACAGACATCCTCAGAACCTCAACGAAAAGGATGAGGTACTTTTACTCATCAATACTTTTAGTTAATAGACTCATTACTTACATGAGAACAGACTTGCAAGCAGATACCACTTAAACAACTACAGATTGTAGCAAGGGAGTCAGGATTTTTAGGGCTCTGTTTTATTATGGAAGCAGTAACTTTGTAAAAGCAGAATATAGTTTCAAGAGCCAGTGCAAGTAATAATTACATGAGACTGAATGAACTGATAAAATGAATATAATTGTGGTTGTTTGTGATATTTTAATTTACTTATTGTGTATTAGCATTATTTTTAATATTCTATTTTATTATAGGCATACAGTGAGCCCTTTTACTTTCTTCTTGACCTATCCCTGGCCTTTAAACTAAGAGTCATTGAACTATGGTCCATGGGCTAACTCCAGCTCACTCCACGTCAAATGCAGCCCATGACAGGCAAAATCCAGATATGCCCCCTTTTTACATACTGTCTATGGCTGCTTTCATGTTACAATGGCAGATTTGAGCAGAAATCTTACGTCAGACACTCATGGCCTGCAAAATGCCTGTAGTCCCAGCTACTCAGGAGGCTGAGGCAAGAGAATCGCTTGAACCCAGGAGGAGGAGGTTGCAGTGAGCTGAGATTGCACCCCTGCTCTCCAGCCTGGCGACAGAGCGAGACTCCGTCTCAAAAACAAACAAACAAACAAAAAAAGGAAAACGTTTATTATCTGGTCCTTTACAATAAAAGTTTGCTGACCTCTGTTTTAGACTATGCTTTCGCATACTAAAATGAAATATTATTTAAATAGTATTATATTCTCACGGACCCCTCAAAATTCAGGGACAAATAGTTTTAAGTCTGTTTGCCTTTAAAAGCAAGGTAGTTTTGGCAAGGAGCCAATAAGAAGCTCTTGTTGTTGTTGTCGTTAATCAAGATAAAGTGAGGGAAAAAATCAATTGTACAACCAAAGCCTTAAAGTGTTATATTAGAATAAATCTTATTTAAGCAGGTATGGCAAGCCCCCATTGATAACAGGAGTTGTGTTTCATATGTGGAACCAAGGCTCACAAAACCCTCCCAGGAGATTGGTCTACTCTATGGCTTTTGGAGTTCTGGATATTTAGTTAGAGGAGAGAATCACTTCCTGGCAGACTAAGTACCTTAACAGATTGGAAGTGGGAGGAGGAAGAGGTCAAGAAAATAAATTCATCAACATTTACAGGTACTCCAAGCAACACTGGTAGAAATTAATTTCTCGGGGTTGGTTTCCTAGCTTCAGGACATGAGCACAAATAAGAGTGATACAAAGTTCTCTGGAGTAATACAGCCTGTTGAAAACACAACACTAGATTCCCTGTTAGTTCTTATGACAGAGGTTAATTTTTGGCCTTAATAGTTGACTAACACTATATGGCACTGAATGTGCTGACCATAGTTCAAGGAAATTTACATATGTTAATTAACACTTCTTGCTGCATTGTTAATTAACAGGACAAAATAAAATAACAACAGCTTTTGAGATCAAGAATAATATTTAGGGATTTTTTATGATCACAGAGGATGGCTGTTAGAAAAGTGTCCAAGAAAGAAGAAAAATGGCAGCTAGGAGGCAGGACTGTCAGCCCCCACTTGAACAGATGGAACAGTGTGTGGAGACTCACATTGTGAACCTTGACTCCAAGAACTACTGCAAGAACATACCAAGAAAACCAAAATAATTCACAGGCACTTTGGAGGAAGCAGCTTGCTGCTGCAAACTCCATAAGTAGCCAGAAAACTGTGAGCACCCAAAGTGTGAGAAGGGGAAGGCCTGCCTCCAAACACACAGCCTTACTAGAGGACCGGAAAATCCAGATCACCAGAGAAGGATTTAACCTTACCTAGAGCTGAAAAAAACTTAGAGAGCCCAGTGAAATATAAAGGTAGAAGAAGCAGTGAGAAGAGCCCTGTGGGCACTCCCAGTCCCCAGCGAAGCCATGTCTGACTTTGTCTCACAGGGGTCCTTGGGGAGGGCTGCCAGTAGAATTGAGGAAGGACCATAGGCAGAAGGAAACTTCTAGATGAATTTTGTAATAATTTCATGAGCATGAACCTTCCTGGGCAGAACCTTCCAGGGCAGCAAACAGGAAGTGCAGATATGAACACAGAAACAAGTGGGGAAGGGTGGGGCCTGAAAGCCCTGCCTGCATTCTCAGTGGGGAGGCTTGTAGCCTGGGGTGAGATCTCAGCCCTGCTCACCCGCTGCCTGGATATAAATTTGCTGCTGGTGGCGAGAGTGAGACTAGCCGTATGGTTGTGTGGGAACTGGGTGAGGCCTATCACTGCTGGCTTTCCCCCACTTCCCTGGCGACCTGTATGACACAGCCAAAGGCAGCCATAATCCTCCTGGGAACATAATTCCGTTGGCCTGAGAACCATTCCCCCATCTCCCATAGTGGCCACAGCAAGCCCCACCCAAGGAAAGTTGAAGTTCAGGCATGCTTATCCCTGCCCCGACTCGATGGTTTTTCTCTACTTGCTGTGGTAGCCCAAGACAAAAGACAGAATCTCTTGTGATTTCTATGACCCTGCCCATTACCTGAGAAACCTGAATACTTATCCAGGTGACCTCAGGGCAAGCTTGTATCAGCTGATGCCCTCTTGAAAGCAAAACCACCTGGCTGGAGGCCAACCAACTGCTACCACAACCAGCCTTTGAGAAAACCAGTGCACAAAACAAAACTACAACCAAGGACCCTCACAGAGTCCACTTCACTCCCCTGCTACCTCCACCAGAGCAGGTGCAAATATCCACAGCTGAAAGACCTGAAGATGAATCACATTACCGAACTCTTAGTACCAGCCCAGAGCCCTGTAGCTCTGCTGTGTGGTAGACCCAGAAAAGCAGTAACAATAACTGTAGTCTGGTTCTCAGGAAGCCCCAACCCTAGTGGAAGGGGGGGAGTGCCACATCAAGGGACCACCCAATGGGACAAAAGAATCTAAACAGCAGCCTTTGAACACCAGATCTTTCACCTGACATAGTCTACCCAAATGAGAAGGAAGCAGAAAAACAAATCTGGTAATATGATGAAGAAAGGTTTTTTAACAATCCCAAAAGATCAGACTAGCTCACAAGCAATGAATCCAAACCAAGAAATCTCTGAGTTGCAAGAAAAAGAATTCCTAAGTTCGATTATTAAGCTATTCAAAGAGGAATCAGAGAAAGGTGAAAACCAATTTAAAGAATTTTTTTAAATAATAGAGAATATGAACCAGAAAAATCTCCAGAGAAATAAATAGCACCAATAAAAAAAAAATCACAACTTCTGGAAATAAATAAACACTTAGAGAAATGCAAAATACACTGGAAAGTCTCAACAATAGAATTGAACAAGTAGAAGAAAGAACTTCAGAGCTCCAAGACAAGTCTTTCAAATTAACCATTCTGACAAAGACAAAGAGAAAAGAATCAAAAGAAATGAACAAAGCCTCCAAGAAGTTTGGGATTATGTTAAATAACCAAACCTAAGAATAATTGGTGTTCCTGACAAAGAAGAAAAATCTAAAAGTCTAGAAAACTTATTTGAGGGAATGGTTGAGGAAAACTTCCCTGGACTTACTAGAGAGTTAGGCATCCAAATAGAAGCTCAAAGAACATCTGGGTAATTCATTGCAAAAAGATCATCACCTAGACACGTAGTAATCAGATTATCTAAAGTCAAGACAAAGGAAAGAATCTTAAGAGCTGTGAGGCAAAAGCATCAGGTAATCTATAAAGGATTATCAGATTAACAGCAGATTTCTCAGCGGAAACCCTACAAGTTAGGAGGAGTAAGGTCCTATCTTTAGCATCCTTAAACAAAACAATTATCAGCGAATAATCTTGTATCCAGTGAAACTAAGTTTCATAAATGAGGGAAAGATAAAGTCTTTTTCAGACAAACAAGTGCTGGGAGAATTCACCACTACCAAGCTAGCACTAGAAGAACTGCTAAAAGGAGTTCTAAATCTTGAAACAAAGTCTCAAAATATACCAAAATAGAACCTCCATAAAGCATAAATACCACAGGGCCTATAAAACAATAACCCAATGAAACAAAACAAAACAAAAAACAAGGTATTTGGGCAACAACTAGTACAATGAACAGAATAGCACCTCACATCTCAATACTGATGTAGAATGGCAGAATGGATAAGAATTCACAGAAATTCACAAGTATCTGCTGTCTTCCAGAAACTCACCTAACACACAAGAACTCACATAAACTTAAGGTAAATATAAACTTAAAGGTAAAGGTGGAAAAAGATATTCCGTGCAAATGGACACCAAAAGCGATCAAGAGTAGTTATTCTCATATCAGACAAAAACAGACTTTAAATCAACAACAGCAAAAAAACTCAGAGAGGGACATTGTATAATGATAAAAGGACTAGTCCAACAGGAAAATATCACTACCCTAAATATATATGCACCAAATACTGGAGCTCCCAAATTCGTAAAACATTTACTACTAGACCTAAGAAATGAGACAGATTGCCACACAATAAGTGGGGAAGTTCAATACTCCACTGACAGCACTAGGGAGGTCATCAAGACAGAAAGTCAACAAAGAAACAATGTGCTTAAACTATATCCTGCAACAAATGGACTTAAGAAATTTTTACAGAACATTCCACCTAACAACTGCAGATTATACATTCTATTCACCAGCACATAGAACATCAGCATATGGTCTCCAAGATAGACCATATGATAGGCCACAAAACAAGTCTCAACAAATTTAAGAAAATCAAAATTATATCAAGTACTCTCTCAGACCACAGTGGACTAAAATTGAAAATCAACTCCAAAAGGAAGCCTCAAAACCATGCAAATATGTGGAAATTAAATAATCTGCTCCTGAATGATCGTTGGGTCAATGATCTCGAAATCAAAAAGGAAATTTAAAAAACTCCTTGAAATGAATAATAATGACACAACCTATCATAACCTCTGGGATACAGCAAACACAGGGCTAAGAAGAAAGTTCATAGCATTAAATGCCTATATCACAGAGTCTGAAAGAGTGCAAAAAGACAATCTAAGGTCACACCTCAAGGAACTAGAGAAACAAGAACAAACCAAACCTAAACCCAGCAGAAAAATAGAAATAGCCAGCATCAGAGCAGAACTGAATGAAATTGAAACAAAAAAGTACAAAAGATAAATGAAATCAAAAGCTGGTTCCTTGAAAAGATAGATAATATTGATAGACCATTAGTGAGATTAACCAAGAAAAGAAAACACAAATCCAAATAAGCTCATTTAGAAATGAAACAGGAGATATTACAACTGATACCACAGAAATACAAAAGATCATTCAAGGCTACTATGAATACCTTTAAAAGCACAAACTAGAAAACCTGGATAAGATGGATAAATTCCTGGAAATATACCACCCTCCTAGATTAAACCAGGAAGAAATAGAAACTCTGAACAGATCAATAACAAGCAGTTAGATTGAAATAGTAATAAAAAAAATTGCCAACACAAAAAAAGTCCAGGACCAGATGGATTCGCAGCTGAATTCTATCAGACATTCAAGGAAGAATTGTTACTAATTCCATTGAAACTATTCCAAAAGATAGAGAAAGAAGAATCCTCCCTAAATCATTCTATGAAGCCAGTGTCACACTAATACCAAAACCAGGAAAGGACATAACAAAAAAAAAGAAATCTACAGACCAATATCTCAGATGAATATAGATGCACAAGTCCTCAACAAAATACTAGCTAACTGAGTCCAACAGCATATCAAAAAGATAATCCACCATGATCAAGTGGGTTTCATACCAAGAATGCAGGGATGGTTTAACATACGCAAGTCAATAAATGTGATACCCCACATAAACAGAATCAAAAACAAAAATCATATGATCATCTCAATGGACACAGAAAAAGCATTTGACAAAATCCAGCATCACTTTATGATTAAAACCTTCAGAAAAATCAACATAGAAAGGACAAACCTTAAGGTAATAAAACTATCTATGACAAACCCACAGCCAGTATTATACTGAACGGAGAAAAGTTGAAAGCATTCCCCTAGAGAAATGGAACAAGACAAGGATGACCACTTTCACCACTTCTATTCAACATAGCTCTGGAAGTCCTAGCCGAGCAATCAGACACGATAAAGAAATAAAGGGCATTGAAATAGATAAAGTCAAACTGTCGCTGTTTGCCAATGATATGATCATATATCTAGAAAATCCCAAACACGCATCCAAAAAGCTTCTAGAACTGATAAATGAGTTCAGCAAAGTTTCAGGATACAAAATCAAGGTACACAGATCAGCACTGCCATACAACAACAGCAACCAAGCTGAGAATCAAATCAATAAATCGATTCCTTTTACAATGGCTGCAAAATAAAATAAAATACTTAAAAATATACCGAACCGAGAAGGTGAAAGACCTCTACAAGGAAAACTACAAAACACTGCTGAAAGAAATAGATGATACAAACAAATGGAAACACACTCCATGCTCATGGATGGGCAGAATCAATATTGTGAAAATGACCATACTGCCAAAAGCAATCTACAAATTCAATGCAGTTCCCATCAAAACACCATTGTCATTCTTCATAGAACTAGAAAAAACAACCCTAAAATACATATGGAACTAAAAATGAAGCCACATAGCCAAAGCAAGACTAAGCAAAAAGAACAAAGCTGGAGGTATCACATTACCCAACCTCGAACTATAAGGTGAGAGTCCCCCAAACAGCATGGTACTGGTATAAAAATAGGCACATATGGCTGAGCACAGTGGCTCACTCCTGTAATCCCAGCACTTTGGGAAGCTGAGGAGGGATGATCACCTGAGGATGCGAGTTCAAGACCAGCCTGGCCAACATGTTGAAACCCCATCTCTACTTAAAATACAAAAAGTAGACTGGCATGGTGGTGGGCACCTGCATTCCCAGCTACTCAGGGGGCTGAGGCATGAGACTCTCTTGAATCTGGGAGATGGAGTTCGCAGTGAGCCGAGATGGCACCACTGCACTCCAACCTGGGCAACAGAGTGAGACTTTGTCTCAAAAATAAATAAATAAATAAATAAATAAAAATTTAGAAATAATAATAGGCACATAAACCAATGGAACAGAACAGAGAACCCAGAAATAAAGCCAAATACTTACGGCCAACTGATCTTCAACAAAGCAAACAAAAACATAAAATAGGGAAAACACAACCTATTCAACAAATGGTTCTGGGATAATTGGCAAGCCACATCTAGAAGAATGAAACTGGATCCTCATTTCTCACTTTATACAAAAATCAACTCAAGGTGGATCAAAGACTTAAATCTAAGACCTGAAACCAAAAATAGTCTAGAAGATAACATCAGAAAAACCCTCTAGATATCGACTTAGGCAAAGACTTCATGATCAAAAACCCAAAGGCAAATGTAACATCAACAAAGATGAATAGATGGTACTTAATTAAACTAAAAGCTTCTGCATTGCAAAAGAAATAATCAGCAGAGTTAACAGGCAACCCACAGAGTGGGAGGAAATCTTTGCAAACTGTGCATCCGACAAAGGACTAATATCCAGAGTCTACAAGGAACTCAAGCAAGTCTCCAAGAAAATAATAATAATAATAATAATCCCATCAAAAAGTGGGCTAAGGACATGAATGGACAATTCTCAAAAGAAGATACACAAATGGCCAACAAACATATGAAAAATGCCCAACATCAGGGAAATGCAAATCAAAACCACAATGTGACACCACCTTACTCCTGCAAGAATGACCATGATTAAAAAACCAAAAAATAATATATGTTGGCATGATATGGTCAAAAGGGAACACTGTTACACTGCTGGCGGGAGGGTAAACTAGTACAGCCACTATAGAAAACAGTGTGGAGATTCCTTAAAGAGCTAAAAGTAGATCTACCATTTGATCCAGCAATCCCACTACTGGGTGTCTACCCAGAGGAAAAGAAGTCATTACATGAAAAAGACACATGCACACACGTTTATAGCAGCACAATTCACAATTGCGCAAATATGGAACCAGCTCACAATGAGTGAATAAAGAAAATGTGGTATATATATACCATGGAATATACACCAGCCAGAAAAAGGAATCAAGTAACGGCATTTGCAGCAACCTAGATTGAGTTGGAGACCATTATTCTAAGTGAAGTAATTAGGAATGGAAAACCAAACAGTATACGTTCTCACTTTTAAGTTGGAACTAAGCTATGAGGATGTAAAGGCACAAGAATGATTTAATGGGCTACGGGGACTCGGGGAAGTGTGGTGGGGGGTGGGGGATGGTGTGGATAAAAGACTGCACATTGGGTACAGTGTACACTGCTCGGAGGATGGGTGCACCAAAATTTCAGAAATCACCACTCAAGAACTTATCCATGTAACCTAACACCACCTGATCCCCAAAAACCCATTGAAATAAAAAATATATTTTAAAAAGAAATTGACATAGGAGCCTAACATCTGCCCCCTCCAAATCTGGAGTATAGGCAGACATGGATGTCAGGTGAGGAAGTGGTTTTCTCTAAATGGCTGTGTTGGTCTGAATTCAGATTTCCTTTACTGAGCAGTGAACTTTGGCCGGCTACTAGGATTCATGGAGTGGCTCCTCAACTCTACATTTCATTTATAAAAATGCTTGCAGGTTGCTTCATCTCAGAGAATTTTGAACTGGAAAGAAGCTTATGAGGTCATCCTTTTCCCTTACCCCAATGTCATCTTTTCATCTTTTGGAAGAATTTCCATTTAGTGGTCTCTGACCTAGAGTCACCTGTACTTTCTTCTAAGATCTTCCTGGAAACTGATGTGCAAAATCAGCAGCAGTGGCAGCAACTCACCTTTCTCCCGTCCACATTGGTGCACATTCGAACATTTTACCGAGTAGCTCCGTAGCTATTCTTTTATCTAGATTAAAGCAATTTTTTATTTTTCTAAAAAAAGAAACAGCATCCAAAACCTGGAATTAAGCAAAAGAGATTTTTACATGTCCTTTTAGTGCGTGTTGAACATTGCATAGCAGGCCTGCCTGGAGTTCTGATTCTCTAGGAGTGTATGCTTTATTTGACTTGCTATTTACTATTTAGGATATTTTTCAACTTTGTAAGGGTGGATGTTAATTGTAGAAAGCTGATAGAAATGTAAATTATTCTTGTTCAATAGGAAGGAAAATGAAACTCATCCCTGCAGAGATGCAAATGAAAATATTATAACCCAAAGGTTATAGTTTATTTTGTATGTAATTAAACTATCTTATTGCAATTACTTTATATGCCCAGTCCTTTATATTTTCTTTAATTCAGTTTTACCATGCTGCTGGCCCTTTCATTAATAAGTTTAATGATTCTTTGACACCACTTCCCTTAAAATAAAACTTAGATATATAATCACTGGCTATCTTCCTAGGTGCTTGGATAAGATATGAAAGCAAGAGAGTTAAGAGTTTTTTCCGGCCAGGCGCAGTGGCTCAAGCCTGTAATCCCAGCACTTTGGGAGGCCAAGACGGGTGGATCACGAGGTCAGGAGATCGAGACCATCCTGGCTAACACAGTGAAACCCTGTCTCTACTAAAAAAAATACAAAAAACTAGCCGGGCGAGGTGGCGGGCCCCTGTAGTCCCAGCTACTCGGGAGGCTGAGGCAGGAGAATGGCGTGAACCCGGGAGGCGGAGCTTGCAGTGAGCTGAGATCCGGCCACTGCACTCCAGCCTGGGTGACAAGGTGAGACTCCGTCTCAAAAAAAAAAAAAAAAAAGAATTTTTTTCTTTTAAGATAAAGATTTGAGCTTATTTCATAATGTGAAAAAAAGCCATGGAAAGAGAGATGTTAGAGAAACAGTAAAGATAGGACAATTAATGAGTCAAATCCTGGAAAGAGCAGGAGGGCAAAAAATTCAAAACACAAATGTCTGGATGACTCTTGGTTACAGAAATAACTTTTCTTCTGATAGTGAAGAAAGGAGGAAAGGCTGGCTGTGTGTATACACACACACACACAAATTTTGTAAGTAAAGGGCAAGAATTTGAAGATGTTCATACCAAATGAGCAGTCTTACTGAGAGTCAGGATTGGGTGGTGCAGCAGATGATGTGAAGAGATCATATGGATTTGAATATTCACTGATGGAAACAGGAAAGAGACCTATTGGAACAACCGCGGAGTCGGGGGTAAAAAGGGAGTTGGCTGTACTCATCTGTGGCGGGAAATCAGGGATGTACAGGAAAAGCTCAGGTGCTTGCAGTGATGTGCTGTGGGATTGAGGTAGGTCAACGTAGGAAGGAAAGCCAGCATGTGGCGAATGGACACAGAAAACATGGGTGATATCAAGCATAAGATCCATGACAAGGCTGAAAAGGAGAAGTGGCAGCAAAGGAGTTGGCCCCTGGAAGAGTAGGCAGTTTTGGCCAAAAAGGCACAGGAAGAGGTTGGCGATAATGAGTCCACAGGTAGACAGTTCCAGAAGATGACAAGATTTCCATGTGAGCATCATTGGTGTCTGTCACTCAAGTAACACAAAGGTCTCATCTCAACCTCTCAAAAGATTTTGGGAAGGGATGCAGGGACAGGCTAGGACACATGACTTCATTGAATAACATCAGTGTGACATGGAGCTCTCACACACTGGTAAGGAGTAAGAGGTGCTTTTTTTCATAGAGTCAGCACTTGACCTACCCTCAAGACATTTCATGTGACACAGGGCTGAAGATCACAGGGAAGGGGAGAAGGGTTCAGTCGACTTACTTGCAAAGGACCCACTTGAGAGGGACCGAGCACTGCGTTAAGCCTTTCTCAGGCATCATCTCATGTAATACCCATAGCAACAGTGAAGCAGCATTATTAGCATCCCTACTTCATCCATGAGAAAACAGGCTCTGAGAGGTAAGTTATTTGTTCTATTTCATAGGTAAGAAATGCCAGGGGTCTCGTGCTCAGAACTATCAGACTCCAAAGTCTATTTTCATAATGACTACAGCACGTAATCCCCACCCCCCCCCCCCAAAATAAGGAAACAGGATTCAGAAGAGGGAGAGAAGTGGGAAAAGGCACTTAACAATTTATCAAGATGAGCATTCAGGCACTTTGTTTTTTCCAAAGGGGGAGGAAAGCCCTAGCAAAGGGCACCCACTACAGAGGTGCCCTTCTGCACATAGTGAAACTGTACCCGTGTCCACAGGAAGAAATAGTGTTTTTAAAAATGGAGAATCCATTAAACAAACATACACCAGGAATACAAAGTAAACCCAAAGCCTTTGTACCTGTTGTTCCTGACTGTTCCATCTCTGCCTGGGATGTTCTTTTCTAGGTGTTTCCATGACTGTCCCTCACTTCCTTCATCTTATTACTCAGATCTATTTCACACAGGTCTTCCCTGACCACCCAAGTTAAAACTTAGACCCACTATCTCCACCATCACTACTTGGACACTCCCTGTGACCTTCATCTAACATATTGCATATTTTGTTTACTGTCTGCACCACTACATGAAAGCCCCATGGGTGCGGGGCTTTTTGTCTGTTTTGTTTACTGCTATACTCCTGGCATCTAGAAAGATTTCTGGTCCATGATAGAAATGCAAATATCTTAAAATTTATCTCAAGGTCAAGCAAGTGTCCACTGACACCCCTACATTCACGCACATGCAGTCATGCACACACACTTGTCCTGAAGAGCAGAGCTCCCAGGTAAAGCTAGACATGAGAACACGGCTTGTGCCTGTGGCATACATTTCTAACTCTACTCAAAATCCTCTCCCTCCTTCTTTCTTATCAGTAGAACCCAAATTATGTTTGAGGGCAGAAGCATACAATCAGTCAATCAATGAATCAGTGCTAACCCGCTATATTTATCAGCTTCTCTAGCTGAGAATGACTGCATGGCATCTCAGTTCTGGTCAAGCTGAAAAGTATGGTTTTCGGGTGAGGCTTCCCAAAATGCTCTTTACAAGGGAGTAGCATCCACTGACACGCACCATCCTGCCTTTGCCCTTCTTCTTCCTGCCATGTGAATGTGATGGCAGCGGTTACCTTGGGCCATCAGGCAATTCAGGATGGATAAGTCTGCTTAGTTGTGTTTTCTGTGACTTGCAGCTGAATGCGATCCTGTCAAAAACCCTGAGGTCAAACTTGTGCTTTCCACTCTTATCTCTTTAGCACAAATGCCACTTCCTCAGCAAAACCCATCCCTGCCTTCAAGTTAAGTTAGGCCTCCTTTAAGTAATCTCACAGCCCTGTGAACCCTTTGTTCATAGCACTAATAACAAGCATGGTAATTTAATTACTTATGGATTTAACGAAGTAGGAAAGGGCTATGCTTCTTGTATTGTTTGCCCTGCACACAGCACATTGTATTCTCTCACTATATAATTATTGAAATAAGATCGAATAATATAAGAGATCACATTAATGATCAGATATGCAGCATAGCCATTAAATGCTGAGTGCGGGAGAGGTGGTAGAGACCAAGAGTGGATAGGCTAAATCACTTTACTAAGCAAAAACCTGAAAGGAAAGAATGTGTTCCTCCTATTGAGCCTATTCAGACATCACTCATCCTTCAGAGTTCAGCTCTGAAAATATGTTTCTCCAAGAAAACATACTGGACATACTAGTCACTTTATGCCACTTTGATCTCCTCCTTTCTTGGAATCCTCCCATAAGACAATGAAAATAGAGTATATACAAGTGAAAATAACACTCACTTGTATTGGGTAATACTCTTGAACTGTTTTCTGGTCATTCCATTTGTAATGGCCTTTAGCAGCCTGGCACTGGAAGGCAGCAATAGTGTCTGTTGTTCATTTATTCACTCATCAGGCATGCAATGTATTCAGTGCCTAAAGTGCCAGTTCTTGGGAGTTCGAAGCTACACAAAGCAAAGTCTCTGCTCTTATGTAATTCAGTCTATTGGGCAAACAAGTAAACAGGTCATTGGATGTGTCAAGTGCTGCAATAAATAAATTCCACACATTTAATGGCTTCAGCACAGGAGTTCAAGACTAGCCTGGACAGCATGGAGAAACATCTCTACAAAAAAGAAATACAAAAGAAGACGGGGGGCCAGGCACGGTGGCTCATGTCTATATTCCCAGCACTTTGGGAGGCCGAGGTGGGTGGATCACCTGAGTTCAGGAGTTCGAGACCACCTTGGGCAACAGGGTGAAACCCCATCTCTACTAAAATACAAAAAAAGAAAAGAAAAGAAAATTAGTTGGGCATGGTGGTGCACGCCTGTAGTCCCAGCTATTCGGGAGGCTGAGTCAAGAGAATCGCTTGAGCCTTGGAGGCGGAGGTTGCAGTGAGCCAAGATCACACCACTTGGGCGACAGAGTGAGACCCTGACTCAAAAAAAAAAAAAAAAAAGTAAAGAAAATTTTCACATTACAGAAGTGGTATCTCACCCAAGTGGTATCTCACCCAGGGTGGGGGCATGCATGGAGGGCTTCCTAGAGATATGGGAGTTGAAGGTTTAGCATTAGTTGCCTAAGATGGAAGGGGACGTTCCAGGCAAAAGCAGCAGCTTGCTTTACTTCAGAAATTGCATGAAGTTCTGTGTGACTGATTATGTCCACAAAAGCCACGAGGCCAGAGGAGTAAGCAGGGCACAGAATATCAAGGACCGTTGCTAGTCTTGGTTAAGTTTATATTTTATCCCACAGGCAACAAAAGGCATAGAAAAATTTTATTCAGAGAAAATCCACTGTGCAACTTAGAGAGCTCACCAATGAAAGGATGAAGCGGGTGGTGAGGCTGGGTTCAGTTTGCTTTTTGAAGTGAATAATATGAGAAATGGAGAAGCAAAGCCCCAGGGCAGTAGATAAACAAGTGGGGCATTCACTGAGATATTCGGGGAATGAAATGGACAAGATTTGGTGAGTTGACAACAAATGCACCCTTTCGCTCCTCTCTCCTTCCCAAGGTCTCATGCCCAGGCCTATTTACAGGTTCATTTTCTTACCTTTAAGTCAAAGGCAGCCTCTAGCAGAGCAGTTCACGGTTGCACCCAGGCTCCGTTTTACACCCCACACTCCCAACACCCCTTTTCATTTCTTCTCATTGTACTTTTTGCTACAGATAAACATCTTAAATGATAACAGAAAGCTTTTTTGTGGAGAATAATCAAGCAACAAAGCCACATTTCTCATTCTGGAAACGTTTTCCAGTACCTTAGAGCTGGTGACTTTCAATTTCCCTAAAATCTGATGCCACCACACCCTAGAAGCCAGAGGTCTGTAGAAATATTTCAGCAGTTGACATTTTCACACATGGGAAAATTAGCCTATGTAGATATTTTAGAGCATAAAGAGGTGCTTAAGGAGTACACAGATGTTCTTAAGAATGAGAATTGCAACACTGGATGGCTGCTAGCAATAAAACCCTATCAAACTGAGTAAACCTGAAGCACGAGATGAAGTATTTTGACCCACATAAGATTTCTGAGTCCCACTTTCACAGGGAACTAGAACCTGGCAGGGCAAAACAGCACCATGTGGGAAGCGGACGCTTGGCTGTTGCTTCAGGGACTGGCGATTGAGAATGGCTGAGCCACTGTGACTTCCTGGGGCAGAGCAGCTCTCACCAGGAGGAGGTGAACTGCACTCCTTCCCTTCAGCTCACTGCTCTCCGTCACTTTTGGAGGTTAATGAAGACACTGCAACATATCCAGTAAAAACTGAATCACCTGGATGCTGGAGACTCTGGCCATCAAAATGCTGCAACTCATGAAAGACTGTGAGGCATCTGTCTCAATCCCATCACACTAACAGGAAATCAAGATGTGGACTGAGGCTTCTCCATGATCTCCTATCTAGGCCTACTGCCCTAGAGAAGACCCTTTGAGAGCCACTTCAGACTTTGCAGATACCCAGAAAAGCCCAATCACGGGACTGAGGTCAAATCCTGAAACTTGGCCCGAAGCTCACTTGACATCAGCTGAGTAAAGATAGCATCAGGGCTACCCTGACAAATCTGAAGGGCAGTGTCTTTCAACAAAGTCTACCCTGTTTGAGAGCTGGGAATGTGGGGAGGGAACTCTCTTTAATCAGTATTATCTGGGTTTACATGATTGCTCAAATGCGGTGTTTCTGGCAAACACTTTGCTCCAAAATAAGCACCCCCACAGCAGGTGTTTCCCTGGAGCTCAGTAACTGCAAGCTCATTTGCCAGAACCAGACCACTAGTGAGTAGAAACCCTAAAACCAACTTGCCCTTGGTCCTGTATGTCTCTGTCACAGCCAGTCTCTCCATGTCCTCGACAAAGCAGCACCATTAAATTATCCTTGATTTAATAGATACTTTTGAACTATACAATCCCTCTCCCCACTGGGTCCCACCTTCCCAATATTCACTTTTCATTTCTATCACCCCACTCATTACAAGGACTTCTGACTGATCTGTCTCCTCCATTAGATGCCAAGTTCCTTTAAAGAAGGCACCTGCCACCTTAGTCTTTATACCTTCAGAGTTGATCATGGTGCTTGGCATGTGGTAGGCTATTAAACATTTGTTGAATGAGTTAAGCAGATCCCATATTGTCTCTTGCCTGTAATTTTTTGGGGAAAACCCACCTTGACCATATCAACAAGGTGAAACTCTCCCATTCAAGACCCCAAATCAGGAGATCAATAAGACTAAAACTTAAATCTAGGTTTTCTTTCATTTACTTCTAAAATCGGTAAGAAAAATACATGTATCATTTTTTGAAATCACTGATTAGTTAGCAAATGAAGAATATAAGAATAGCTACATTTGAAAGACTAGCTAACTGTGCAAAAGATTTAGAAAAACAGTAGGACCCCAAGAACTTAATGGGCACAAAAACAATTCACTAAAATAAAAAATACACAAGGCTAAGAAAATATGAAAAAACTTTCCAATCTTATTGGACATTATTTGCCTATTAAATTAACAAAGTTTTAACCATATGGTAATTGAGAAAAGGTAGTGTGAAGTCAAAGGGCACTCATACACATTCAAACATTGAATGGAGGGTGGTTATCAACATGGTTATATGAAGAAACCTTAAAACCAGCTATGTCCAAGGCATGTGAGACTACGTGTGTGTGTATATATACATACCTATGTACATATATATTAAAATTTAAGCTAAAAATCTTATATTTTTCTGTAAACTTCTAAAATCATATGCCCTAGGAAACCAAAGTGTTGATTAGACTTTACGCAGTATGACTTAGAAATTAAGAACATGGCTCTATCACTAGCTATATGACCATCAGCAAGTTGACTTTTTGGGCTTAGTTTCATCAGTAAAATGGTAATAATAATAAAAGAACCTACTTGACAGAGTTGGTGTAAAGATTAAATGATAATATAAAAGTGTAGAACAGTGCCTGGCATACAGAGTGCTCAATAAATGTGAAATGCTCTTACTCCACATATCAGAAATTTAGAAACAGCCAAATGTTTAATGACAGAATACTTCAAAAGATTATGGTAAATCCATACAATAGCATATTAGTATACAGTCATTAAAATGTTGCTCATGAAGAGTTTTTTAATGATGTTGGGATAATGCTTATATTAAGTGAAAAGGCATGATATAAAATTGAATATATAGTATGATTTCAATTATGTAAAATATACATCAATATGTAGAAAAAGATCTAGCAGAAAGCATACTAAAATATTAAAAGTGATTATTTGGGGTAGCAGTATTTGACCTGCTTGCTATTTTCTTCTTTATACTTTTCTATCATCGACTTTTTTTCTTTTTTTTTTTACAGTAAGGAAAATATTACTTTTAAAATCAGGAAAACACCGTAATTTTAAAATGTTAAAGTAACAAATGGATAATTTTAAAAACTTATAGAAATGCCCAACTTTTCACATATAAATGATGTAACACAGAAATTACTGTAGCTTTCCAAAACTCAATTATTTCCTGTTGAATTTACAAATGTGTATACTCCATTAATGCAAAATAATGATCACAAGCAACATAAAGCAGTAAATATCTCTTGGTTGAATTTGTTTATAAATGAATGTCTGAAATTGAGCACAAACAATGCACGCGCTCCCTGACTAAAAACGACCCACAGTCCCTTCGGCCAGCCTCCTCCACTCTAAGCAGCAGTGCCGGCCCCCAGCTGGTTCTGCTCCAGAGCTCCCTTCTAAGCCAGGAGCAGCAGTGGGCCTTGCTGGCAGCTCCTCCCATCTTCACTCCGTGCTCTGGCAACTTTTCCCTTTTCTATTCATCCAACTGCAAGGTTCTCATTCCTTTTGCAATTTTCAAAGGGAAGAACGCCTCCTGTCTGGTTATAAGAAAAAGAAGGTTAAGGTTTTCCCTTCACTCTGAGTAAACACTCCAGAACCCTTTTCTGTTCTTTATGCACTTTTCCCCTCCTCAACAGCTTTCCACCCTGTGTTCCTCAACCCTACCTCTCAGGTTATCTTACCTTATCATTAGTGCAAAACACTATGTTCATTTCAATCCGTTTTTGCCCTTACAGAACTCAATCTATTAAGTATATAAATATCAGCCAACACAAACACCAGTCAAGTTTTTAACAATAGTAATAAAGAGAATAAACAATCACAATTTACAGGAGACATCAGGAAATTGTTCATATTCTTACTAAAGCATTTCTTTGAAGCAAATCTCAAAAGAAACCTCTTGTTTATCAATTAGGATTTTCACCTAAATAGCACTGGGTTAGACATACATTTTAGCCATAATGCTGAAAAAGTATTCTAACTAAAATGTATCAGTTGTTCATCCAAACATCCATCTGCATTGCAGTAATCAAATCATTTATGACTGCGTATTTTTCAAGTGGTATAAGCGCAACTCTCTAGATGTTAACATACTTTGTTGCTATATGGAACTTAACTCTCTACTGTCTTTTTAACAATAAAAGCTACCCTTACACAACCCACCAGTTTAATGAACACCATACTTTATAAATTAATACAACACAATCTAAATGCACCATAAATTTATATTTGTTAATCTTGATATTAGAACATTTATACATTTCAAACTACATAAAAATAGGACAAACAATATAAAATAGAAATTTGTTGACAACTTACGTCCAAAACATCACTATTTCTTATATTGCAATTAAGCAACAAGACAGCTTACACAGCTCTCCAGAAAACATAGTGTTTTTTGTGGAGTGTTATCAACAAAAATCAGGACAATCCCACACAATAATGTCTCCAATTTATTATCTTTTCCACAGTACACATTTTTCACAAACCATAAATCCTTTGCGGTTATTCAAAGTGTGTAAACAATTGCCTGAATCCCCATATCCCCCCACCTCGGCTTAAGGTTATGAATGTTTTAAGTCCTTCAATCAAGTTTCAACTCTTCCACTTGCATAAGGAATCAAGAGCCTTCTCTCTTTAAATTATGTATATTTTATCATACAGCCTGCAATGCAGTAAATCACAGTGAAAGCCCTGGGGAAAACAAAACATGATCTTTACAGCAGGACTTGAAACTTCACAATAGTAAAAGCAGTTAAAGAAGCTTCCCATAGTAAAAGCGTGGGTTTTCATTTCCAGAAATCAAGTCAATTAGAAACCCTAGGTTCTACTTAAAAACCCATTTTGATCTAAAAGTGAAAACAGTCCCCTATCCATAGTCATTTTATAAACTCTACACAGTTTCACTCGCAGAGATTTTTTTTTTTTTCCAGTCTGGAAAACAGTAGTGCAATTAGTTTTACTTCTTATAAGTTATTTAGTCCAGGATGTAAATAGCTCTGTGGAAAGATAAGAAGATGCTCTGGTAAACAAGAAATTTTTGCAAGCCCATGCTGGCTTACGAGTCCATTAAAGCTTGTAAGTCCATAGTGGCTTTCAACAAAATGTTGTATATACATCACTAATAACAAAGCAGAAATAAATAGGCAGAAATGACTGTAAACTGTCTCATTTCAATGATTTTTCGGTAATAACTGGCTTGATGAATTGATTATATATAGTCACTTAAATAAGCAGACAGTAGACAGTCGCCCTCCTGGATGTTCCACTCTGGCATCTGGCCTGGAAAGCCCCGATGGAGTTACATTCCTAAAATTAAAAGAAACCCAAAAAAAAGTGGGGAGTGGAGGGCGGGGAATAATAGTTTACAGATGCCATTTGAATGGGATTCCATCAAGTCAGCCAGTTCACTTAGATTTCTTCTTAAAAAGGCTTTTGATTTTTGATGACTTTTTGCTTTTCTCTCCATTATGACAAAGGTCATGTGGGATGCTGCTTATTCTGGCAACACTTGGGGCTTCCTGAACTGGTTTACTGTCATTGCCAGCTGAGGAACACGATGTGTGGCGAGGTTTAGGCACCGGGATGCCACTGGAAAGCTGGTTCATGCTACAGGATTTCTCCAAAATTCCATTGTACACTTTGCTTGCAGGACTGAAGATCATACTCTTAGTTTCTGTCAGACCTACACAGTCGGGAGAACCCCAAGACACATCCGCAGTTACAGGCGAATCCCCTCGGGAGGAGTCCTCTAGGGACACCTCATCTCTTGATATCTTTCGAGGAGATAATGTTTGGTATATCTCGAGGCTTAAAGGAGGAGACTGTTTCCTTCCAATGGAAGAATTTAAGGAGTCACATTCTGAAGCTGTGTCTGGCACTTCCCTGAATGAAACACAAACAAAGGTACAAATTTTAAGTCAGTATGTTCTTAAGAGTACTAGCAGACATTCTAACTAAAACAACTTTCATTGCTTATTGAAATTTAAAAGAGGGAAATGATACGATTCTATATACATTTTAGCAAAATGAGAACATTACTTCTTTAAATAATATGGCTTCTCAAAACTCAATGTTGGATTTTTAACATAAACCATAATAATGAAATGTTACAAACTACAGACAATATAAGTTATACCTTCTTTTTGTCAAATAAATTAAAATGTTAAATTTTACAGGTGATTCAGCTATCATCTCAGCTACTTTTATGTTTTATTTCAATACTATGTTTCTTTCTAAATCGGAGTTGACACTATTTTAAAAGATGAATTTTAGTCACTGCCTCTCCCTTTTCATTAACTTGATGAGCTATAGCTTTGTTAGGAAGGAAGGAATATACATGAAAGGAATTATACTAAAATATAAGTTCTACCAAATTTAAAAGGGGGCAGGGAATCGAGGTGCATCAGAGTATGGCAGTGGAGGAGGGGGCAAACATATGATGCTATTTAGAAAAAAAAAACAGACATTCACTGAATTCTCACAGCATTCTTACTCTTCAATGTTTTCCTCCTTTTCTCCACAGTGGAAATATAAATTTTGTAACCCCACAACCAACATATAGTAAATGCCATCACCCATTCCTTCAAATCTCTCTCAAATCCACCATTCCTTATTACGCCCCCTGCTCCCATTCTTCCTCTGAAACAGCCAGGAACTCACCTAAATGATTGCAACGGCTTCCTAACTGGTCTCCCTGCTTTCATTCTCGCTCTTCCCTCCCAGTTATTTCTCCACACAGCCATTGAAGTGATTTTTTTAAAACTCGAGCAAAATATATCATTCACTTACTTGAAACTTCCCAGTGTTTTCTCTCATACTCAGAGTAAGATCCAAAGCCCTAGTCAAAGCGGCCAGGCTTGTACATGTGGTCCCTGGCTATCTCCAACTGTACACTCCCTCGTGTTCCTGTAACATGCCAACCTCAAGACTCCTCAGGGCCCTGCACTTGCTGTTCCCTCTGCTTGGCGTTATCTACTCTCCATCTCCACATGGCTTACTTGTCCAGGGTATGCAGGTTACTCCTGCCTCCCCTAACCACCTTATCTGGAACAGCATTCTCTTTTGTTTTACCTGTCTTTGTTTGCAACCCCAAAACTTACCAAAACCTAAAATGATATTTTATATTAACTTGTCTATAGGCAGTATCCCCAGATAAAAGGAAATAAATAAGGACAAGGAGCCTTATTAACTTCTCTGCACTAGAAGAATGGCAAGCTCACGGTGGGTACTTCATAAATATGTGTTGGACAAATGAATGGAAGGGTGGGTGAATGAATCAATGAACAGAATGAGATATTAAAGAACAGGGATCACATCTCACTCACTTTTTTTTTTTTCTTTTTTGAGAGCTTTACTACTTAGTCTCATTCACTTTTGCATGTACGGAGCCCAAGGTGAATACTGTTCACTCCATGAAAGGAAATGATTAAGAAATGAAAGGGAGAGTCAAGGTAAAAAGTGGCAAAAGAAATACGGTGTGAGAAGGGAACAGAGCTGAAGACAGAACAGAAAGGCAAGAGAACACATGATTATAACCCAGCAGCTGGAACCAGGCTAGGGCCTTGTCTCACTTGTCTTGGCAGCTCATGCTATTGGCAAAGGCACCTCTGATAGCAAGGACTAAATTCGTATTTAGGAAATGAATAAACTGAATGATCTCTTACCTTAGATGGCCTATGAGTACTATCATTTTCATGTTATTGATGTACACATTTACTGGAGGTCTGGCACTCACTTTTGATGAATATTCTATGTTAATACCACATTTTAGATACAGACTAAGATTGCTTAGTCATTTCTATGTACTTCACTCACACATGTCTATGAAGATTGTCTTTACTACACTATAAGCTCTCAAAAGGTACAAAACCCCCTAAAGACCTAACTAATGGTTTCATATAATACACCTGCGTGTGCTGCATCATTCTCAAATGCTTTTACAATTCGATAATGGGTAGTGCTAACAGAAAGTAAGCAGCAGTTCAGGTATGAGGAAATGATCAGACTCAGAAATCAATCATTGGTAGAGGCATTTCTGCAAAGCTTTTTTTGGAATGGCTGTCAATTAATTGAGCAGAATATATCATGTTCCCTGGAGCTGTTCAGCTTCCAAAGAGCAGAAGCTGATTTAGTTACAATTTTACGAATTTATTTTCTTTTCTGTTATGTGGCTTGGCTGCTTTGTGTGTGAAATTCTAAGCTAGGCTAAAAATATTTTAAAAACTAGCCTCTAAACTCTGAACAATGTGTGAAAAGAATACTGATTTAAGTCAGGAGACTTGGGTTCCTAAGCTGGTCCTACCATTAATCAGTTGTAAAAGCCTCAGCAAATCACTTGGTTTCTTGAGGTCTCAATTTTCCTATCTGTTAAAGTAGGAAAATTTGATTAATCACTAATGTTACCTTCTAGTTCTAACATTTGAATTCTGTAATGACAAGAATCCAAAGTGTTGCTGCTTCTGCATAACTAATCTGACTTGGATAATAAGATTTAATACAACTTCAAATTTTATTTTCTTGCAGAGTACATATTCTTTGAAATGTTGAACTTAACTATGTGTACCACTTATGCCATTTTTTCTATTTCTTTTTTCCCCAGAGTGACATGGAGTTGAATTCACACTATACTTGTATAAGAAAACTTGAAGTGAGGTTTAAATGAGCATATATGTGCATAAGGCATAGAACATTAAAAAATCAGTAAATATTTAACATTATTATTTTGTAAGAATTCTGGTGGTTCAATAGAGGAGAGACTAAAAATGAAAAGGAAGAAAAGTTTTCCAAATTCAAATTCTTCTCTTATTTATGAGAGCTAGCTATGAAATTTTGACATTGCTGTTGAAATGAGAACTGAACGCTTCATCAATGCAGAAAGTTTGATGAGACAGTGCAGCTCTCGAGTTTTCCTTCTGATTTCCAGAAACCACACAAGATCAGTTCTGTCAGTAAGTCATCTTGCTGGTGACTACGTTCATACTAGTAGCAAAGACAGACGAAAAGCTAGTCATAAAGTGTTAACCAAGTAAAGCTGCATCAGATTCTCCAACTGCAATGAGGGTACAAAACCTGCATTATCTCCTTAGGAATATGCTGCACTGATCACTTGCAAATCATAACATTTCTTTTACTACTAGATAGTTAGGAATGAAAAATTATTATTTGATGATAATGTCGCCTAGAGTCACACGATAAAGAGTGTAGACCACTCCCTTTCACTTGTCAAAGAAGAGGGTAAAGCCTTTGGGGCCACATAGCTACTAAGTGTCAATACCTGAAACTAACACTCAATACACCATACTGCTTTTAAAGAGGAATGCAGTTCAAGAACAGAGATCCTCAAATTAACAGTTTCATGGAGCATTGATGTCATTAAGTTGGACTGAAATACACTGCTGCTACGCCCATTTTGTTATTAATTTACTTTTCTCCTTTAAGTTCCTGACATTTTCTTAAACCTTTGGCATATGATACTGCTTATGTGTTAGCAAGCACCAGCACATAACAGAATACATCATTAAGTGACAATAAATATTTTTAAGTCAGTCATATTTGATATTTCTTTGTGTTCAAGTATATTTAAGCTCATGCTTTTCTATTTTACACATAAAATTGTTCTCATGACAAATTTATGCTCTGAGATCTGAGTCAACTGTGTCCAGTGACCTCTAAGCAGTTACATCTCAAAATATCTACCTACATGTCTGTGGCAGGCAGAATTCTAAGGCGGCTCCCAAATTCCCAGCCTCTGGTGTACACCCACCTTCTTCAAGTTTTCCAATCAAACATAAATATAGATGCGGCTGTAAAGGGATTCTGAAGACAAAATTAAGGCTCCAAACTAGTTGATCTTAATATAGGGAGATTATTATCCAGGTGAGCCTTTGAAATTTTAGTCTAGAGATCAGAGAGACAGAAGTTGGAGACTCAAAGCAAAGGAGGAATCTACAGCAGGGAAATTCTCTGTTGCTGGCTTTGAAGATGGAGATCCTGTGGCAAGGAACAGTGGACAGCCTCCAGGAACTGAGAGCAGCCGCCATGCGGCTGACAGAAAGCACAGACACGGGGACCTCCGTCCTGGAGCCACAGGAAATGAAGTTCACCACAATCACATGAGCTTTGAGAACTGCAAGCTCCAGATGAGAATGCACCCTGGCCAACACCGTGATTTTACCCTTCTAAGGCCCTGAGCAAAACCCCCAGTCACACCAGGCTTGGAATTCTGAGGTACAGAACTAAGAGCTAAAACATGGGTGATGTCTGAGGCTGCAAAGTCTATGGTCCCTTGATATGCAGCAACAGAAAACGGAAACAATGCACCACTCCTCCTGACCCCTCCTCACACCTTACCCCCAACCCAGCCCCAACATGCCCTGTAGATTATTCACTGCCAATACCATTGCTTTTCAGCAGAGAAGTAAATGGCCTCTTCCTCCTCTTCATTTCGATAAAGCGCAGGGCAACTTGACACTGAGAGGATATCTGGATCAGGGGAAGGCAAGGAGTGCGGCGTGAGCTGGGGGTGGTGAGGGTGCCGGGGGTGTGACGGGTGGGGGGCGTGTGGAGCAAGCTGAGCTCGCTGAGGCTGAGGCGAGGACGGCACGATGCTGCGGCGCGAGCGGCACAGGCTGCTGCTTCTGGCTAGTGATCCTGGAGGTTTAGCCATGGTCCCTGAAAAACACCAAGAAAGAAAGATGCTCATGAAGTCCAGGGTCCCCTTTACAGTCACCACAAATACATACACACAAGAGAACTGATGTCACTAATATGTCACTATTTCATCTCCCTTTATTGAAAGTTACTGTACAGTTATTACCATTCTCTACCACCTACACTCAGAAAGTTAAGAATAGAAACAAACAAAAAAAACAGGTCTAAAAAACAAACAGAAGTGAACATAAACATGAGGCTTTAAGAGAAAATCTAAATGTACTAACCAAAAAGGCTTAACAATTTACCTAAGACAACAAATTTTTAAATTTAAAAACCTGTATTGTATCACAAATTTTTATGACTGTTAACACAAAGACAGGACAACAGAATAAAGTAAAGTGGACTTTTACCAATGGATATCTCTTGAAATATCACAAGTTCTTTGAACCTCAATCAGTTTTAAGTCAAGGAAATCACTTAACTACTGTATGCACAGTCTCACAGCTGGTGAGGCAGAGCTCAGACCAAAACTTGTTTCTTGAATACCCACTACTGTGGAACTAAACAGAAATCTTAGATCCAACTGTTTCCGCTACCAGTCTCAGTCGAGACTCATGCAGGTGGGTAAACAAACTTCCCCTACATCTTCAATGTCCTCACTAAATGGGCATTCCATTTCTTACTCTTAACTGAACGAACATAGTTCACCTAATAACAACCTTCTCAAGCTGAAGCTGTTCGCTCCTGCATGGTTCAGATGCTATAGCATCAGGACAAAAGGTGGGTGGCTTTGCTCCCTAGTACTGTCTGCATACCCTTACTTCTGCATCCTTTTATACAAATGCATTCGTGCTGAAGCGAACACTATTAAGGGACATGACTGCATCTTCCACCTCCATTTCACTAGTCACTTCCTGGACGGTCTCTGTCTTACCGGTCCTTACAACCCATCATCAACGTGGGCAACTTCACTTGTAAGACCTAGCCAACACCCTGACCAATCAAGGTTTCACCTCTTCTCCCCTGACCTTCACTTCTGCACCACCACACACTCTCATGCCTTGTCCCACCATCATTCAGAACTGTGCTATCTTTGAATATAAGTCAGACTGGGCATGGTGGTTCACACCTGTAATCTCAACACCTGGGAAGGCCAAGCAGGGAGAATCACTTGAAGCCAGGAGTTTGAAACCAGCCTGGGCAACATAGCGAGATCCTGTCTCTACCAAAACAAACAAACAAACAAACAAACAACAAAAAGACATTAGACATTTAGATTCTGACCACGGTCCACC
The DNA here is from genome assembly GCF_043159975.1 of Macaca nemestrina. Lineage (NCBI taxonomy): Eukaryota > Metazoa > Chordata > Mammalia > Primates > Cercopithecidae > Macaca > Macaca nemestrina. Next base: position 170,652,670 of record NC_092127.1, read on the forward strand.
TTTCCATTTCATAGTGTGTTCCCTCCACTTATGTATCCTACTGTCAACCCATGCTCAAGGACCTTACTCTACTGGTTATTCTTTCTCTTGCCTTGTCATTGTCTGCCTTTCCCCCTCCCACAGCATTTAAAAGCAAATTCTGAAAAGACAAACGTAAAGAATGAGCAAATGACAATAACAGCAACAAAAAACCCCTCTACCCCAGACTGATTTTCAGGTGACATATCTCTGTTCCTGTTTATGAAGAATTGTCTATGTTACTGTCTCTACTATTTCATCTTCACTCATTCACCAAAGAAACTGTACAGTGCTTACTTACACATTCACAATTTCACTGAAACCATTCTCAACCAGATCATGATCTACCTCAAGGTTGCTAAATTCAATTAGTACTTCAATCCTTCCTTGACATCTGATCAGCATCTAACAGTGATTATTACTGTGCCCTTTGCTTGTCTTCTCCGAGCATATTCTCATCTCCTCTTTCACCCATCCCTTGACTGCTGGTCTTCTTCAAAGTTCTACTCTAAGCCTTGTTCTATTCTCGTTCCACTTAATCTTCTGGAGTAAGTTCATCTACTCTCGTGACTTCAATGATCATTTGTGGTCTACAAAAGCCCAGATCTGTAACTCCAGGTTTAATCTTTCTCCTGAACCCTTATATCCAACCGCCCAATGGACACATGAATGTGCCACACATGCCCAAACTGAATTCAACATTTTCCTTCCCAAACTCACTCCTCCTTCTGTGTTCCTTAGCTCAGTAAATAACATCACCACCTACTCAGTCATCAGAATTGTCAACACAGATATTCTTGACTCTTCTTCCTCCACCATAATCCACCTCTAGTTAACCACAGGGTTTTTACCTCTCTCATATCTTTCAAATCTGTCTGCTCTCCTACACCCTCACTGCTGATGGATTATATTGGACTACTGTACCCATATTGTATTATAAAATCCTGATTTCCCCCCTCCAATTTATTCTCCAAACTGCACCTGCAAGTTCACTCTAAAATGGAAAAGGAAAATGAAAGTGTATTGCTTAAAACTCTTAAAGTGAAACCCCTTACCACGGACCAGACTGCCCTCCTTACCCAGCCTCTGTTTTAGAGCTCGTGTCCCTCTGTTCTGTTACAGGAATATTAGAAGCAGTATATCTCTCCCAGCTCCTCAGAGGTATCACATTCTCTCTCACCTCCACGCCTCCTTTCCCCAACTCTCCCTTGACCTACAATTTCAGGTCTTGCTTAAGTGGCATTTCCTCCAGGAAGGTTCCCAATCCCTCCAAGTTTGAGGTCAGTGTTTTCCCTTGTGTCTGCTCAGCAATACCAAAGTATATTTCCCTATTGCATAATTTATCTCAATGCACCGCTCCACTAGACTCTAAGTTCCATAAAAGCAATCACTGTGTATCATGTTCAACTTTGCATCACAACACCAGTCTATCATAGTGCTGGGTAAAAAGTAGATGCTCAGTAAGTATCTGCTCAGTAAATCAACGAATGATACAAACAGAAAAAGCCATGGAAATAACGTGATGAATTGAAACAAAGAAAAATAAAGTAAAAGTAAAATAAAGTATAATTAAAAGGCTTTTTCCAAACACAAATAAATATAATATGGAAATATTTGTAATTTAGCTGGCAAACAGAATTTTCTCTCACTTATTTAAAGGATTCATAGATTAGAGAACTATAGGGCTCCTGTAAATCTTTAGTCGGATGTTTTCTCTCTGCCAAAGAAGAAAATATATCTTGTAAATACTAAAAAAAAAGTGTCCAATGTCACATAGATAATTAAATTCTACAATTCTCGACATACACTGCAGTCATCTGAGTAATCACTCATTACTTGGAATATACAGTAAAACCAGCAAGATTCAGTCATAACTGTAAGTATGGTGGGAGAGGAATCAGGTCTGCGAGGAATCAGGATTCGCTGCTTGGAAAAATGAATACTATCCACAGAGAGAGAGAGAGATATATACACACACACACACACATATATATATATACACACACACATATATATATATTGCATAAGGAAGTTTTAAAAAGGAAATCGTTTATGTAAGAAAAATTCTAAGTAATGCAATAAAGAATATAAGAATCAGTAAATTTGTCACATCTGTAAGTTGTTTACAACTTGACAATCTTTTCCAAAAATATCTTCTTACATATTTTGCCATCTCTTTTGCCTTAAAAAATCTGTCCGTTAAGAGTTATGTACACTTAAGAGTTGAGGGTTGTCCTTCCTCCTTGTTGCTGCTTGAAGAAGTCTATGTAGGGCTGAAAACATTTGCAACATCACAAACTTTACGGAAGATTAAAAAGCAGTGCACTTTGGCCTTGTAACAAGTTATCTTTTACATAAAGCAAATATGAATCTCTTATAATACTTCCAGGCCACTAATCATTCCTAATGCAGATAAACATTCATTCATGTCTGTGATTTATCACAGTAGGTAAATGACACATTAAAGGTCACTGTATGGGAATCTATTTCTGGGATAACTTTTCATTCTAATATTGATAATTACCTATAGAAGCAGAGCAGTTTAATATGACCCTGTATTTATAAACTATATTTTGTGATGTTTCTTAGTTGAAGAGGACAAAATTTTGTTTTCAATAAGGCATTCCCCTACTAACAAGAACCAAAAATAAGCAATGTATATACTTCTGGTTCTAACAACATAGCAGTCAAAGGTAACCTGACAATTATCTCCCAATACCCAACAACACAGTTCAAATACCCTCAAACATTCTTATATAATGGATAAAATATAACAATTGCTTTAAACACATAGCTGAGTTTGTAAGGAGAACAGAAAACTCTCAGAGGCCAAAACAAAAACTAAAAGTAAATGCTAATATGATGCAACTGTTATGGGAGGTTATCAGTCTCATTAATCTATGGGTTTGGGGTTTAATTTGGGGACATAAGATTAGGCTTTGGGCCTATGTTAGGTATTGGAATAATGAGTCAGTGTTCTGGATAAAGGCCTGGACCTAGAAGGGGTACACTCCTCTGTGAAAGGGTAAAATTCTAACTAATGAGCAAGCAAATTTCTTTTATTTCAAGATCTCTAAATACAGGGATTTTAAAAGGGCTTCTGTGAAAAACTCAACACTCTGGGCCTATATCTCATATGAGATTGGAGTGCAAGTTCATACTACCAAAAGGGTCTATGAAACTGTATTCCAAAGAGTTAACATAAAAAACTGGTCCCAACTTGGTGATATCCAAGTTGAAACTACTGCAGGAAGCAAAGAAAGGCATTTGAGGGGCACTTTACTACTTACACAGTTTTCTCCAGGGTGGAATAATGGCAATCTCCTTAAAAATAGCTACGTAAGAAATTATAAAACAGGAGAGAGAAAGCAATCTGCTATGCAAACACAGGAAACTGCTGTAACAATTGACCAAGAATACCAAATATGAGGATGATCAAATGAAAACTAAAAACTAGGGATTCTTTTTACATCATGAAACTATATAACAATAAATAGAAAATATGAGAAAAGAAAGCATTAAAACATAGATTTGATGAAAAATCAAAGAGAACTAATAGAAATGAAAAACAATAATTAGAGTTAAACATTCAGAGGATGAGCTAAAACAAAACTAGAACTGAAGAAATAATCAGTAAGCTAGAAGGCAGATCTGAGGAGATGTCTCTAAATGCAGTGTAGATAGATAAAAAGACTATAAAAAGAAAAGTTAAGAAATGTGGACGACAAGATGCAATATATAACTAATAAACTAATACTAGTCCTAATATTTCTACATAACTAATATTCCAGAAGGCATGAATAGAAGAAAAAATAATATTCAAAGAGATAATGGCTAATGTTTTTTTTTCCAGAACTGATAAAAGACACATCCTTCAGATTCAAGAAACACATCAAATATTAGCAAAAACACCGGTTAAAATCCACACCCAATCATATTACAGGGAAACCACATGACAACAAAGACAATGAGAACATTTTTCAAGCAATCGGAGAAATGGCAGCTTATCTACTAAAAAGAACCTGAACCAAGCTGACTGACTACAAACTTCATAACAGCAACAATGACAACCTCAAAATAACTGAGAAATAATTATTGAAAACTAATTGTTAATCTGGAATTTTATATCCAGACACATTATTACTCTCAAGTGAGACTGAAAATAAAGATATTTTCAGGCAAAGACTAAGAGAATTTATCATTCCCAATTGCTCACTGAAGTAGCTTTTTTTTTTACTGAAGAACATATTTTTAAGAAAGAAAAAAAGAAATGAATAACAAGCAAAATGCAATGATAAACAGAGAAATAAACACATAAGTATATGTAAATTATGACTGAAAGAAACAACAAAAACAGTGACTGTTTTGAGAGACTTTCAAAACAAAACAAAATACTAGACAACGTTAACACATGATTTAAGATGGGAGAGCAGTGGCTAAAATTAAAGCCTCTGAAGATGCTGAATTGTCCAAGAGAATGAGAGAAGATAAGAAGAGGTGTGTAAAACAGAAACCACAAAACAAGATTGCAGAGATAAATTCAAACAGATCAGCAAGGAGAGTAAATAATATTTGCATTAAATTTGCCTTAGCCAGCAACATATTCTCAAATAGGATACAAAATAAAACCAGTTACTGCTATTTCTTGTAGAGATATATCTAGTGTCTAATAATGGAAAAATTTAGAAGAAAGTGAAAAAGATACGTTAGGCAAATATTAATCAAAAGAAAGCTATTATAGGTATTTCAATATCAGGTAGTATAAACTTAAAGGCAAAAAGTATTAGCCATAAAGCAGTGTCCACGTAACTATAAAAGGAACAGTTAATCTGTAAAGAAGATATTATACCTGAACTTGTATTCACCAAATAACTTAGTACAAACTATATAAAACAGAAATGGGCAGAATTGTAAGGAGAAACTGACCACCATGGGAGCAACCGATAGAAGAACAGACAAAACTGTGTAAGTATACAGAAGATTTTTATCATAACACCTGATTTAACAGACTGTATAGTACCCTGTAACTAACAATTAAAGAAAACTAATTTCCCGATATAGAAAGAACCATTAAAATATATGACCAATAAATACTAAGTCACAAAGCAAGTATCAGGAAATACAAAAAAAGTCATACTGACCTTTTCTCTAACCACACACAAGTAGAAATCAATAGGCAGAGATATTTTTAAAAACCAACAGACAACAAAAAAACAAAACATACATGCATATCTGGAAATTAAAACATATGCTTCTAGGTAATTCATATTTCAAGGAAGTGACAAATTAGTAATTAAAAACCTTTTAATATTTGATGATCATAATCAAATTAATATGTCAAAACTTGTGGAGGTGGCTAAGGTGGTTCTTAGAGAGAAAATTCATAGCCTTAAGATAATATGAGAGAAAACAAAGACTCAAGATTCCTGTGGGAGGTGTATAAATATTAAAACAAACAAGTAAAAAAGTAAACTCCAAGAAAGTAAATAAAAGAGCAGAAATAAACAGATAATATTAACAAAACAAACAGGCTTTTGAAAAAAGTGAAATAAAACAGACAACTGCCAGCCTGACAAAGGAGACGAAAGAAGATATAGATAATTATTAGGAACAAAAAAATTTTTAAATGTAACTGAGATTTTTAAAATCATATAAAATAGTATAAACAACTAAAAGCCAATAAATTTTAAAATTCAGATAAAACACAATATTCTAGAAACATGTAACTTCACAAATCTACACTTTTAATCATTAAATTAAATTAATACTACAGTTTAAAAATCTGTTCCTTGCCAAAACATATACATCAAGGTCAATTCATAGGCAATGTATTTAAAATCCTCAAAGAACAAATAATCCATACCTTATACTATTTCAAAGTATAGAATAAAAATCATACAATTTACTGACTGATTATTGTAGCCCAGGGGCTGGTTCCAAGTGTCTTACAGGTACTACTTAATTTAAATTTTAACATATCTCCACAAGGTAGGCTACATTTTACAGAAAAGGAAGCTGAAACTCAGGAACGTGCCTCCCACTCAGTGCCTGGAGTAAAAGGTAATACAATGACTACAAGGTGAAGTAAAGAATCAAACCCAAGCAGTCTTGTTCCAGAATTCCACATCTTAACCCTACTTTATATTGCTGCCTCTCTCTAAAAGCAGAAAAGAATGGAATGAAAGAACAAGGAGTATAGTATTCCTCCTTATGCTTGGCAGATGCATTCTAAGATCACAGTGGATGCCTGAAACCATGGATAGTCCCAAACTCTCTACACACTATGCTTTTACTATGCATACATACCTATAATAGAGTTTAGTTTATAAATTAAGCACAGCAAGAGATTAACAATAACTGATAATAAAAAAGAACAATTATAATAACATACTGTAATAAAAGTTAAGTAAATGTGGTTTCCAAACACCCCCACCTCGAAATATCTTATTGTATTCTACTCACCATTTTCAAACCACAGTTGACCACAAGTAACTAGAAACCGTGAAAAGCAAAACCACATATATGGGCAGAGGGGGACTACTCTTTGATTTATTTTATGATGTTAATATAATCTTGATACCAAAATCCAAGACAGTGTCAGGAAGAAAAATTACTGGCTAATCCAATGTGTGATTACAGATGCAAAAGTCCTAAATAACAAACCAAATCCAACTCATTCTAAAAATAGCACATTGTGACAAACATAGTTTCACTGACATTTAAAGGATTTACTTAAACAGATAAAAACTCAGCAGAATAAAAAATGAATGATCACCTAAAATTATGCAGAAAAATAATTTGGTAAAATTTAATATCCACTGATTAACAAAAAAAAACATTCTTAGCAAAACAGAAATAGAAATGACTTTCCTTAACTTACAAGTAATCTACCAAAAACATAAAAAAAAAAAAGTACTTCCTGGTGAAATTCTGGCAGCATTCCCTTCAAAGTCAGAAACGGCAATCCCTATTACCAGCAGTCACCACTTTCATTCAATGTTTTACTGGCGGTCTTAGCTTGGGCAATAAAGAGGAAAAACTTACTAGTATTAACATGAAAAAGCCAAGACTACCATAAAATACTTAAATATATGTTTCTGTATTTAGTATTCTGTATTCAGCATACTAAATCCAATGGCATTTCCTCATCAGCAACAAGCAATCTGAAATACAGTTTTATAAGAAAGGTAATGTATATAACTACCAAAAATTTATTAAGGTACCTAGAAATTAATCTTTTTTTAACAAAAAGCAAGACCTGCACAGAGAAAAAAAATTATCAATTTTATTTAAAGATATAAAAGATCTCAAAAAATGGAATTTATTAATAATTCACTGCATACAAATTCACAAATTCAAAAAAAAATTTTTTAAACCCAATGGAGCCTTTCATGGAATTTCATAAGCTGATCTTAAAATTCAGAAGATTAGTTAAGAGTAGAAATTCTGAATTTGAATAATAAAGGAAGACTTGGTCTTATCAAATATTAATACTTTTCACAAAACCCTAGAAACTAAAGCAGAACGAGGCCAGTGAAACAAAATGGGAGAGCTGGGAGCACTTATGTATCTACGGAGGGAAGTGGTATTATAAGTCAGCAAGGATAGAACAGGAATGAAGCTGAGACAACTGTTTACCCATACCTCAAGAGATACATTTAGATTCCAACTTCACACTATGAACAAAAATAACTTCTAGGTGGATTACAGGACTAATGGATTAAAGAAAAACTTAAAAACTCTAAGGAGTGCAAACAACAATCTATCATCTTCTGAAAAAGACATAAAAAGCACAAATTAGATTCACAATTTGCCATTAAAAAAGCCAAAGTCTGGAAGATATTTGCAACCCTCAAATAACCAGAAAAAAAAAAAAAAATAAAATAACACTTCCACATCAGTACGGAATCTTGCAGGGACTCCACAGCAAGAACAAGCAACTCAGAGAGGAAGAAATCTGAACAACAAATGCCAATAAAGGAAATGGCACTCAACCTCAACAGTCATCAAGGAAATAAAAAGTTTAGTAATTGTGAGGTATCATTTCATACTCATTCGAGTTGCAAAACAAGAAAATCGGATTATTCCAAGCACTGATGAGGATACAGGCACACAGGCACTCTTATAAAACAGTGTAAACCATTTTGAAAGCAACTTGGCAATGACTAGTAAAAGGTGCCTTCCCAATGACCCAGGAGTCCATTTCTAGGTGTCCACACAGAGAAACTCTCAAAGTTATGCACAAGGAAATACAGGTAAAGATGCTTGTTGCACATTGTTTGCAAGGGTCAAGAAAGTAGAAAGAACCTATGTCAGTAGAAAAACGGACAAACTATGGATTTTTAAATACAAAAATTAAATATATAAGTTATGGTTAACTCATTAAGCAGTGACTTTAATTCATCTATACATAAACATGAAACATGTTTGAAATGTTAACTTTTGAGCAAAAAAAGTTGTAAAATAACACCTAGTTTGATAACATTTATATACATTTCTAAACACGCAACAATTGTATATAATGTTATGGATATATATGTATGTAATGAAAGTACAACAGGCTTTAGCATAAGTCACAACTTCAAAACAGTGGGGAAAGGGAGGCAATGTGGTATTTGTAATAGTTTATTTCAGAGAAAAAGATAAAGAAAAATGTTGAAATCTGTTTATCTTTTTGGTAGGTGGGTATATTATTTTCAGTCATTTTAAGTGTGTGTGGACGACTTTATAAGAAAGTTTAAATAAATTGTTATCACATTCTCACCAAGGAAAGCACTTAGCAGATATTTAAAAAGTAATAGGAAAATATATTTTAAAAAGTAATAGGAAAACAACAATCACCCATTCCCCTATCTACACAGAGTTAACCATTGATATTTCCATATAATTAAACATAGACAATATTATTCTATGTATATTGTTACAATCTTTTACTGTGTTCTTAACACACTACAGGCATGTTTCCTTGTCATCATTTCAAACTTGTAAAATTTACACAAATCCATGGTAAAAAAAAAAAAAAAATTAACTGCTCAGGAGGGTATAGAAATGAAGAGCCTTCGTCCTTTCCTAGACTTCCATTGCCGAGAGTTTTCCATTTATCAGGTCCAGAAATTAGGCTTTTCTAACTTAGCAGAGTGGAGTACCTCTGTGGTGCCACTGGGTGGAGGCAGAGCTCTCAAATTGTAATCTTTGGCATGAGTTATTTTTCGGAGATAATAAATTTGATCACGCATTTCTTTTTGAGACTGGGTCTCGCTCTGTCGCACAGGATGGAGTGCAGTGGCACAATCTTGGTTCACTGCAGCCTCTGCCTCCCGGGTTCAAGCGATTCTCCTGTGTCAGCCTCCTGACTAGCTGAGATTACAGGCACACGCCACCACACCCAGCTAATTTTTGTATTTTTAGTAGAGACAGGGTTTTACCATGCTGGCCAAGCTGGTCTTGAACTCTTGACCCAGTGATCCACACTCCTCAGCCTCCAAAAGTGCTGGGATTACAGGCATGAGCCACTGCGCACGACCTGATCACAGCATTTCTAAAACATTAAATTTATAACCAACTCTCGTACTTTTTTCTTATTTAAAAGTTTAAATTTGCCTATATGACACAATCACTTACAACTAGAATAATTATTCACATTTAGTACAATTGTTCCTTTTAACAGACATATGGATATCCAATACCTCTGCCCCCACCCCAAAAAGTGTTTTTAAAAAGCAAAGAAAAAAACTAGTCAATCTAGAGAATGCACCTTCAGGCACAATTCAGATATTAAACATGGATTTTAAGGAGGAAATTCAACTTTTAAAAGCTACAGTTTTCAAACAAAAGCATATACTTATGAATCAGTGTTGCATTTGGCAAGCTTAAGGGCATATAATTCAAATAAACAAATACAAACTGACAATATTCAAACTGCAGAGCTGGCCCAGATCTAGACATAACTTTGCAACCATCACGACCTCGCAGTATGGAGCAAGTGAAATGAATGCAGTCACACACTTCTAGTTTTGCTGTATTTACAATCTGTCCACTCGTCTTGTCTCCTTTAAGAGTTGAGTGCCTCCTCACTCTCCTTGCATTAACTGTCTGCCATCAAACCAGAGAAGTAAAACCAGCAAAATAATACAAGTACATACCTAGAGTGAGTTAGTGGCAGAGCTAGGATTCAAATCCCTGTTTCCAAGATCTTCCCCTAATTTTTATTTCTACTATACATTAAGCGGCCATTTGAAAGGATATTTTCCCCAAAAGCTCAGCACTTCATTCCCATACTGATTTGGCATTTATCATGTGCTATCTTTACCGTCAATTATGTTTTTATGTGACTCCTCATTTCAATTTAATTACAAGCATCGTTTTAAAAAAAAAAAGTCTTATATTCAACACTTAATATAATGTTATATGAAACAGTTGCTCAAATAAACATTTAATAATCAAATTTATAAAGCACTCAGATTAAAGTGTGTATAAATATATAATATAAATATACAAAAAGTATTTATATATGCGTTTCACATGGTTTTCTCAAATAGTAAATATTTAAATTACTAACAAAAAGAAAGAGAAAATGAAGGATAACCCAAATTTTTTCTCATAGATTTCAAAGTACATGATTCCTAAAAGGACACAGGGGAAAATTACTACAAAACCTATATCAACACTTTTTGTTGAACTCACCACTTACCAGGAAATTGTGACACTATTGGGGGTGTGTCTTCATCTAAGTCATCAACTCCTCCAGCAATTGGATAGGGTGGAATGGAGACTCTGGGCATCACCACCCAGCTGTGATCAGAATAAAGGGAAGAGGTCAGGCTGGGGAGTCCTGAGTTATGGGCTATCTGAAAGCCACAGATCTTCTCAATTTGTTGCCAGCGAAAAAGTCGTTCTCGTAAACAAGTTGTCAACTCAGAGAGAGCTTTCCTGGAAAAGCCAATAAAGAAATTACTTACTGCATCAAAAGATCTTTAATATGGCACTGAAAGAAGGCAATACATGAACAGACCGTGGCAATTAACTAATTTCAAGAAGAAATAACTCACTTTTAAAACTAATGTAATTTATGTAATTATATAATTAAATGATAAATGTAAATTGTTTATAAATTACTCATTTCAACACAATAACAATAAAGCAAATAAAAACTAAAATAACATTCTTACTTTGCTTCCAGAATTTTGTGGTCTACCTCATCTAGGGAGGAGCTGTGTGCAACGTGCAGAGTCCCAAAGACTGTGCTTCTCTTCTTTTTAATTTTTTCTGCCTAGAAACCGAAAAGGAATAAAATAAGGCTAGGTTTGAAAAAAATACAAACATTTATATATATATAAAATAATAAAGTTTATTTTGGTTTTTAATATATTAACAATCATAAAACCAGTAGAGAATTACTAGCCAAGATATCCCTGCATTCCAAAAAAGAAAACAGATGAGGGAGAAAATGTGCTTTCCTAAGCCAATCGATGTAATTCAAAACTTGATTCTGGAGAATTTTTCTCTTATTTCTATGGTTCAGGAAGACCCGAATCTTGTACTAAAAGTAACAGAAAAACATTAACTATATCCTACTATAATGGTGCTAGTGAGTGAACTAAGCTTTTAAATTCTTTTGCTAGAATTCAGATTAACACTTATTCTCATTCCACACAATGTAAGTGTCAAAATTAATTTCCAGTAACTACTAACCTGAATCAGATATGAAGCGGCAACCTAAAGGAAAAAAGCTCTGTATAAAACTTTTATGATAATGATAAAAAAAAAAAAAAAGAATGTTTAAATCACTAAGGTCACTTCGAAAAGTATCCAAATGCAGTAATTTTAATTTAAAGCTTATGATTACTAGAGTCTATTTACACAATAAGTTCCAGTTTGAAAAAGGAATCTGCAATAAAAACACTTTTATTCAGATCTGTGTATCCCAGTTGAGTAATCCCTCTCAGAATGCAGCCTAAGAAACAAATTTAGTAAACTTTGAAATACAAGAGAGTACCTCATCTTTAGCAATAGCTAGCTGCATTTCAGCGTTTTGTCTTTTAATATTGTAGTATTGCACTTCAACTTCATGTGTTAACTGAAGCCATTTCTGAAGTGCATCTGGAACAGACCAGCTGCTTCTCAGTTCAAATTCTTTTTCGGCCTTTTTCAGAGCCATGCGAACCTAGAAGAAGGAAAGGAAAGAGGCAGGAAAGGAGAGAGGGAAGAAGGAAGGATTAAAATATTTTTTAGTACCCAAACTAAAAGAAAAAGCTATTTTAATTACGCTCTTTGTAAACATCGTTTTAAACTGCAAAGTCTAAATACAATAGATTTCTAGCATTAAAATTAAGGCTGAGCTTCGAGTACATCTTAAATCCACGAGGCAAAGTCGTGAAGTCAAGGAGGGTAGAGAGGTCTTATTTATACCTTAAGTTGCAATATTTAGTTTTGTATGTTATGAAAACCAGACTGAGGGGGAAATAATCAAGGTTATATACAAACTAAAACTGATCATATTTTTCCCATAATGCATATTTCATTTATGAAGTATTATATAAAGAAGTGTCCAAAATTGGGTGGATACAGGTTCTACTCCTCCTCCGAATGTTTCCAAAAGACCCTACTGTAGCTCCTTCACTATATACTGATTTTTTAAAAATTGTATTTTTCTGTAGTTTTTCATGACATCTTCTTTATGGCTAGTTATTTCTTATTGTTGCCAAGTATATCTACCTATTATTGTCTGTGTTACCACTTCTGCTACATAATTCCCTCCTTTGAATATTCCAGAAAGTAGCTAAGTGAACATCTGCAGAGCATGTACAGATTGTGAGGAAACAGATTCTGAGTGAGAATCCACTTGATTTTTTCATGAGAAACTATGCATAGTCTTCAGTATAAGGATGTCATAGTATTTCTTCCACCTGCCATTTAATGGAGCCAGAAAATAAACAGAAAAAAACAAAAATGCGTGGTGGTTAGTTGATAAGCGCTAAGAAAAAGTATCATAAGGAAAGCCTCACTAAGGGAAGACACAGAAGGAATAGATGATTCATTCTTGGAACGATTTACTTAAAAACTAGCAAGAGTTTTCAAACTAAAGATGTGTAAAGATACAGGATGTAATTTATGAAATTGTGCACACTCACTCACACTCAAGACCTTGAGGCAAAGCGACGAACGACTACAGAGCATCCTGCGTGTCGAGCACCACCCCACAGATTAATTTTCCCCAAAGCTAACTAAGGACACTGAAGAGCAAAGGAATGTTTGATCTGAACAAACCCAACTTATTTGAATAAACTTTATAGTGTGCCAGAATAAACCAGCAAGAGTACTATACACAAACTTCTGATAAAGAAAAGGAACAGCTGTCAGTTAGTGTGAAAACAAAGAATTGTGTAGAAAAATATCTTTTAAGATTCCAAAATTAAAAACAAAATTCACAATGCAACACTAGGTAACAATTCAAAAACACATTAAAGTAAGGGGAAGAGCATTAACTCACTGAAAACAAATCCCAGGCAACATATCTGCCTACATAACTAACTGCAATGGCTTGGGACAATACTGTGTTTAACAAGTCAGTTGGGTAAGCTGTGTGGCGTTCCTGCTAATCTCTCAGGAAGATAAAATTTAAGCTCACGTTCATGCAGACCTGCATAACACTACAAAATGTATGTACACAAGCCCTTTTTCTCAGAAGATTTTAAAGCTAAAATTTCTATACAATTTTCACTTCCATGGAATTATACAGAGAATCTCAACAAAATTCATTCAAGTTATGCTCTTTAATCATAGATTTTTCTTAATATTTCCATAAATGTATTTCCCCTAAAAAAGCTCAAACACATTTAACATAAAAACTACTTATATATATTTTTAGCATAAATTGAAGATGAACAATGTTTAGATTGATTGCCAAATAATGACTCAAACTTGTGGAAAGTGTGACCTTCTGATAGTAGCAACTATTTAACTGTTTTCTCTGCTATTACTCATAAATGTTTCATTTAATCTAAATCCCAACCCTTAGTTTAAATCACATTGTTGTTTATAGGGGAATGAACACAGAAAAAACTGAATAATAAACAGCTTTTGCAAACAATAAATAACTGTTTAAAATGTAACAATTATTTACATAATTTTTGTATCTTAGGAATAAAACAACAGTAAGTAAAAACATGATGTCACAAAAACAGCCTAAATATCTGAAAACTTGGTTTCTAGACCCAACTGTATTATTTATCATCTGTGTAACCTTAGTAAGTTCCTAAGGCTTATTGTCTCATGGAGAATAGGGGTATTTCACTTGCCCTGATTAAAGGTTTCCTGAGACTTTTTCTAAGAAACCAATTTGTGAAAACTATTTAAATCACACAAAATATAAAGTGGTACTTAGTCACCCAAAAGTCTCTGTTCTAGGAAAAATAACACTATATAAAAAACCTACCGGATTTTCCTGACTTCTAAATTTATGTTGATTATTCTCCAGACAAAATACAGTAATTCCCTGAACTATGTGGAATTGTGGGTTATGTCATATTATACATCATTTCTCAGTTAAACTTATTTCTACAAGCAAGGCTTTTAATAGCAGTATGAGAAGACACAGACTTTGGAATATGACACGCAAAATCTTGCCTTTACCAGTTAACAGCTGTGTAACCCAAGGCAAATAAGTTATCTAGCCTCTCTACACAGCTCATTTGTAAATGAAGATAATATCTATGTGCTGTGAGGATTAAAATTTATGAGCAAACCACTGGCAATGTTTGTGGCATACACTTCTGGTATAGAGTAAGCCCTCAGAAAATTGTGTTTCTTATTAATATAATCATGCCAGACAGTGTTCTTTTTAAAATACCAATTTCCTTCCTTTAAATCACCTTTTATTGACCCAGGATCTAATGAGATTACATTCATACCAATACATCATATTTTGGTAACTTCAGGGTCTACTGAGATGTGCACGGTCTCTCTCCCAAAGCTTTAAGTTAGAATGTCCATAATTCTTGGGCCCTTTTCTTATATTGTCTCTTCTCCCTCACTGTGAGACAATCCCTGTGAAGTACTACCATCAGTTTATATCTCTGTAGAAGAATTTCAAACTACTGTTTTCTGATTCGCCCTTTCTTATGTACAAAGTTTAGAAAGACAGAAATATACCAGAACAAACTGCGAGTTGGACGTCTTGGTGGAAAAAGGCAGGAGGGTAAAGGGCATAGTACCCAATTCTCGGATACAGTATGATTTCGACTAGGTCTTTTTTGCCAACTCCCTGATTCTTTGCTACATTCTGTGCTGCTATGATTTGTTAGGTGAATGGGACATGACTGTAAAATACATCTAAGAGTTCTTAGAGGGAAGAGCTCCAAAACACAGACATCTAGGTGTGTCAGAGAAGGAGTGGTTAACAGTTATAAAAAAGATGGCTGCGTTCAGTCAGACATATTCTCATAAAATGGCGATCTTGAAGGAAACAGTAATGCACAGTGCATATTTTCTCCTGAGTTGACCTTAAGTCATTCATCACTTAATTTGCATTTCTTTCTTAGCACTCTATTAAGAAGGCAGCAACAGTGCCTAAAATGAAGTGGAGGCAGAATACCTAAGTTCTTGCCCCTGCTTTATAACTGAGTCACCTCTAATTTTGAGCAAGTTTTATAATCCTCATTTTGTTCTTCAGTTTCATTATCAGTAAAAAAATCATCAAAGTCAGAAGGAGGAGATGGGACCACAGAAGTAGAGGCTGGAACGACACACTTTGAAGACAGAGGAAGGGGCCATGAGCTGAGAAACGTGGGTGGGCTTTACCAGTGGAGGAGGCAAGGAAGCACATCCTCCCCTACAGTCTGCAGAGGGAAAACAGTCCTGCAGGCTCGCCTCAGCTCACTCTGACCTCCAGAACTTTACGATGATAAATTTATGTTTATTTAAACCACTAAGTTTGTGGCTTTTTTTTTTTTTTTTAAACAGCAGGAACAGGAAACTAATGCATCTGCCTATAATTAAATTCTCCCAGCACCTCACCCTCTCCAAAGGCCTCTGTGCAATGCCTAAATGCTTATATTCTATCTTAAGTAACTGAACAGGAGAAGCAGGTATTGGAAAGGAGCTTCAGAATTTTTAGCAGATTATGTTCTAAAACTATTTAACAGGATTCAAATGGATGTTTAATAGAGATCCTTTACCTTTGCAGAGAAGTTCAAACCTAGATATACTTTATCTTACCACATTACAGTCAGAAACTTAAACATATTACAGATGTTAAACACCTTAAATTTACTCAAGACAATGAACATGGCAAGAGATAAGATTTCATGAATGAGTGAAGATGATGGCAACTTTATCTTTCAGTTACTGTGTTATTTTGCTATATGAACTTTGATCAATGCTAACAACATAAATGATTCTTTTATCAACTGAGGAACAGTAGACAATGGAACTAAATGTAGGAAACTGAAGAAAAACAGGACCTGCCTCCTCAGAGTGGCAATGTTAACATCTTCACAAGTGACTTTTTTTAATGTAAATACCTGTTCCAATTCCTGTTCTGCATACTGACGTCTGCTCAATTCACATTCAGCTCCCTCCCTTAGCTCTCTCAGCCGACAAGCCTCCTCCTTTGCGTAATTGATTTCATCCATCATTTTGCGCTCTAAATTTTGCTTTTCTACAGCAACATTTCTGTTTTCTTCCTGTGCCTTTTCAAGCCTTATAGAACAATAAAAATAAAAATTCCTCACAAAAATTTCCAAAGTTTTATTTTTTACAAAATAATAAATACTGTGTCAAGCAATTAAATACATATTTCAATCAGAAATCATAGCATTTTTCATTAGCCCTAAGTTTGGCTAATAAAAATATCAGGCAACTTACTATACAGCTATTTTGGTTATCCTGGGCTCAAAAGACAGGGAAAACAGGGAAATACTCTTCCGCAAAAAGCTTTTTAAAAATTCATAATTATTTAAATCAAGTTAAAAATAAAACTTAGCTACACATCTAATCCCACTATATTTGACTTACCTCCACTGTTCTTCTAGTCATTTATTCTCAAGTACACACATTTATAATAAATCTGTAATTATAAAAATATACTTTTCTAAAAAAATGTGAAATCAAATATGCATATATTCCTGATGTGTATAATAACCTAAATATAAGTGTTTAAGCACATGCCCATATTACTTTTTTTACAAATTGTATTTGCCTACATACATAACATGAGTTATGATTTTTCTGAACTTACCTCTCTTGTAAGTCCATTAGACTTTGCTCTGCAGTTTGTAGGCTCTCTAAATCTTTCATCATTTTTGCAACATGTTCTTTTGATGTCTTATTCTGCGTATAAGCAAACCAGCACCCTCCAACACCAATTACTATAGAAACTGTGAGGATAAAATCTTTCATCCAGTTATGAGGTGGGCCTATTAAGAGAATTACAGACGATTAAATTAATCTTTGAATAGGACAGGACCTCAATACAAAAAGACATTTTTTAAGTAGTTATCTAAAATAAAACCAAAAAGTGGAGATCTCTTTCCTATGCACAAGCTCTAGCCTTTTAAAAATTCTTTCTTCAAATAATGACTGTGCTTCTTATAACTCTTTGATATACTAGACTTATAGAAGGGTAGAGGTAAACTCATAAGGACACACCATGCCCCTGCTGGTGGTAGACGGAGTGGCCAAAGTCATGGGGACCCTTGAAAAAGCAATCGCACCTCCAATCATATGCTGCCAGAATGGTCCTCTGTGGGGTGAAGGGAGCCATCAAAAGTATCACCACCATCATCCCAACTCCCTTCCTTCAGTGAAGCCAGACAGCCGTCACATTTTTGACACACTTACAAACCTGATCACTCACCAAAATGTATTTTCCCCAAGGAGGTAGCCATATAACTAATTAGGTTAGGTTAATCAGTGGTTCTCGAGGCTGGTGGTAATTCCTCACCCACCCCTAGCAGACATTGGACAATTTTGGGTTGTCTCAACTTTGAGGAGTGGTTCCTGGCATCTAGTGGGCAGATGCCAGAAGCACTGCCGAACATCCTACAGTGCACAAGACAACCTCCTCCCTGCGTCCCCCCTGCTGATAACAAAGACTCATCCAGGAACTATCCAGCCCAGAGAGTGACTAGTGCTAAGGCTGATAAAAGCCTGGGTTAAATAGTAATAACAGTTACTCAATTTTAGGTGTCTATATGCCAGAGATACAGGGGTTACTGGCATGATGCTAACCCCCAGCAGTATGTCTAAAACAACAAGGGAGGAGCCAGGGCCTACTGCCTTCGGTGATACAAAACACAGAAATCACTATTCAAATTTCCTAATTCAGCCCAGTCAGTACACACTAATTTTCACGGGGCTCTCTGGAACAGAGACACAATGATAGCTAATATATTATCGTAATGCTCCAAAGAGATACAGCTCACAGTGAAAAACTGCCTAAATGGCCAGGCCTCCAGCAGAAACATATTTTGAAGTGTGGTGACATAAAGAATTCTACAGAAATCCCAAGTTCCTAGGCTGACAAGTCTGGGGTTTGGCTATGTTTGTGTAGTATGATATGTAGCATGCTCTACATCGGAGACTCAGTTCTCCATATTGCCAGAGTGCACACCCTCAGCCTTCCACCTGTAGTGGAAGAAATGTACTGCTGAAAGCTACAATCTCAAAAGCATTTTTTATTTCTGCCTCACACTGAGATGTTCAACTCAGGTTCTCCTTCAACTATGAGCTCTATTCTCTGACCATAAATAACAATAAATAGATAAATAAGGTCCCACACTCAATAATAAGCACTAGACTAGAAAAGATTAAAAAAAAAAAAAAACTCCTTTAAAATGTATCTCTGTTCATTTCACAATGTTGGTTTTTAAAATAAATCTAACATAAGTGTTCTCACTATGGGGCACATTCACTCAAATAATCATTCTAAGACAAACATTTAAAATCATTAACTTTTTAAATGGTTTACTTAAGTATTTGTTTACAATCTTTTTTGCGACTAGTTTGATTTCTTTTCAAATGACTTGGTAATATAATTTTTGGGGCTTAGAAAGGTGTTAGTTCCAAGATTAATAAAATATGAATATTCCTGATCAAGTTGTAAATAGAAACAAATTCTATACTTTAATTCCTATTTTTACCAACCACTCACATGAGAAAAATTGGACAGAATCCCACAGAAGACAATCCCCCAATGGATTCAGTCTGGAAGTGAGGACAAGGAAAAGGTTGGAAAGGGCATCATCTCTATGGAACGCTCGGCATTTCAAGTAGTGTTCTGTTTCCTAGGGTTTGTAATTTCCACCAACAGTGCATTTCCACCAACTCTCATAAGGGGAGTTCCAGCTGTTTCACCAGCTGCTCTTTTAGTCCAAGCCAAAAAAGAACCACCAGTAAAGTCATGAAATCTATTCAACCAATTCTAGTTACCCTTTTTTAGAAGGGCCATTCCCAAGATGGTATCATAGAAACCTGAAAATCTAACTCCAAGAATTCAGGGAGAATAAACATTAGTTTCCTACTTTATAACTTGTGGAAGCCATTTTTCTTGTATTAATTTTGTTATTCTTTTTTGACTTAAAAAAATAATTCCTTTAAAAGGTGTACTTTTCAAACACTTTCTCCCAAAGCTTTCTGAAAAATTTGAAATTAAATAAAACAAACATATTAAACTTCTCTTCTGGGGAAAAAAATATTCCTGTCAAAGTAAATAAATACAAGGTTTATTTTCTTTACAGATATTGCATAACACTTTCTCAAATGTTTCTCTTCAAAACAATCAAATAACATTGCCTACTTCCTGCTCCTGCCAGTATAGTTCGTTAATTTATAAAGCTTCAAGTGAGTCTTTGCTTTCCATCTATATCTAAAAAACCCTTTTCTTAGTACTTAGTGAAACTGTTAGGCTCTATTGCTTCATGCCATCAAGATGGTTAGATTGTGTTATTTTTTAAGAGATTCCTCAGTGAATATCCAATTACAGTAACAGCAACATTAAAACTGCTCCAAAGATCCAAAGTTTTAAACCTAAAAATTCTAAATTAACTGCTAGTTTTTTTATATACAACTTCTTACATTAGTAACCAGCTTTGAAAATTTCACACTCATGTTTCAGTGACAGAAAATCCCATCCTATAAATCTTTTAAGAAAGTATTATACTTCTTTCACAGCTAATAGATGATTCTTCTTAGAGGCCTACTATCTTATTTTTTTCTTTCCTTAAATAACACAGAGATGATCAGGATATTATTTTACATCATCCTCTGAGTGAGAGAGAATACTAACGTGTTAGAGGTCCAAACAAAACCACATCCAATGCCTTGAGCTGAAGTTTTTGTCTGTGACTCCGGTCACTGATTTTCAACTGGGAGATCATAAATGAAGGTTCGTGCACTGCTATCCTGTTTATTTGAAAAACATATATATATATTAAATGAAAATATTTCTAGTACATAAATTTAAATATTTGAGCAACACATTTAATACTTTACATATTACTGATGATGACTGTTGGAGCTCATCCCTGTGCGATTTAATAATTTGTTACACGTTTCAAAAACCTCTTCAGAGCAAGCTTAGCTACAGAAAGACTCCTGTATGTTAATCAGTTAGTAGCTACACTGAAAAAGTTTTTATTTTCTAAGGTTACTTTCTGTTATGACCTACTATGATTTAGAAATTTATAAAGTTGAAAAAAAAAATTTTTTTTTTTGAAACAGTCTCACTCTGTCACCTAGGATGGAGCGCAGTGGTTTGATCTTGGCTCTCTGCAACCTCTGCCTCCCGGGTTCAAGCGATTCTCCTGCCTCAGCCTCCCGAGGAGTTGGGACTACAGGCACCCGCCACCATGCCTGGGTAATTTTTTGTATTTTTAGTAGAGATGGGGTTTCACCATGTTGGCCAGAATGGTCTCGATCTCCTGACCTCGTGTTCCACCCGCCTCGGCCTCCCAAAGTGCTGAGATTACAGGCGTGAGCCACCGCGCCCAGCCTAAAGTTGAAAATATTTTATAATCATTAATTACTTCTGTCATTTATTATCCTTCCACAAAGGATAATAAAACCGTAAATAATTTAACATCTACAGCACACTTTAAAAAACAGTTTTCAATTTAGTTTTAAAGTATCAAAAAATCTGTATCTTTAACATTCTAATGTTTAAACTGTTTAAAAATTGAACAAAGTACATTGAAGTCACAAGTGGGAAATAAAAAGCCTTCACGGATTGAGGCAGGTGGGTAAAGGAATTTATATAATAAGAAGTACTAAACCATTTTATTAGCTATGAAGAAAGCATGTAGGGGGCACAGGTAAAATAAGGAAATAAAATCACTTTATTATGGACTGTAAATACAAGCAGCCCAGTACTCAACTAAGATTTCTTAACAACCAAGTATGATGCTAGTAAAGATTTCATTACAGAAAGTCTAATAATAATAACAATGACAATAAATACAGACATATAATATATGCTGGGTCCTGTACCAATGGCTTCATAGTCAAGAAAACCTTATAACAGTACTTCCATTTTATAGCTGAAGATACTTGTGAGAGATTAACTTGCCTAAGGTTACATAATTAGTAATAGGTAAGGCAAGGATTCAAACCCAAATACGTATGATTCCAAAGACTACTCTGAAACACTACATTTTGTAGAGAAAGGTATCAGTACTCTCTAAGTATGGAGAAATTACAGGAACTCCTATGAGGCTTCTATAAAACCTTAAAGAGCAAAGAACTCTAACATTCCCTCTCTAAAATGCCTTCCTTTATCTTCTCAGGTACTTTCCTATAATGCTTCCCTTACACCTTTAACATGACACTTATCAAACAAAGGCAAGGCCTATGTCTTATCTCTGTATCCCCAAAGCCTAATGTAGTACTTGCCAAAAGTAGAAGCTTGATAAATGTTTGTATAATAGCTGAATGAATGGATGGATGGATGGATGCATGAATTAATAGCAAACTATCAATAGGCTAAGAAAGACAACGAGATGTAGTAAAAAAGAAAATATATAACAAAATTTTATGCAAGATTCAATATGAGTCCAGAGGTAAAAATGATTCCACCTGAGTGGGTGAGGGTATCAGGGAAGGCCACATAGGCCTGAAAGAAATGAGGTGGTATGTGTCGGGTGAAGAGAGCCTTAGTATAATGTTTGGTAGTAACAATTACAGAGTAGAAAACACAGTGAAAGGTTTAAGATCACCACTACAGTCAACATAAAACATAGTTTTGGCTACCTTTAGCAGATGTAAAGGGTTTTAACGTCACAGAAAAGAAACATCATAATGGACTGTTGTAGGCCAACTATCTAGAATATGTAATACATTTTCTTATACATTCTTCTAACTAAATCTTATGTCTACAGATACCATACAAAGAGCTCTGGAACTTACATAATAATTGAAATTAATAGATATTGCTCCTTTAAGCTGACTCATCTAATTTCCATGACTACATAACGGGGGCTTAAGAAAGAGTTTATTGTTTTCCTTTCTCCTCCCCTAAAAAAGGTTCCAATGGGCTGACCTGAAAACTGAGCTTATAATGTTTTTCTATAGTAACATGTTCACTGTTTAAGGAGTTATCTTGACAAGTGTGTGATGTCACAATTTTACCAGAATTGGAAGCATCTCTGATCATCTTTACTTAACCAAAAGAAATGAGGTAGCTATAACATTGATTGTCAAAACACAGATTAACCTATTTTATTTCATGTTGTTGTTATATAAAGAAGTTTCTCAAAAGGCAACAAGGAAATTCCTATTGTTCCTCATACCCAGGGCAACATATATAAACTAAAAAACTCTAATTTTATTTTAATGTTTGACTCTGTTTTAAGAACTTGTTTTAATTAAAAGAACTATATTTTATTTGATTTTTGTCTTCTTTCGAACATCTAGTTGTACTATGAACATGAAAGATATTCAGGAAGTACTTATCAAATTGACTCTAATCCCCATAATTTCATCATTCTAGTCATGTATATAATAAAATCAGAAATATTCATGTTGGTGTTCAGAATACATTTAAGAGAGATTTGAAAACTTTCAACTTGATCCAAAATACAAAACTCAAAGCAACAAAGGATACTTATCTAAATAGGGCATGTAAGGAAGTTGACTAGGGACACAATGTATGTATTTCATTACATATAATGATCAGATTGCAATAACTGATTAGAGTCTTTTCTGATGTAGGAAATCATCCGGGAAAAATAAAACTTAAGAAGCAATCTTGTAAGGGTAAAAAATTCTGGTAGAATTATTGCAAATTTTGACATTTAAATCCTTCAAAATTATTAAGTTAATTAAATTAATTAGAAATTATAATTTCTAAATTATATCATTTGGTATTTGCAAATGATACAATTTAGATATAATTTAGAAAATAAAATTTAGAAAACAACTGGATTCAGACATCTAAGGGAAAAACTGGCAACCTAGACTTTGCTATCAAATCTATCTGGGTTTAAATGCTGCCTTGGGCGAAATGTTTAACTTGTCTCTGACTTGGTTTTTTTAACCTGTAAAATGGGAAGGACAATATATAGCTCATTTTAATCATGAGGGTTAAATGAGATAATATAAAGTACTTGTATGTAACATACATTTTTAAATGGCTGCTATGTTTTATTAGTTTCATTTTTAAAATTCAGGTATAACGTATAGACACCATAACTCAATGGTTATTGTCATTTAAAATGTCACAAGAAAGAGATGCACATCAATCCATTCAAGTAGGTGTGTTCACAACAATGAATCAGTATCAAATAAAAAAGTTTTTCTTAGATCGGTCAAAAGTTGACCCTTGATGTTATTTACAAATAATATAGTTGACCCACCATCTGAAACTCAAAATCATGTTCCTTGGAAATAATTTTTTTCAAGAGCCTGATTATTTAGACAAGAAAAATTGATTAAAACTTGAAAATGCATAATTTAGAAAGATTAAAGAATGGATACATTTATATTTCCTTTGTGCCCTCAGTCATGGAAGTAACTTGTAGATTCAGTATGGGAAAAGACATCTAGCATATAACTCTCCCTGAGAGGAAAATACATTTGCATAACAAAGACTCACCTGGGAAGTGTCGTTCCTTTGACATTGTTGTCTCTAAAATTCTTCTCATATTGGGGTAGTTCAACAAACTCTATCAACCACTGAAGAGTGTCTTCAAGGGTCCAATTATGAACTACAGGAGATAAAAGGGGAATGCATATTTTAAACACACCTGCTTTCAGAAATACATATTCTATAATTTCAGAGAATATAAAGATGTTAGATTGCATTTTCAATTTAATTAACATTAAGTACTAAAATTGTATCCAGCACTCTATGAGAGAAGAAAGCCTTACAATCAAAAACAGAAGTGATAGATAAAAGCAATTAGGACAAAGATTAGCATAATTAATTCTAAAATAAACACCTATACAAAGTTTGTAAGGATGAAATAATCTATCATTTCTCTGGCTGTAGAAAAATTACCAGATACATACTTGTTCATTCTTTCATCTAGTCATCCACCCATATAGTATTGTAATACTGAAAACATTCTGAATACCAGATTCCATTCTAAGCACTGGGCATATGGCAGTGAATAAAATGGATAAAGTTCTTGTATGGAAATTAAATTCCTTTGGGTTTGGGGAGGGGCACTTTATGAAAGAAGGAAGAGGAAGGGAAATTTCAGATAGTGATTAACTTAAGAAAAGAAGGAAAGATGTCAGGGTAAGTCTCTCTAAGGAGTTGACATCTGAGACCTAAAAATTGCAAGGAGCCACATTGTGAAGATATGGGTGAAAAATATCCCAAAGAGAGGAAAAGGCTAGTAAGAAGAGCCTTCAGATGGAACGAACTAGCAGGGTTTGAGAGACTAGCAGAAAGTCAGAGAGGAGCTAGGTCATGAAAGGCTTTCAAGAACTCTGGATAGTTTTCTAATTTCAATAAAAAGAAGGGGAATAATCTTTTTTTAGAATATTGTTCTTCAAAGTAGAGAATGGATTGTTCAAGGTAAGACTAAAAATGGTCCAGTCTTATGGTGAAATACAGAGAAATAAGATCATTCATTACAAAATTGCCTAGGACAGGAAAGGATTATTGTCTTAGACTATGATGGTAGTAGATAAGATGACAACAAGGAGTCAGATTCAGGATATATTCTGGGGATAATGCTATTAAGATGTGCTGATTAAATGGACAGGGGCTGGTAGCTAAACAAAAGCCAGAAGTACAAAGGGTGCTACCATTAACTGAGATAGAAAAGAATGGGGAGGAAAAGATTGGGGAAACAAGCAGGGGCGGGTGATAGAGATCAAAAGTTGTTTTAAGACATGTTATATTTGAAGTATGCATCTGACATTTAAGTGTAGATAATATAGTAGCAGTCAGACCTGCAAGTCTGGAGCTTAGGAAAAAGTGAGGTTAGGAACAGAAGTATTAGTGGGAAGTCATCAGCATATAGACAATCTTTAGACTAAATGACATCAACCAGAAAGACAGCTATTAATAGATTCTAGAAGAGTGGACTTAAATCAAGAATAAAATGATAACTAGCATCTCTTCTCCTGAATATTTATTTTAAATTAAGTCCTTTGTAGGCATTTTCTTACGTCTTAAAAAAAACTTACGAGGTTCTAACATATTTATCTTTATTTTAGAAGTTAAAAACTAAAAAAACTAATGGTACCAACAAAGTAAGTAGCAGGACTGGATTTGAACTCAGGGACCCTGTCCATAGAACAAGACTTTATACTACTCTGAAAGTAGTAATACTAAAAAACAGTAAAGATATAAACAAGCAGTTAAGCACTGGATGCAGCTCAAAGGTTTCTGCTTATGAAGGGTAACGATGAGTTTATGCAAAGGGAAGGATGCAAGTGTGCTTAAAAATGAGAAGTTCTATACTGTCTGCATTTAATTTGAGGGTTTTGGAAAACATGATGCTTATAGACTACAGAAGAGGTCAAAGGAGAGTGAAGAAAATGTGAGCAATAAAAGCAGATCTGGGAATCTATCTGTATATAAATAAATCTGAAAAAATCTTTCTGAGAAGCTACATAAAACTATGAATTCACACTTGCAAGCAAAGCTAGGTTTCCATCAATCTGCCTTTTTTATTAAGTGTTCTTTAGAGAAAAAACTTAAATAGACCACAAACAAAAACCAAAAACATTTAAAAACTAGATGTGGTAACTGATAGTTTTATACTGAAACAAAGCTTTCACTGTTCTCCCCTTCATGTGTTCCTACCATAAAACCTGGACATGGGTCTGAGGCTGCTGTATCCATTTAACCAAATAACAGGATGTCAGCGGAAGGTTCAGGCCCTGGGTGTTTTCCACTGAAGTTAGTGCATTCAAAGTAGACTTTTTACTCTTAAGTTTCTTCCTATTCAAGATGAACTGCATTGAGAAGTGCCCTGTCCTGACTGCCAAGAAACTCATGGTGCAGCTGCACCTCAGACACCCACACAAAATCCCCAGCCAAGAAAACAAGATAAGATACTCTCTTTCTGTGACTGTTCAACAGTGAAAATTACTGATCTAAACACTTCAGCACATCAAAGTCATCCCTCAATTTCCAGTAAGTCAGTATAGAAAGGAATAAAAATCAAATGAAAAAGAATACATTAAAACTGCCCAAATCTTAGTAATATTCTACTTAGCAAATTAAAAATTGTAGTGTTCTTGACAACGAATCTTTAAAACAAAATTCTAACAGCACAGTTTATTTTGGGGGGAGATTCACTTCTCCTTTTGCTGTGGTTTCCTTGGTGATACTTAGTAAACACCTTCACTTCTCTTCTCATGACTGGGATTTGCATTTTTTATTAGCTTTCTCTGTTCCAAATAGTCTAGTTGTCTTTCAATTCTTAGGACAGATCATACTATGTCCTTCTTCAGGGCCTCTGTACGTGCTGTTTGCTGAGTATAAGCTCCTTTTCTCTATCCCTCCACCTTTTTGTTTCATTAAACCTTCATATCTCAGCTAAAACTTTAACTCTTTAAGTGAGCCTTTCTGAACATTACTATATAACCTTTTTTTCTTCCTTTTTTATAGGGACGGGGTCCTGCTGTGTTGCATAGGCTGATCTGAATTCCTCGGCCTCTCAAAGTGCTGAGATTACAGGCATGAGCCACCACACCTGGCCCCTGATTATTAATCCCTTAGTAGATTTTATGCATAGCATTTAAATAACTATAACTACTTATTTGTATGATTATTACTTCAACAACTGTTTTATTTCAATAAAGTATAAGTCTTCTGCTCATCACTTTATAACCCCAGCACTTGGTATAAAGGCACTCAGCAAATGACTTGTTGGATGCTGTTGAATGAAGTAGAACATGTTTAATTAATAAGTCTTATGAAAATATATTTTTACATTTTGGTGGTGAGACAAACAGAAACAGGGATTTGTATGTACAAGGAATTGTTTTTCAACATTAAAAATTTCAACAGCTTTTGGGGTACAAGTGATTTTTGGTTACGTAAGAAATTCTTGATGGTAAAAAAGTTACTCATTTAAGAATTATCTGGTTCCTTATTACCTGCCTCTCACTGGTCCTTTACACACGCTGTTGCTAAACAGCACTTCCATCAGAGGGCACGCAGAGAGATACACCATTCCTTTTAAAGGTATCTTTCCCAATCTGCAGAGCTACAGAAATGCCAGTTTCTAAAATGTTAACTTACATTGCTTCTGCTTGAAATTGTGGCCAGTGCTATAGGTCAGTGTCTCAAAGCAATTTTTGGCAGTTATTTCTAAGACTAATGAAAAAAACTCTGGAATGGAAACAGACACGATTTTACCCCCAGCTGTGCCACTGATTCAGGATAATATCATAGCCACATTATTTAACTACAGCTCAGATTATCTTTTTAAAATTGATATTATACTTATTTTGGGAGTACCTATGGTTATTTTGATACACGTATACAATG
Organism: Macaca nemestrina; assembly: GCF_043159975.1. Classification (NCBI taxonomy): domain Eukaryota; kingdom Metazoa; phylum Chordata; class Mammalia; order Primates; family Cercopithecidae; genus Macaca; species Macaca nemestrina. Next base: position 170,680,637 of record NC_092127.1, read on the forward strand.
TGTGATGATCAAATCAGGGTAACTGAGATATCCATCACCAACTTTTCTGTGTTGGAACCATTATAATTATCTTCCAGCTATTTGGAAATACACAATAAATTATTCTTAACTTTAATTTCCCCACTTTACTATCAAATACTAGAACTTACTCCTTCTACCTAACTGTATTTTTGTACCCATTAACCAACTTCTCTTCATTCCCCTCTTCCCTTCCCAGTCTCTAGTAACCACCATTCTACTCTCTACTTCCATAAAATCCACTTTTTTAGCTCCTACATCTGAGTGATAACATGTGATATTTGTCTTTCTGTGCCTGGTTTATTTCACTTAATGATCTTCAGTTCCATGTTGCTGCAAATAACAGGATTTTGTTCTTTTTTATGGCTGAATAATATTCCATTGTTCTTTATCCATCCACCTGATGGATGGATTTTCTTTATCCATCCACCTGATGATGGACACTCAGGTTGATTCCACATCTTGCCTATTGTGAATAGTGCTGCAGTAAACATCAGAGCGTAGGTATCATTTGAAATAACGATTTCCTTCCTTTTAGACATATATTCAGCAGTGAAACTGCTGAATTATATGCTAGTTCTATTTTTAGTTTTTTTGAGAAACCTCCATACTATTTCCCATAACAGTTGTACTACTTTACATTCCCACAAACTGCATGTAAGAATTTCCCTTTCTCCACTCTTTTGAAAGCATTTGTAATTTTTTGTCTTTTGGTAAAAGCCATTCAAACTGGGGTGTGATGATATCTCATTGTAGTTTGGATTTGCATTTCCCTGATGATTAGTGATGCTGAGCATTTTTTCGTATACCTGTGGGCCACTGGTATGTCTTTATGCCTACTCAGGTCTTTTGCCCATTTTTTACTCAGATTGTTTTTCTGCTATTGAGCTGTTTGAGTTCCTTATATATTCTGGTTATTAATCTCTTGTCAGAAGGATAGTTTGCAAATCTTCTCCCATCCCACAGGTTGTTTCTTCACTTCACTGTTTCCTTTACCATGCAGAAGATTTTTAGCTTGATACAATCCCATTTGTCTGTTTTTGCTTTTGTTGCCCATGCTTTTGAGGTCTTGACCCCAAAAACTTCTTGCACAGACTAATGTCCTGAAGCCTTTCCTCAATGTTTTCTAATATTTTCAGATCTTACATTTAAGTCTTTAATCCATTTTGAGTTGATTTCTGCATATGGTGGAGATTTAGATTCATTCTTCTGCACAGAGATATCCAGTTTTCCTAGCACCATTTATTAAAGAGACCATTCTTTCCTCAAGGTACATTCTGGGTGCCTTTGTTGAAAATGAGTTGGCTGAAAGTGTATGGATTTATTTCTGGGTTCTCTATTCTGTTCCATTGGTACCTGTGTCTGTTTTTATGCCAGTACCATGATGTTTTGGTTATTATAGCTTTGTAATATTATTTGAATTCAGGTAGTGTGATGCCTCCAGCTTTGTTCTTTTTGCTCAAGATTGCTATAGATGTTTGTGGTCTTTTGTGGTTCCATACAAATTTTAGGATTTTTTTTCTATTTCTGTGAAGGATATAATTAGTATTCTGATAGGGACTGTATTAAATCTGTAGATCACTTTAGGTAGTAAAGACATTTTAACAAGATGAATTCCTCCAGTCCGTAAGCATATCTTTCCTTTTTTGTGAATCCTCTTCAATTTCTTTAATCAGTGTTTTATACTTTTCTTTGTAGAGATTTTTCACCTCCTTGGTTAAATTCATTTCTAGGTATATTTTTTGGTACCTATTGTAAAGAAGATTGCTTTCTTGATTTCTTTTTCAGAGTGATCTCTGCTAATATATAGAGATGCTACTGACTTTTGTAGGTTGATTTTGTATCCTGCAACTTTACTAAATTCATTTATCAGTTCTATGAGTTTTTTGGTGAAGTCTAGGTTTTTCTAAACATAAGATCATGTCCTCTTCAACCAAAGATAATTTGACTTCTTCCTTTTCAATTTGAATGCATTTATTTCTTTTGCTTAATTATTCTGACTAGGAGTTCGGGCATTACGCTGAATAAAAGTGGTCAAAGTGGGCATCCTTGTCTTTTCTCAGATCTTAGTGGAAAGGCTTTCCATTTTTCCCCATTTGGCATGAAACACATGGCTTTTGGGCTTGTCATATATGGCCTTTATTGTGTTGAAGTATGCTCCTTATATATCCAATTTGTTGAAGGTTTTTATCATGAAGGGATGCTGAATTTATTAAATGCTTTTTAGCATCTATTAAAAAGATCATATGGCTTTTGACCTTGATTCTACTGATGTGAGGTAGCACATTTATTGATTTGTGTGTTGAATAGTCCTTGCATCTTAACAAGCAAAACAATAAAATTGAACTAGATCACTTTTTAAATTCATTTAAACTGGGCCGCGTGTGGCGGCTCATGTCTGTAATCCTAGCACTTTGGGAGACTGGGGCGGGTGGATCACCGGAGGTCAGGAGTTCGAGACCAGCCTGGCCAACATGATGAAACCCTGTCTCTACAATACAAAAATCAGCCAGGCATGGTGGTACATGCCTGTAATCCCTGCTATTCGGGAGGGTGAGGCAGGAGAATCTCTTGAACCCAGGAGACAGAGGCTGCAGTGAGCCAAGACTGTGCTACTGTACTCCAGCCTAGGAGACAGAGTGAGACTCTGTCCCCCACTCCAAAGAAAAATTTCATTTAAACTGTTTCTATGATTCCATTATAATAAACAAGCATTGGTATTTATTAATAAAACATTGCTAACTAAAGTGTTAGCCTAGAACAGTAGATTACATAATACTGAGAGGGAAAGAATGGCCCTAAGAACTTTCAGGATAGCCATGAAAACTGCTAACATTTATTAAGTGTTCATTAAATACCAGGAGATTTGCAAACATTATTTCAAATGATCATTGCAATAACCCTTTTAAGTAGATACTTTTATCATCATATTGAATCTAAAAGTTTATGGAAGTGGGGTTCTTAATTAGGTATAAACAATTCGTAAATAGTCAAACCAAGTTTCAGAACAAACCTGTTTCTAGAGTTGTTAAACATTGTGCAGTCACACAGCCTCTTCAAAATAAGATATGTGGTCCTAATAATCAGATTAGGTACCACAGATAGTTTATGGTCTAGTCATATTTGCAGCCATATTTGCAGCTTTCTGTACAATATTCCCCCAGGCCCACTGCCTCTCCTTCAATGTGGAATGTCTTTCCTTTCTTCTTTCTTTGCCAGGTTTGCTCTTCTTTAAGACTCAGATAAGAAACTCCCTCCTTCATGAAGTTTTCTCTATCCACCCATTTCCAGACTAGAGCTGCTCTTCTTTGTGCTCCTTGATCACCTATACTTATATTTGTCATAGGATTTATCATATCCCATAATTGTCCATGTTCATCTTATTCTCTGGATGATGAGTTCTTAGAGGGCAGGAACTTGTTGTTTTACCTAACACAGTCATTATTAACACACACAAAAATGCCACAACCCTTTGGGACTATGGGGCTTTATATTTTACTATACATTTTTACATACTTTCTCATTTAACCCCCAACAACTATCTTTGAAAGGTACCTATTATCTCTACATTCTATACAAACAACCTAGGCCAAGAGAGGCCAAGTGATCACACACATGGTCACACATCTAATAACTGAGAGAGCTAGAACTGAACTCTAACCTTCTGACTCTAAGTCCATTACTAATATAGATGGCTGATTTAGAACAGCTCACTATTTAAAACTTGAAACATATTTTCTCTCAGAAACAAACCTTTCAAGCATATAGTACTAACAGTAATAGTACTAACAGTAATGCCAAAGTTAAATGTTATATATGAGCAATCTGCCACAGGCAATTACATGAATGGACTCCTGATTCTCCTAAAAACATCAAGTATACATTGGGGCCTACTAAAGGCCTGGAGGGAGTAACAGAAAAGCTCAACGGAGCTATGTCAGTTCTTCATCATGGAGGTGATTCCTACAAGTTGGAAGAGGGGCTCTAACAGCCTGAAAGACAAGATTTCAAACAGCCAAGAGATTCAGAACTGCAGCTCGGCTCTGGAACAAAGGAGATGGTGGAGGATGGGAGAGTGGGGACCGGATGGTGTATGGAACCAAAATTCCTGGAGATGAGAGGGTACGGGGAGGTAGAATATGGGGAAGGGCGGGACCATACATTTGTGGATTTCACAGGAACAGAGGGTTCTCCTTTTCATTACTCGTCACCCATGCTGCTATCAAAAGGGCAATTTCTACAATAGAGAATAAGATTCCTGATTCTGCACCCAGTTTCCCTTTCTTCTGCCCATCTACTTGCTACTTTCAGTCCCACCACCATGTCACTATTTTGGATCAGCGCTTAAAAAGGGATGAAAACTGTGCCTAAGAGCAGAAAGCTTTTTGACAGCAGTGGGGTCCTAAACACGGGGAGAATGAAGAGATTGTAAGGGGTGAAAAGAGCCACCAATAGAGAAGAGAGGCAACTGGCTATGGCCACCCAGCTGAAGCAGCCTTCCAAAAAAGACATGAGTCATGCATAGGTACATCCCAGTTGTACAACCAGGTTACAAGTGAATGAAGTACTCCAGCTGAAAGCAATCTCTTTCTCCCCTGAATTACTATAGTGCTTAACTATTTCTACCAAATGGCACATCATACGGGCTGCCTTACTTTGTAACTGTTTGCTTATATCTTATGTTCCTACTATATTGCAAGCTACTACAAGACAAGGACTGTAGAAAACACGTCAAGTTGCCATTTAAGTATTAGCTGAATGTACAGCTGACTTTTTGTCTTCCTTAAATAAAAGAACTTGTTTTGTTTTTTAATTATCAATTTGCTATCCCATAGTTGTGTGAAAGATAAACAATACTGCCTGCCTGATATCTCACTTTAAAGCAGCATTGGTGAATCTTTGGCTCCAGAACAGAACCAATGAGCCTTATCACATAGTGAAGGTAGCAATTTAAAGTTGTGTGGTTGACAGCGGTATCAGAAGAGAGTTTGTGTGCCTTGCTTTAAGCAAACCTGATATAAACAAATCAGCATAAAAGATAAACTTTAAAAGATTAAAATATATGTATTTACTTGTTCCTTTCATCTGTAAAAGGCAATCTTATAAAACCAATGCACCCAAAGCACTTAGCCATATGCCTGTATTAAGTTACAAGCCTAAAAATACAAAACAGCCTAGTGAAGTACTGCCATTAACTTTTCATTTGTTATATTTAATGTAAGTACATACTATCCAAAATATCTTTAAAGATGATCTGTGAAATCACCTAAATACTGTGGGGGGGGGGACCTAATTTCTAATAATAAAGCACTTTTGTGTATGAGACACGTTAATAATAGTAGTACCAAACATTTTGTGAGCACTCGGCAATTTCCAGTAACTGTGCTACATGCTTTACACAAATCATCTCATAAAACTCAAAAACCCTATGAAGTAGGTATCAGATGTAGTATTATAATCCTTGGTTTATAGATTAGGAAGCTGAAGCTCAGAGTTTAAGCCACTTGCTCAAATTCACACACCAAGTAAGTAGTGGAAACAGGATTTAGAACTACGCCCACTGAGTTCAAAGGCCAACTCTTAACCATCTCCTGCGTTCTGAGGAAACCTCAAACCTCAAGATACAGCTGTATTCACCATCAGCTGTGGCAGACCTTGGATATAACAAATATACTCATTACATGTATTCTGCTCTTCATGTTTTAATAGCTTTCATACTACTTTTTAAAAACTGCTATGTCCTAAATTAATGATTTTTAAAACATCTGTAATGTCTTTCTTACTGTTAAGAAAGCAACTGGCTTGTTAAGAATTTTTTTAATTAAAAAAAAAGCAACTGGCATAAAAGTTTCTTTGGGAAAATTAATGTATTTTAGGGAAATCAACTTCTGATATCCTGAGATAAGAGAGTAGAGTTAAAAACAGTACAGACTGTTACAAACAGCATGTGTTACAAACATATACTGCCTTCTCTTAAAGCATGAAAACATCTGTATATGCACCAAATGGTTCGGCAAGGGGGTCAGGGAGAAGACTGACTAAACATTATGAATAAAAGTAACTATATTTAAAGTTGGCTATATGAAATGTTTATAGAAGCTAAAAACGTATTAGCAGTTTGAAAACTATTTGTGTCATTTGAATATTTACATAAAATACCATATTCTAAAACACAGGTGTACACCAGTATTCACTACTTTTAAACCCAATTTCAATTGAGTTTTACAAGTTACAAAAATCTCAGTTTCTCTTTACACTGATACACATAATTTGTCACAGGAAAACTGAATTAACCTAAGGTTCAATATTGCAGGGATTTAAAAATAAGAATTTGTAAACTAATATAAAAGAAATAAAATAATAACTTTTCAAATCTAAAAGTTGAGTAAGTTTCAGGCCTTTCACATTTCACCCTAACTCAGCTGGTTTTACAGACTTCCTGGTGTCACTTCTGAACAAGACTTTAGATGCTCAGCTGCTCAGCACAGTCAAGACAGGCTTATGTTTAGAACAGTGCCAGAATGTGAGCTCCTCATCTGCACAGTGGTCAGCAGGGCATGTCTTTGTAACACGGAATAAATTCCTGCAACATGCTATATTTGGATACCTAAAGCCACACCCTGAACTTGAGTTCAGATATTAGTAATTGCACCATAGAGAAATACACACTTTTGCTCATGAGCTCTTTTTCTTTAATTATGCAATAATTACATGTAATTTTTAGAGATGCTAGGTAGATGCTGGCAAATGTTTGAACATTCATAACTTAAAAATTACCAAGGTGTTTTGCTCCCAACAGTTGTACAGGGGACACTAAGGGAAAGCTTTACTACCTTTTCTATTATAAACTCCAATCTTATTATCAATGAAACTAAGTGTACGATCAATACCTAGTTCAATGAAGATGGTGAGAAATAACAAAGATGTATCTTAAAATTAGAAACTGAAAGCTGGGTGCGAGTGGCTCATGCCTCTAATCCCGGCACTTTGGGAGCCAGAGGCAGGCAGATCACTTGATGCCAGGAGTTCAAGACCAGCCTGGCCAACACAGCGAAACCCCATCTCTACTAAAACTACAAACAAAATTAGCTGGGTGTGGTGGCACGCACCTGTAATCCCAGCTACTCAGGAGGCTGAAGCAGGAGAACTGCTTGAGCCTGGGATGCAGAGGTTGCAGTGAGCCGAGATTGCGCTACTGCACTCCAGCCTGGGCAACAGAGTGAATGAGACTCCATCTCCAAAAAAATTAAAAAGTTGGAGAAATAATGGGTCCCAAAATCGTATGGCTGTTCCGCAGACAGTGTTTCTTATTCATTCTATAGTCCCAACATGTTATACAATGCCAAAAATACAGCGGGCACTTAACAAACATGGAATGGCAGGTATATAGTAAGAACTCAATTCGTATTTATGGGGTGAGTAAATGGATGACAAAATGATTCTGTTAACCAAGACTGCCAAGGAAAATGTCACTTTCATTGATTCTTTTTAGAATCATTTCTAGATAAAACAAACTTTCCAAAGTGTGACTAGGCTTCATAAAATGAAGAGAGTGCTATTTTCCAAAGTATAACAATAAAGAAACATTTCAATTACAGCTTTTCAATTATAGCTTTACAACTGTTTGTTTTAATTTTCTGCTATTAACACTTTTTTCTCTTAGAATTTGAAAGTTTCTTCAAAAGATTTTCTGTAGGCAACTTGAAATTCCTTCATCCAGCAAATATTTACTGACTGCATAGTAATTACTTCGGGCACTGGATTAAATAAATAAAACATCAGAGTCAAGGAATTATTACCAAGACTACCAGAAAGCATGATGTAATAAAACGCATTAACTTTTAGAGGGAGTTCAACAAAAAATGAATACAAAAGCCTAGTTAATAAATACCTTCTTTATTATATCAAAGGCCTGCTAAAAAATTGAGCTTTCACTGCTAGTTGCCAAAAGACTTCCAGGTAAGAAGATACACTACATTCAAAACTTGTAAACCTTGGTTTCTTCAATAATAGAAAAATTCGCCATTTCCAATGGTAGAAATATTTTCAAGGCAATTTTACTCAGAAATTTGTTTGATCTTCAATTACATATGATTTTTCCTAGTGCATTTAGCATTTAAAAATCTAGTAATTCACAAATATTATTAGCTATATTTACCTAGAATATAACATTTTCTAACTTGGGCTTCAGCTGGTATACATACTAGTGGTTTAACTAATATTATCAGTGGCAAAAATAACCTTTAGGAAAAGTTTAATTGCAGCACTGACACAACGGTTAAAGGATTAAATTACTACATAGTCTCCCCATTCATAGGGGACCTTTGTCAACAGCCAGAGAATTACATGAGAAAGGCAAAATGTGAATAATGTGCTTCAGTAATCAAGATAAACTCATAAAGACTGACTCATTTACACCAAGTTGCTGGATAGTGTACATTCAGATTTTTCTTCCAAGTTTTTTTTTCAATTTTCAAATTCATTTCAGTGTCTTTCAATTGCCCAGAAGTAATCTGGTCCCACATGGGGATGAGACAGGCTAACACTAGCCAGTGTCTCTATAATGCGGACAACACGGTGGCAGCCTTGTGAAGGCCAAGGCCGACATAAGGCAGGCTCCGGAAAGAGGTAGCAGCCCACGGGGTTGGGACCCTGGCTATGTACAGAGGGACTGAGCAACTAAGTAAACATATTAAGATAACAGACTCAAGTTTTCACTGTCAGTGAAGGGAAGTACAAATACAAAAAGGAGTTAAGCTAGAATTAACCCAAACTGTAGGACTGAAATTGGAGTTTATCAGGTATCAGAGTGAATTCATGATTTTCAGCATAAAAAAAGAAATATAAGGTGTGTGCATGTTTCTTAACTCTGTCCACTGAGGTCTGGGAACAACAATATCTCAGCAGCAACAAACATACCTAGTGCCCAAATATTAGTTTCTAAATAGCACTTCAGCTAAAAATAACCAGGGTTCCTTGGAGAAATGGCTGTTTCCAGGATTGAGGTTAAGAAGTAACACAATGAGCCTGGAATACCTTTTTGTGCCTAAAAGTAGGGAAGAGCTAAAAAAAAATGATGGATATAGAAGGATATATAAAAGAATAAAGGATATCCTTTACCTTTATAAAAGGATATAGGAGGATATAGAAGCCAGTTAAAAAATGATATTTAAAAGAGTATAGAAGCCAGTTAGAAAGGATATAAAAAGATACAGAATCCAGTTAGTAAGGCCTCCCATTAACTAAATTTCGGACAATTTGAGCATCAAAATCATAATAGTAACAAACCCAAAACTGACTGAATAAAATAGGACATAAATGAATAAATGCAGAAGATCAATCTTCAAAGCATTCATAAGTTTTTGAGAATCAGTCTTTCTCCAATTCCTAGTTTCAAAATATGTCCTTGTTATCTCCCACCATCTTCACGGACAAGATGTTGATATACACTCTGTTTAAATTTCTTCCTTATAGTAGAACGTCAACTAATAAATAGAAGGAATGATGGAATTTGAAAAGTTACCATTTAACAACCATGTGAGTAATAATTAAGTTAGGCAAAAAAATATTTATAGATGCTAGAACTAAAAAGTAAAATAAGGAATGTGATTTTAAATAGTCTTCGAGTATCTCTCCACCAAAAAAAAACAAAGTATTAATTACACATTTGTTGGGCGTGGGGGAAATACCTTTATAGTAACACAGCACACACTATCTTCATCAAATGACAAAGATAACACCATTGGTAATAAGGTAAATGATACCAAGTGGCACCCAAAATGATACAATAAAAAGAATCACTACTGTGACAGTCCAGCCCAAAATGCATAACCTGGGTCTAACAATGTAAAAATACCAAACAAACCCTAATTTAGTTATTTACTACAAAAGTGATGTTTTTGAAGATTACTGGCCAACGTCGTGACAGTCCAGGCAGTATTATGAAATTTTTCCATACTGAAGACAACTAGAGACAGGAAAACTGGGTACAATGCATCATCCTGCATCCTTTGGCTATAAAAGGCCATTATTACGGCAAATGGTGGCACTGGAAGGGGAGGGGAGGGTATCTAGACACAGTGTATATGGGAATTCTTTGCTCTGGTCCTGCAACTTTTCTCTAAATCTGAAATTACTTTCAATTAAGAAATTAAAATTTTAAAAAGAAATCTTTCAGTTCTTCTTCAACTATGCAGGTAGAGAATTCTACTAATTGCTAGCTTCTCCATTACTTTGTAGCTTGTGATTTTCTCCAAGAAAGTATGGTAGCCTTTTAACAACACTAATAACAGCAAACGTTAGGCTTTGTTAGCTATCAAATACTGTTCTAAACTCTATATACTTGTTGACTCATTTAATCCTCAACACAACCCTCTAAGGTTGGGGGTGGGGTGGGGGCGGGGTACTTATTAGCGAGATTTCACAAATAGGGAAAGTTAGGGACAGAGAGATCAAGTTATTTGTCCAATGTCACAAATCTAGTAAGTGTTATGTAGAGACTTGAATACAGGCAGTCAAGCTCTGTGTTCTTAATCAATTCTGGATTTTGTCTATCTGGGAAGGAATAGCTGTAACTTGGGGTTTCTTATTAGTATTTAAGAGGCCTCAGAATCCCTAAGTTTACTTGTTGCTGGATATTCATTTAGTTCAAACATCTTTTCGTGCCAGAAAGTAAGGAAGGGCTCCTTATCCACAATATTAGAAGTAAAGCTTCTAATCTGTAATCTCGTAAACCCACAATATTGAAAAAGCTTCTAATATGGATTTAAGATGTTTATCTAGCAAAAAAATTAATAAAGCATTATAAAAATATTTATGATACCTTTTGAAAACTAGCCTTTAAAGGAAACCTGATTTTTTTTCTTGACTCTGTTTGCATGTGGAAATAATCTGAAATTTTAGTAGTCTTTTTAGAAACACAGAGATTACATTAGTTTAAATTACTAAAACACTTAAACTTTTCCATTTCTCAAATTTTATGGGCTAGAATTTCTAACAATCTTCCCTCAACCTGTTTCAGATTATTTTTCTTTTTCTAATTGCCTATTCAATAATTCCCATTTATATTCCTTGGTAATTCTTTGTTCTATGGCAACTGATTTATTTCCCAGATCCAGAGGCACGATCTGGTTTTAACTTTTTTTTTTTTTTTCCCCCAAGCTCCCAGCTATGCTAATGAGGAAGAAAGTATTCTACTTACTCTGGCCTAACAGTGTTGGAGACAAACCAACAAGTTATTAACAAATAATTAAATTCAGAGTCCTTTTGAAAGTATAAACTGCCCTTTCTTATATTTGATGTTATTATGCAAACAAAATCTTTATTATCTAGGAAGTAATGATTATTTGTTTTAATGGAAGTGTTGACAAACTATAAACGATCTCTAAATCCTGCCTGAACAATTTACTTGCAAAATAAGCAAAATAAGCAAATTCTTATATTCTATAAGACAAATATAAGACCTATTTGTAATTTATACATGCCTTTAGTCTACACTAAATACTGTACCCATTTGGCATTTTAGATAATTATGATCCTCGCATTCTATTAATTTAAAGAAAAGCGGGGCTGGGTCCAGTGGCTTACGCCTGTAATCCTGGAACTTTGAGAGGCTAAGATGGGAGGATTACTTGAGGCCAAGAGTTCGAGACCAGTCTGGTCAACACAGTGAGACCCCTATCTCTATAAAAAAATAAAATAAAAAAGAAAGATAGAAAATGTTCATAATAACATCAAATGAATTTTCAAAAACATACTACCCAAATCTTTCATTAACAAATACAGAAAATGAAGACAGCACAATAAACTATAAAACTACCATTTCTTACAGCAAGTGAGGTCATAGAAAAGTATTGCTTTTCCCATATTTGAAAACAGCAAACTATACTTAAAATTTAACAAAACTCTTTGTAATTCCATAAAGACATGCCCTCCTAGATAATTATCTGGATGCCTTTATATGTTTTAATTATACTTGCTTTAAATGAGTATATTTAAATATACTCACTTAAATATACTCTCTAAATTTTATAGTTGTTCCTTTTCCTCTTGAAAAGGCCTCATTTGGCAAAAATTCACCAGAAACTCAAACGACAAGAGCTCTAGTACAGTATGAAGACATGGCACTGCAAAAACCTTCCACGTTCTTAAGCGTTATTGTAAAGTATAATAGTAGTTGGTATTCTTAGATATTACTAAAGTGTGACAAATACTATTTCTCTTTTGAGAGTGGTTAGGTCATGAAGAATCATCTACTCCTCAAATTTACCAGTATTCAGAAATCATCTCTTTCTCAAGATTTCCAAACTAACTCAGCACAGACACTGCCTATTTTTTGCTGCCTCAAATTCACTTTTCTCCTCCTCCAATGGATGCTTTTAAAAATACCTATGTTTCATCTTTAACAATACAGACATGTTTGGAGATTCTAGGTAAACTCACCTAGGGTTTCAAAGTAAAAAGTACCAGGCAATAGTACAAATCTGTAATAGCCAGGAAGATTTTGGAAGTTTCCAGTGGTGAGAGTTATATTAGCTCATTTCATTAAAATACCAAAATGGGATTTAATAAAATGTCTCTATTTAGGAAATGATCCACTCAATTACCACAAAATTCAGAGTGGGATCAAAAGAGGCCTTTGAGAAAATCCATTTATAGTCCAAAAGTTTTGAACTGCAAGTTTCAGGAAGTTAGGGATGTTCTGAAAGAGTAGCTATATTTTATATCACATGACCCATGCTGCCAGATACCACCCAACCCTGCATCCTTTCAAAGTTTTCTTCTACCTGCTCTTCTCAAAGTCTAGTGATTCTTAGTCATCAACCTGTAATGGCTGGCTGGCTGCTAGGTTACTCCTTCTCTCTCTTCCTTCTTTGGAGACAAGACTCCTAATCACCTGGGGTAGGCAGATGGGGAAAGAAGTAATCACAGGATCCCATTCTGGAGGTCACAGCAACAGATCTAGATTTGGCCACATGACCTAAGCCAGTTACTTTCTGGCATTTCTCTAACTAGAACAGGCAGGGAAGACTCCTAGTTCTCTTTGGCCATGATCCTAGGAAAACATAAGCCTACAACTGCCACCGGCCACAGAACTAGCCTCTAGGAAACACAGGAGGAGAAAACAACATCAAAATCCAGAAAGAAACAGAGAAAGAGAGGACCTGGGCCAGGGTGGATTAAGCCCCTGACTATACACCAGCACTCTCCTATTAAATGAGGATAGTTTTTAAATTAAGATAGTTTGATCTTCTCCTGTATCAATTATTTCTTAATTGGGTCATTCCATATATCTATACACACACACACACACATATATATGGAATGTGTATATATATATGATTTAAATATATATATGTATATGTGTGTATATGTATTTATGATGAAAATCTCCTATCATTTAAAAAATTTTTAAAAAATCATTCCCATCATTATCTCCCTTCACATATCAGAGTTCCATTTCTTGACTCTTCTTTTTTAAAGTCAACAATATTTACTGTCTTTACTTCCTGTTTAATCCATTCCAATTAGACTTTTACTTCTACCCCTATGGTGAAGATCAATAAACTTAACTTCGACTTTGCCAATCCAATTGTGAAGTCTCTGTTGTCACCTTATTCAGATTTCTGGAACATCTGACATTGCTTTTTCTTAAAATGCTTTCTCCACTAAGCATCTAGGTCCCCACATTCTCCTGGCTCTCCTATCTCACCGGCCATTTCTTCCCAGCCTTCTCTCCAGGGTCCTCCTCTACTTCTTGACCTCACAGCACTCGGTCCTTCACTCTTTGCATCATGATCTCAACCAGTATTTTTCAATGTTTTCCCCCATTATTAACAACCTCCCCATGAGCCTGTTCAGATTTCTGGTTTTTTTCCTAATTACTCCTATTCCCAAGAAATTTCAATACCAAACAAAACCTAGGAATCAACTTTTATTCCTGTCCCTGGCCCCCACTAGCATCCTGAGTTCAATTCCACAGCAAATCCTGCCAGCTATTTCTTCAAAATATATCACGAATCAGACTTCCCAGCCATTTCCTTCTCGCCAGATTACCATCACCTCTCACCAGTTCACGTGGGGCCTCAACAGGTCTCTACTTCTACTCCTGACCCCTTCTCCTCAAGAGTCTAATATCCACACAGCAATTACAATAATATTTTGAAAAATAAATCACATCACTACTTTGCTCAAAACTCCTAAATGGAGTTATACTTGCAATATACTTACATAACCCATATAATAAATCTCATATTCCTTCTTGGCCATACCAGGTCCTATGAGATTTGGCCCTGTCTCCCTGATGAATTTAATTTGTCTCCCACCACTCTCCCCATTCCTTACTACTTTATAGCTACATGAGCCTTCCAACAGTTTCCTAAACACTTTAAGGTTGTGCCAGTCATAAGCCTTGGCCTGGCTGGTCGCTAAACCTGGAATATACTTCATCCAGATTGTCTCCTAGCTCACCCTCTAGAGCCACTCAGATCTATAACCAAAAACTTCTTCTTGGGGGACTTCTTCCTTGACCACATTCTCTAACTAGTCCTTGTTCCATCTGCTCACTAACTATACTGTTACCCTGCTTTATTTTTTCACATAAATAACCCGTTCCAGCAGTTGTGTGAGTGTATATTTAGCTACACACACACATACATGCAAACTTGTTCACTGTCTGCTAAAAGAGTATTAACTCTGTAAGGGCAGAATATCTATTTTGTTCAATGCTCTATACCCAAAGCCTAGAATAATGCCTGTCCTGTCTCACAGGAAAAATAATTTTTTTTGGGGGGGGGTGAAACAGAGTCTCACTCTGTCACCCAGGCTGGAGTGCAGTATTATGATCTTGGCTCACTGCAACCTATGCAGCCCAGGTTCAAGCAATCCTCATGCCTCAGTATCCTGAGTAGCTGGAATTACAGGTACGCACCACACCCGGCTAATTTTTGTATTTTTAGTAGAGACAGGGTATCATGTTGGCCAAGCTGGTCTCAAACTCCTCACCTCAAGTGATCTGCCTGCCTAGACCTCCCAAAGTGCTGGGATTACAGTATAAATTTTTGATTACACATAAATAAAGCAGGTAAGTCTGATTTTTGTAACTTACAATCAATCAAATCATTGGTGATCAAGTATCTTTACAATGAACTTCTCATTACCTGAGGTAATTTGAGTCTCCATCTCTTGTCACTAAAAGAAAAAAAAAAGACTCCCAAGATGGCCGAATAGGAACAGCTCCGGTCTACAGCTCCAGCGTGATCAAGGCAGAAGATGGGTGATTTCTGTATTTCCAACAGGTACCTGGTTCATCTCGTTGGGACTGTTTGGACAGTGCGTGCAGCCCACAGAGGGTGAGCTGAAGCAGGGCAGGGCATCACCTCACCCGGGAAGCACAAGGGGTCAGGGGATTTCCCTTACCTAGCCAAGGGAAGCCATAACAGATTACCTAGAAAAACGGGACACTCTGCCCAAATACTGCACTTTCCCCAAGGTCTTAGCAACTGGCAGACAAGGAGATTCTCTCCTGTGCCTGGTTCAGCGGGTCCCACGCCCATGAAGCCTTGCTCACTGCTAGTACGGCAGTCTGAGATAGAACTGCCAGGTGGCAGCCTGGCTTTGGGAGGGGCGAGGGGCGTCTGCCATTGCTGAGGTTTGAGTAGGTAAACAAAGCAGCTGGGAAGCTGGAACTGGGTGGAGCCCACTGCAGCTCAACAAGGCCTACTGCCTCTAGACTCCACCTCTGTGGGCAGGGCATAGCTGAACAAAAGGCAGCAGTCAACTTCTGCAGACTTAAACATCATTGTCTGACAGCTCCGAAGAGAGCAGTGGTTCTCCCAGCACAGCATCTGGGCTCTGAGAATGGATAGACTGCCTGCTCAAGTGGGTCCCTGACCCCCGTGTAGCCTAACTGGGAGACACCTCCCAGTAGGGGCCAACAGACACCTCATATAGGCGGCTGCCCCTCTGGGACGAAGCTTCCAGAGGAAGTATCATGCAGCAATATTTGCTGTTCTGCAGCCTCCGCTGGTGATGCCCAGGCAAACAGGGTCTGGAGTGGAGCTCCAGCAAACTCCAACAGACCTGCAGCTGAGGGACCTGACTGTTGGAAGGAAAACTAACAAACAGAAAGGAATAGCATCAACATCAACAAAAAGGACTTCCACACCAAAACCCCATCTGTAGGTCACCAACATCAAAGACCAAGGGTAGCTAAAACCACAAAGATGGGGAGAAACCAGAGCAGAAAAGCTGAAAATTCTAAAAATCAGAGTACCTCTTTTCCTCCAAAGGATCGCAGCTCCTCGCCAGCAAGGGAACAAAGCTGGACGGAGAATGACTTTGATGAGTTGACAGAAGTAGGCTTCAGAAGTTTGGTAATAACAAACTTCTCCGAGCTAACGGAGGATGTTCAAACCTATTGCAAGGAAGCTAAAAACCATGAAAAAAGATTAGATGAATGGCTAACTAGAACAAACAGTGTAGAGAAGACCTTAATTGACCTGATAGAGCTGAAAACCATGGCACAAGAACTTCATGATGCATGCACAAGCTTCAATGGCCAATTTGATCAAGTGGAAGAAAGGGTATCAGTGAATGAAGATCAAATTAATGCAATAAAGTGAGAAGACAAGGTTAGAGAAAAAAGAGTAAAAATAAACGAACAAAGCCTCCAAGAAATATGGGATTGTGAAAAGACCAAACAAAGTCTTTTCACAAAATACCTGAAAGTGATGGGGAGAATGGAACTAAGCTGGAAAACACTCTCAGGATATTATCCTGGAGAACTTCTGCAACCTAGCAAGGCAGGCCAACATTCAAATTCAGGAAACACAGAGAACACCACAAAGATACTCCTCGAAAAGAGCAACACCAAGACACATAATTGTCAGATTCACCAAGTTTGAAATGAAGGAAAAAATGTTAAGGGCAGCCAGAGAGAAAGGTGGGGTTACCCACAAAGGGAAGTCCATCAGGCTAACAGGGGATCTCTCGGCAGAAACCCTATAAGCCACAAGAGAGTGGAGGTCAACATTCAACATTCCTAAAGAATTTTGAACCTAGAATTTCATATCCAGCCAAACTAAGCTTCATAAGTAAAGGAGAAATTAACTCCTTTACAGACAAGCAAATGCTGAGATTCTGTCACCACCAAGCCTGCCTTATAAGAGCTCCTGAAGGAAGCACTAAACATGGAAAGAAATAACTGGTACCAGCAACTGCAAAAACATGCCAACTTGTAAAGACCATCAATGCTAGGAAGAAACTGCGTTAATTAACAGGCAAAATAACCAGCTAACATTATAATGAAAGGACCAAATTCACATATAACAATATTAGCCTTAAATGTAAATGGGCTAAATGCCCCAATTAAAAGACACAGACTGGCAAATTGCATAAAGAGTCAAGACCCATCAGGGTGCTGTATTTAGGAGACCCACCTCACATGCAAAGACACACACAGGCTCAAAATAAAGAGATGGAGGAACATCTACCAAGCAAATGGAAAGCAAAAAAAAAGCGGGCGTTGCAATCCTAGTCTCTGATAAAACAAACTTTAAACCAAGAAATATCAAAAGAAGGTCATTACATAATGGTAAAGGGATCAATTCAACAAGAAGAGCTAACTATCCTAAATATATATGTACCCAATACAGGAGCACCCAGATTCAAAAAGCAAGTTCTTAGAGACCTACAAAGAGACTTAGACTCCCACACAATAATAACGGGAGACTTTAACACCCTACTGTCAATATTAGACAGATCAACAAGACAGAAGGTTAACAAGGATATCCAGGACTTGAACTCAGCGCTGCACCAAGCAGACCTACTGACATCTACAGAACCCTCCACCCCAAATCAACAGAATATACATTCTTCTCAGTATCGCATTGCACTTATTCTAAAATTGACCACATAATTGGAAGTAAAGCACTCCTCAGCAAAAGTAAAAGAACAGAAATCACGACAAACTGTCTCTCAGACCACAGTACAATCAAATTAGAACTCAGGATTAAGAAACTCACTTAAAACCGCACAACTACATGGAAACTGAACAACTTGCTCCTACTGGGTAAATAACGAAATGAAGGCAAAAATAAAGATGTTCTTCAAAACCAATGAGAACAAAGATATAACGTAACCAGAATCTCTGGGACACATTTGAAGGAGTGTGTAGAGGGAAATTTATAGCACTAAATGCCCACAAGAGACAGCTGGAAAGATCTAAAATCGACACCCTAACATCACAATTAAAAGAACTAGAGAAGCAAAAGCAAACAAATTCAAAAGCTAGGAGAAGGCAAGAAATAACTAAGATCAGAGCAGAACCGAAAGAGATAGAGACACAAAAAAACCCTTCAAAAAAAATCAATGAATTCAGGAGCTGGTTTTTTGAAATGATCAACAAAATTGATAGACCTCTAGCAAGATTAATAAAGACCAAGAGAGAAGAATCAAATAGACAATAAAAAATGATAAAGAGGATATCACCACCGATCCCACAGAAATACAAACTGCCATCAGAGAATACTATAAACACCCCTACGCAAATAAACTAGAAAATCTAGAAGAAATGGATAAATTCCTGGACACATACACTCTCCCAAGACTAACCCAGGAAGAAGTTGAATCTCTGAATAGACCCATAACAGGTTCTGAAATTTAGGTAATAATTAATAGCCTGCCAACCAAAAAAAAGTCCAGGACCAGATGGATTCACAGCCAAATTCTACCAGAGGTACAAAGAGGAGCTGGTACCATTCCTTCTGAAACTATTCCAATCAGTAGAAAAAGAGGGAATCCTCCCTAACTCATTTTATTAATGAGGCCAGCATCATCCTGATACCAAAGCCTGGCAGAGACACAACAAAAAAAGAAAAAAAATTTTTTTTTTTTGGAGACGGAGTCTTGCTCTGTTCAGGCTGGAGTGCAGTGGCCGGATCTCGGCTCACTGTAAGCTCCGCCTCCCAGGTTCACGCCATTCTCCTGCCTCAGCCTCCCGAGTAGCTGGGACTACAGGCGCCCGCCACCTCGCCCGGCTAGTTTTTTGAATTTTTTAGTAGAGACGGGGTTTCACTGTGTTAGCCAGGATGGTCTCGATCTCCTGACCTCGTGATCCACCCGTCTTGGCCTACCAAAGTGCTGGGATTACAGGCTTGAGCCACCGCGCCCGGCCAAAAGAAAAATTTAGACCAACATCCCTGATGAACTTTGAGGTGAAAATCCTCAATAAAATACTGGCAAACCGAATCCAACAGCACATCAAAAAGCTTATCCACCACAATCAAGTTGGCTTAATCCCTGGGATATAAGGCTGGTTCAACATACACAAATCAATAAACGTAATCTATCACATAAACAGAACCAAAGACAAAAACCACATGATTATCTCAATAGATGCAGAAAAGGCCTGTGACAAAATTCAACACCCTTCATGCTAAAAACTCTCAATAAATTAGGTATTGATAGAACGTATCTCAAAATAATAAGAGCTATTTATGACAAACTCACAGCCAGTATCATACTGAATGGGCAAAACCTGGAAGCATTCCCTTTGAAAACTAGTACAAGACAAGGATGCCCTCTCTCACCACTCCTATTCAACATAGCGTTGGAAGTTCTGACCAGGGCAATCAGGCAAGAGAAAGAAATAAAGGGTATTCAATTAGGAAAACAGGAAGTCAAATTGTCCCTGTTTGCAGTTGACATGATTGTATATTTAGAAAACCCCATTGTCTCAGCCCCAAATCTCCTTAAGCTGATAAGCAACTTCAGCAAAGTCTCAGGATACAAAATTAATGTGCAAAAATCACAAGCATTCTTATACACCAGTAACAGACAAACAGAGAGCCAAATCAGGAGTGAACTCCCATTCACAATTGCTTCAAAGAGAATAAAATACCTAGGAATCCAACTTACAAGGGATGTAAAGGACCTCTTCAAGGAGAACTACAAACCACTCAGTGAAATAAAAGAGGACACAAACAAATGGAAGAACATTCCATGCTCATGGATAGGAAGAATCAGTATCATGAAAATGGCCGTACTGCCCAAGGTAATTTATAGACTCAATGTTATCCACATCAAGCTACCAATGACTTTCTTCATAGAACTGGAAAAAACTACTGCTCATATGGAAACAAAAAAGAGCCCACATTGCCAAGACAATCTTAAGCAAAAAGAACAAGGCTGGAGGCATAACACTACCTGACTTCAAACTATACTATAAGGCTACAGTAGCCAAAACAGCATGGTACTGGTACCAAGGCAGATATATAGACCAATGGAACAGAACAGAGGCCTCAGAAATAACACCACACATCTACAACCATCTGATCTTCGACAAACCTGACAAAAACAAGAAATAGGGAAAGGATTCCCTATTTAATAAATGGTGCTAGGCAAATTGGCTAGCCATATGTAGAAAGCTGAAACTGGATCCCTTCCTTACACCTTATACAAAAATTAATTCAAGAGAGATTAAAGACTTAAGTGTTAGACCTAAAACCATAAAAACCGTAGAAGAAAACCTGGACAATACCATTCAGGACATAGGCATGGGCAAGGACTTCATGATTAAAACACCAAAAGCAATGGCAACAAAAGCCAAAATTGACAAATGGGACCTAATTAAACTAAAGAGCTTCAGCACGGTAAACGAAACTATCATCAGAGTGAACAGACAACCTACAAAGTGGGAAAAAAGTTTTGCAATCTACCTATCTGACAAAGGGCTAATATCCAGAATCTACAAAGAATTTAAACAAATGTACAAGAAAAAAGCAAACAACCCCATCAAAAAGTGGGTGAATGATATGAACAGTCAATTCTCAAAAGAAGACATCTATGCAGCCAACAGACATATGAAAAAATGCTCGTCATCACTGGTCATCAGAGAAATGCAAATCGAAACCACAATGAGATACCATCTCACGCCAGTTAGAATGACAACATTAAAAAGTCAGGAAACAACAGATGCTGGAGAGGATGTGGAGAAATAGGAACGCTTTTACACTGTTGGTGGGAGTGTAAATTAGTTCAACCATTGTGGAAGACAGTGTGGCCATTCCTCAAGGATCTAGAACTAGAAATACCATTTGACCCAGTCATCCCATTACTGGGTATATACCCAAAGGATTATAAGTCATATTGCTATAAACACACATGCACACGTATGCTTACTGCAGCACTATTCACAATAGCAAAGTCTTGGAACCAACCCAAATGTCCATCAATGATAGACTGGATTAAGAAAATGTGGCACATATGCACCATGGAATACTATGCAGCCATAAAAAAGGATGAGTTAATGTCCTTTGCAGGGCCATGGATGCAGCTGGAAACCATCATTCTCAGTAAACTATCACAAGGACAGAAAACCAAACACCGCATGTTCTCACTCATAGGTGGGAATTGAACAATGAGATCACTGGGACACAGGGTAGGGAACATCACACACTGGGGCCTGTCAGGAGGTGGGGGGCTGGGGGAGGGATAGCATTAGGAGAAATACCTAATGTAAATAAGTTAATGGGTGCAGCAAACCAACATGGCACAGGTATACCTAGGTATCAAACCTGCACGTTGTGCACATGCACCCTACAACCTAAAGTATAATTTTAAAAAATAATAAAAATACATATATACACTAAAACCAAAACAACATCTTAAAACAGATTGGATACAGAAGCAGCTATGAGAATCTAACTACCCTCCAATGAGTCAGACATTGAAGAGGTCTGCAAAAATGCAAGACAAAGTTAGTCTTCTCATTATCTTTATTTTGGAAAATATAATTTATTTTAAGTAAAAAGATTACTCATATATTTTAAAAGACTTACACAAACTGCTCAAATTTTAAAATAAAACTTTGTAGTAAAAAAGAAGATATACTCTACTGTAATTTCAAGCCACTCAACAAAGCGTGTTGAACAATCAGTTATGCACAGGAATTTATTAAGCATTTAGTTTTGTGATAAATTCAGCCTCCCGTACTTAATACACTGTAGTTCCATTAGAATCTAGAGTGATTACTCTTTTGGGCATTCTTGAAAACCACTCAAAGAATCCAGACACAGTCCTAAAGCATACATTCACTAACTTAAAACTTCACCTTCCCTCATTCAAAAGCTTCCAATTACACATCTAAAAGATAACGCAGTCTAAGGATATCAACAGATTCATGCAGTTGAGCATGCTCATTAAAAACAGATGACAGAAATTTAGATCACTAACAAAGCAGATCAATCTTCAACTATCTCACACTGCAATCTGGGATATGCTTACCTTTGCTAAGGTCACAGGCTCTGGCTCAGTGGGAATGCAACTAGCACACAGAAACCTATTATTATTCATTGCAGTAGAGCTGTAGCACTATCATTAAAAGTCTCCCACAAAGTATTTGGTACTGGTCAAAACAGGGAAAATAATGATGTTAGAATTCTATATGCTTACAATATATAATTCAGAAACCAAACAAATGCATAAGCCAATTTAAAAGTGAAGGAATCTCTTGGGCCACCCTTCTCTAATTACTTGCCCCTCCACTGCAGCTCTCCACATCCTGCCTCTATCCCCTTTCACAAAGTTCAAGACATTGTTCAACAAGGATTGTCACACAAATTCATCACAGAAAATGAATTCTAAGAAGGATTTAAAAATTGTTAGTGATATGCCTGTGAGTCACTGCCATCCAGCAATGGAGAATTATTCTGTCAACAAGTTTCTTGCCTGTCTGAGTTTAAATTATTTTCTTATTAGCCTAACAAAATCTTTTCAATCCATAAACTGATACAACTATCCATGAAGAAAAAGAAAGCTGACATGAAACAAAATATGTAATAAGGCTGACATGAAACAAAATATATAATAAGACTACCTCTAATGCATACTAGGTGTTCAAAAAGTAATTGCTGAATTATTTTTTAATGTTCAAGTTTAAAAATATCAGTCCAGTGCTTCCCTTTTGTCTTTTAAGTAGCCTAGATCTACAAGTTCTTAAGAAAACTTTCTGCTTGATCAGACAACCCATTTAAAACTACCATTACATTTCCCTCCATTTTCTCGCCTATTCCTTAAATAGAGAGTCACCCACTGTTTCTACTTTGTACACACTCATTCTCTTAAATCCTTTCATTGTGGTGAAATACCCATAACATAAAATTTACCATCCTAACCGATTTTAAGTATACAATTCAGTGGTATGAAGGATATTCATATTGTTGTGCAACCATCATCACAATCCATCTCCAGAACTCTTTTCAATTTATTACACAAAACTGAAATTCTGTATCCATTCAACAACTCTCTGTTCTCTCCTCCCCACAGACCCCGGCAACCAACATTCTACTTTCTGTCTCTATGATTCTGACTACTCTAAGTACCTCGTGGAAGTGGAATCTCACAATATTTTTTACGTGACTGGCTTTCTTCACTTAGCATGATGTTCTCAAGGTTTATTCATGTTGTGCATATGTCAGAATTTTCTTACTATTCCCTTCTATGTATATTCCACATTTTGCTTATCCATTCATTCATCAATGGACACTTGGGTTGCTTCCACTTAAATCTTCCTCAGGATTTGAGTGTGGGTGTGAGTGTGCGTCTCTGTCGCTCCATTCCCCATACCAATATTTAAATTTCCTGAAGGTTACTGATTTTTTTTTTTTTTTTTTATACAGGGTATCAGTCTGTCATCCAGGCTGCAGTGCAGTGGCACAAACATGGCTCACTGCAGCCTTGACCTCCTGAGTGCATGTGATCCTCCTGCCTCAGCCTCCTGTGTAGCAGGGACCACAGGTGCATACTACCAAGCCTGGCTAATTTTTTTTATTTTTTGTAGAGATGGGGTCTCACTTTGTTGGCCAGGCTAGTCTCAAACTACTGATCTTCCTGCCTGTTAACAATAATTTTATTCTTCCCAAATCTAATGGGTTTTTTCACATACATAGTATTTCTCTGTGTCAAGCTACTAGCCACTCTTCATCTTTCCTCTCTCTAACCCCCACTTGTTGGAGGAGAGGGGCGGGGGAGGAGGAAAAGGGAGAAAAGAAATCACTTACGAAGATGCACACAATGCAAAGAGAATAAAAGATGAAAGATGTCACTGGACCAGAAAGATAAAGTGAAGCTCCGTTAAAGGCACTTACAAAATATATGAGATCCTTAATAACAGTTACAAAAGGCAGACAAAGAAGGAAACAAATCAGTCACAGCATTCACAATATAAACACAAAACGTCTGCTCAGCAGTACATCTATTCTTATTACTGAGACCTAAATGAAGAATTCTTCAGGAGGACTCTTGGCAGACACTTTGCAATATGGCAAGTCTATGCGCCCTACTATATAACCGTCTGTCCCTCCCTGAAAACACTCTCCTCTCTAAATGCTGACACTGTGCCTTCCTGATTCTCCCTCCATGTCTCTGATGGCCATTACTGATTTCATTCATCAATTCTTTGCCTTTGCCTTAATGCCAGTATTCCCCAAGGCTACTCTCTCCCTTTCCTTCTTTTAGTGAACTCTCAATTTATATGACTTGAATTATTATACCTTTACGTGAGGGAATCACAAATCTCTTTGTTTGATTTTAGAACATTGCCCTTATGCAACTATAATCTCCTAGTGATAAACACCTGTTTTGCATTTTTTAAGCTGATTACTTGGTAAGAAAAGTTGATGGAAATAAAAATTACAAATTTCCTTCTATGAAAACTGCCATTCTGTTTCATTTTGTCAGACTGATCTAGATGCTTAATTTCAAACTAGTAAGTAATTATCTAATTAAAACACTGAAATCAAAAGTATCTAAATGATCTATTATTTTCAGCATCCTGAAAGAATTAATGTTGATGCAAAGAGTGGGAGAAACAGAAGATTATCCAAGGGTTGGAAGAATGCTTACTGAGGACCTTTTATTGAAGAGGTTCTTATCTTTAAAATATAAAACCAGATGAGATGAGAAAGATAGAAAGATACAAGCTTTATTAGTTCTATTCTATGCAGAGTAACCATCCAGAGAGTGAAACGGTTTTTAAGATACAAAAACATGCTAAGTGATTTATTCTATTTTTTATTATTCATTTCCCCTGAGCTATATATTTATATATGTCATATATACATAAATACACATATCAGAATCATAGAAATGTTTAGAATTTTTAGAAAGAGCAAAGGTCATATTCAAATTGAAAGGGCTGGCTAATACCTTGGAAAGTTTTAGTTTTCATTGTATTAATATTTGTAATTTACATTATTTCTATTACAGTCGCTACTAAAATGCTAAGTAACATTCAGTTAAATGGGGGGAAAAGACTCAAGTAAGCATAAGATTTGTCTGAAAAGAAAAAAAAATTTAACTGACCATCTTTGAAGACAATGTCATACTCAACAAACAAGTCCTTTATTCAAAAGCAGTGGGAATAAAATATTTGTTCCACATAAAGTAGAATTTAATATAGTGACTCTCCTGCAATAACATATATTTGAAAATCTAAAACTATTTCCTGAGTCCCTCCTTCCCACCCCTTTCCCAAAACAAAGACAGATAAAGGAAAATGTAACACATATGCATATGCAACTGTTTTCCAACTACCAGGAAAAGGGTAGAAAGGACAATATGATGTCCAAAAAAGGCTACTGTTTTCTAGATAGTCCATCACAGTGAAAAGTGGACAGCCCTCATTTTTACCTTCTGCAGAAGGTTCTGTTACTGTACTCCAACCTTGAGGTATCCCTTGAGTCTGTGAACATAGCAGAGAAGAAATGTAGAATAATTCAGGTGTATAGAAAACCATAAGGCAAACTCACCAACAATCTTAGAATAGTACCTCCTTAAATCACAAGAAAAGCTTCATATGTTGAATTATATACTGGAAAACTTGTTATGTGAGAAAAAACAAGGCTCAAAACATTTATTTCACGTGTTCCTACAGAATAGAATTCTCAAGTTTTCTACAGGACAGAGAGATGTGATAGGTAACTCTGCATCTTCTTCTGAGGGAGTCTCTATTTCAGAATAAAACCAAGAACAATCTATGTAAAGCAGGCAGGATTGTCTCAAAGTTAAGTATCTTCCACAAACTAAAAAGACAGAATTAATCCCAGCAAATCAGTATATGCAATGATCCAAAATCTCCAAAACTCAAGTGTACTTAAGTAAAAGAGGAAGAGCTGACAATAATAAAACAGAAAGAGAAAGAGAAAAAGAGAAAAATTAATAAAACCGAAATAGCCCTGATGGGTAGATTTGAAGTGAAGGGAATAGAAACTAAAAAGGCAACATAAGATCATGATTAAGAGCAATCAGCAACTTACTGTGAGTGCTCTGAACTCATTTGGATAATATTATGATAAAAAGAAAGCTATTTGATAATAAAGGGAAAAGGGCGGAAACTCTGTACGAAGTACAAAAATCCATTCTAACTAATGATTAATACAGAACAGTGTTCGCCAAATTTGTAAATTAATCAAGAAAGACTTACACTATTTTTCTAGCAAACCCATGTTAAAATCCCTTAAATGTTGGTTGACAGAGCGAATGAGCAACATACTGGTGTCACCTATTCTCTTCACAGAAGAAACTTGGACTATTAAAGACCTTTTGTTAGTGGTAGAAATGATGACATCTGTTATTTTGAAACTACACTCTACCTCAAGAATGGGCCTTCCCTTGCATAAGCTCCTTTCTGTGAACAATTAAAACTCAATCCCTCCACTGTGGCTATAACAAGAGCTTCTCCTAAAGATAAAAGCACTGTAGGAAAGCTGAAAAGTGTTAAAACCTGATTTACTAAAATAGCACAGGTATTTGTAGCATATTAACAGCCTTGAGTTTTTTCAATGTGCTATATTAAGTACAATTATCCTCCTAGCTATTAATCTAGCACAATGTCTCTCACTGAAGGGGTGACAAGAGAGGAAAAGTAAATGTCCCTTGATGCAGCTCGTCTGGCTTTACTTCTGCAGGTGGATGGACATGTTTTCTTCTTCTTATCTCACAGTGCCTTCTACATCATCTCAGTAGCACATCCCTTAATTACTTGTTAAAAGATCTTTCTCCAACGGACTGTAGACAGGTGGAGGACAGAGAACATATTCTTCATCTGTGTATCTTTTGAACCTAGGACAAGGACTTTCTCATAATAAGTATTTACTAAAAAATTTTTCCTGTGTGAATCAGTTAAATAAACTCCCCTCCAAGCCCAGTGGATCCAAAAATCACAGGGAGAAAAAAACTGGAATTCATTCTAAACACAAGGGAAAAGTTAATCAATCCAAATCTTCCTTTAAGACACTGCTCAGAATTCACGTTTCATTCTTCCCACTCAAAGCCACATTATATTCAACTCAATGCTAATGTTTCTGCCAACAGTGAATTTGTCTTTTTATAACTCTTCTACATTACCAGGCCTTCTAAAGCAAGAAGCTATAGTAGCTCTTACAATGATGATAAAACGCTAAAGTACACTACCGCCTCCCACACAGTAAAATATTGCTAATAGATAATTGCTAAAATAATATCCTTTTTTGCTATCAAGACAGATACAGACCAAGCTTCCTTAATACAGTGCTCCAGGGAATCACTATGGATTGGTAAGCACTGGAATATGAGTGGAATCATACTTGCCACTCTTGGAGCTGCTCATCAGATTTACACAGAGACTCACTATAGTCTGGTCTCTTTTTCTGACCCAATCTCCCAGTATTCTCCAACTCAGCTGCCTCTTCCAGCAATATGAGTCTGCAATATCCCATAAATGTGCCATGGTCAGATTTACCTTACAAAAACAGTAATAACAGATATCTGTTCATCACTTACTATGCAGTAGACAACTTTTACTCCCATTTAACAGATGACAGAACTAAGACACAAGATGGTTACACACTACAGGTTAAGAGCAAATGACAAAATTTTAAGTGTTTATTATTATCTCACATACACTAAAAATGTATTATCTCTTGTATAAATTATGCTTATTGAAGGATTTAGCATTTACATCTAGACTCATTTTAATGTGCTAACTTGTATATCCCTCTTTCTTATTTCTATGAAAATTTTATCTTTCAAAGTCCTGTTGAAGAACCATCTCCCTAATGAAGCCTTCCCTGTAATAAATCTGTCCATTCTCTTAGATTCCTACAATCATGTCATTTACATAGTATTTAATCAAACCTTCTTGAATTGCTATTTAACATTTCATCTGCATACATGCAAAACATTGTTAAGCTCCTGGAGGAGAAAGGTTGTCTCTCACACTTCCTTATTTTCTACTAATGAGTGTGATGCATGTTGTAAATATACAAATAAATATTTTGTTGATGGATGCCACAAAGGTAACACTACCTACCTTATTATCTGCAAAGCTTATGTTTTGAGTTACTCTTCTGATAATGTTAAACAATACACACTTTTCTATTTACAGTTTTTTTTTATTCCAGTCTCATTGTAACCAACATCATACACTTTAAAGAGCTGCTGGATTTTATCAACACTTAGAAATCCCTTTATACTTTCACATCCAGAAGAAAAATCTTATGGATATAAAGGTTCTATATATTTTTAAAATATTTTAACTTCCCTTACTTTTAGGAATTTTATATCCATGGTCAGAATTTTTTTTCTTTATATTTTCTTTTATAAAATATTTATATTTTTGCTGTCCTAAACAAAAAGAAAATACTCTTGGTCATTTAATCTCTGGCTAGCCTTTAGGTACTCTTGAAAATAACCATTATTAAGTGCCTGTATCTTTCTTCTCTCAGACTATTTCAGTTCCTTTGAATTTTTAATCCTTAAAAATAAATAAATAAATATTCTCTTAAATTTCCAAATGTCAATTCAATTTGTAAAGCCCAAAATTAAACAGCGACCTTAGGTAGGTTAAGATTTGTGCTGAACAGGATGGAAAGATTACCTCATGCTTGTCACATGTTATAATAACTAACCCAGTGACTTTTCATTTTAAAAACAGTATATTACTTAATCAGTTTTTTATCTATTACAGTTCCTAAATCTTGTATATAACCAATAATTTTCTATCTATATTTTCCTGCATTAGGTATCTGGCTACTATTTAAGTACATTCAGTAATTCTCACAACGTATCTAGTTTATTATCAAAATCTATCTGAAATCTAATACTAGTTTTTAAATGGCTTTCATTTGCATTAGACAGTTGCCATATGCAACTTGACCAAGCATTCTCTCTACACACACACACACACACACACACACACACACACACACACACACAGCATTAAAGACACTGTTGAAATTCTATTTGAGGTCAGGATCAACTTCTGCATAAAGTAATTTTACTTTTCCGCAGTTGACAACATTCCAGAAAGATTTTGGGTACATTTCACTGTCCAGAGTTTGCACACAATGATGGTACATATATAGCTTAGTCTGTTCATTTTATAAATATTGTGAGACCAAGTCAAAAACAGTATAAAACTTTGAATATGGCTGAATTTTTCAGTTTATTTCGCATTATTACTGAATGAGAGAATCAACCTTTACTAAGTGCCTAACAGGTGCTGCCAGAAATTACACCAGGTACTTTTACTACATTACTCATTTATGTCACACAAGAATTACATTTTATAAGTGAATTTTCAAAATCTGTCCAATGTCTCACTGTTCATAAATAGAAGAGCCAGAATTTAAAGCGTTACAGTTTGAAAGCCTACATACTCCCTATAGCATGCCACCTCCACTTTCACTTCTAGCAAATTTTCAGGTAACTAAAGAAGGAGGCTGGGTGTGGTGACTCCCATCTGTAATCCTAGTGCTTTAGGAGGCCAAGACAGGAGGGCTGCTTGAGACCAGGAGCTGGAAACCAGACTGGGCAACATAGTAAGATCTCATCCCAACAAAAAACAAAAAATAAGCCAGGCGTGGTGGTGCACGCCGACAGTCTCAACTACTCCAGTGGTTCACTTGAGCCCAGGAATTTGAGACTGCAGTGAGGTATGATCACACCACTGCACTCTGGCCTGGGTGACAGAGCAAGACCCTGTATATTTCAAGAAAAAAAGAAAAAGATGCCATGGAGGAGCTACCATTTATGTTCTACTTCTTGTCTCCTTCTAGAACTCCTGGGTCAACCTTCAGAGCCCATCCCAAACGCTACCTTCTGTGTATAATAGTGAACTAATCACTCCCTCCGGTGAGCTACCTCCATACCCTAAATTTACTGCTATTATTGTACATATCACCTTATAGTGTAATTATTTTTTTCTTTGTCTTTCCTACTCAGCAATTTGCTCTGTATACCCCAGATCCATGTTTAACTCATCATTAATCCCCAGGATCCAATGCAATGCTCGTTTAGCACCTAATAGATACAGTCTATTTTGCTGCATGTGCTTCTGTAACATGAATTAGTTTATGTGCCACTAGTAATCAGGGGTCACGTCAATGCAAAAGTCGTATCATCTCATATGTGACTTTTCCAAACACGGTTTCATTTCACATCACCAAGTAATATCAAATGGATGCAAAGTATACTAACTGCCAATACAGCAAGCTACAAACAGGAGCTTCCACTTACCCTCCTTCTTCACCTTTGCTCAATTTGGCCAGAGCCTCTGTCTTGGAAATGCTTGTTGCTCGGTTCTCACCTTCATGCACTTCGCCCTTGTCTTCATTTTTTAGCAACCTCAACTCTACTAGAACGCCCCATCCATCTTTCTATAAAGTTATCTTCATTATTTTTAATGTAAATTCCTCCATCTACTATATAGTATGTATTGATTAGGAATTTAAAATTCTTTTTAGTGGTACTAGTATATACATATGTTTTTTGAGATGGAGTGCAGTAGCACACTCCCGGGTTCAAGTGATTCTGCTGCCTCAGCCTCCCTAGCAGCTGGGATTACAGGAGCGTGCCACCAAGTCTAGTTAATTTTTGTATTTTTAGTAGAGACAGGGTTTTGCCATGTTGGCCAGGCTGGTCTTGAACTCCTGACCTCAGGTGATCTGCTCGCCTCGGCCTCCCAAAGTGCTGGGATTACAGGCATGAGCCACCGCACCTGGCCTGTACTAGTATTTTTATTACTACTGTTAATGCTATAGCTAACAAGGTTTTGAATAGTCTCCTTCAGTCCCATTTTTCCCCTAAACTGTCATTTTTAAGTTCATAATTTTAAAAAACAAAAATTTTAAAGAAATGCACGTAATGTCTTATAACAGAAACGCCTGTACTCAAAACATTTGACCAACTGAATTACTGAGCATCCAATACTTATCAGGCATTACACTTTCATTCATTCAACAATGATTTACTGAATATCAAAGTGAATATTCACTATTGAACACTAAGTGAATGCACTGCACTAGGCACGGGAGACACAACAATGATGAGCAAAGAATGAATGCATATATTTGCACATGTGTGTATGTGTGTGTTATATACATACACACCCATACGTTTTTGTATATATTCAAGTAAACAACGTTGAATTACCTGTTATTGTTAGGTGTACATTCTAATCTCTACTTCAGTAGTTTTCAAACTTTTTCAGAAGAACTACTTTTCGTTTCTCAAGATAAATTTTAAACAGAAACTAAATATAACAGATAAAAGCAGAGCCCTGCACACTCAACATGCCCTGTCCCTGGGACTCCTCCTGGATCCTGAGTGTTCTAAAAATCAGTGCTATAGCAACAATGCCCAACCCTTACATAACCCCTTTAATAAATAGAGTCTGATATGGGTTGAGAAAAATCAACTAGGTCATTATAAAACTTCTAGTGAAAGTTTATTATTACTTGACTCCTCTCTCTCTCATCCCATACAGCTGCATTAGTAGGAGTCCTGAGACTACTTTTCCCAGGCTCTGTAAGGTTATATAGCCAACTGGGGCTTAGAGAAAAGGAAGCAGAGAGGAGATAACTTAGGCCAACTGTTTGAACTGGGGAAATCCCTCATTATCATAATGCTCAGATCTCGGATTAAGGTGAAAACCTAGGGAAAAAGGTTTAAGAGGTCATTCAGCTTGAAAAGGCCTTAGGTTAAAATAAAAAATGAAAAATAAAAAAAACAAGCAAACAAACATTCTCATAGATCACAAAAGATCTCACCAAAGTCACTAGGGTGGGAAAACAAAAAGGAGTTTAAGAATAGAGTCCTCTTATTAAATAGGGAATCCTTTCCCCATTTCTTGTTTCTCTCAGGTTTGTCAAAGATCAGATGGCTATAGATGTGTGGTATTATTTCTGAGGACTCTGTTCTGTTCCATTGGTCTATATCTCTGTTTTGGTACCAGTACCATGCTGTTTTGGTTACTGTAGCCTTGTAGTATAGTTTGAAGTCAGGTAGCGTGATGCCTCCAGCTTTGTTCTTTTGACTTAGGATTGTCTTGGAGATGCGGGCTCTTTTTTTGGTTCCATATGAACTTTAAAGCAGTTTTTTCCAATTCTGTGAAGAAACTCATTGGTAACTTGATGGGGATGGCATTGAATCTATAAATTACCTTGGGCGGTATGGCCATTTTCACGATATTGATTCTTCCTATCCATGAGCATGGTATGTTCTTCCATTTGTTTGTGTCCTCTTTAATTTCACTGAGCAGGGGTTTGTAGTTCTCCTTGAAGAGGTCCTTTACATCCCTAGTAAGTTGGATTCCTAGGTATTTTATTCTCTTTGAAGCAATTGTGAATGGGAGTTCACTCCTGATTTGGCTCTCTGTTTGTCTGTTACTGGTGTATAAGAATGCTTGTGATTTTTGCACATTAATTTTGTATCCTGAGACTTTGCTGAAGTTGCTTATCAGCTTAAGGAGATTTGGGCTGAGACAATGGGGTTTTCTAAATATACAATCATGTCATCTGCAAACAGGGACAATTTGACTTCTTCTTTTCCTAACTGATAAATAAATGGTGCTGGGAAAATTGGCTAGCCAGAAGTAGAAAGCTGAAACTGGATCCTTTCCTCACTCCTTATACGAAAATTAATTCAAGAGGGATTAGAGACTTAAATGTTAGACCTAATACCATAAAAATCCTAGAGGAAAACCTAGGTAGTACCATTCAGGACATAGGCATGGGCAAAGACTTCATGTCTAAAACACCAAAAGCAACGGCAGCAAAAGCCAAAATTGACAAATGGGATCTCATTAAACTAAAGAGCTTCTGCACAGCAAAAGAAACTACCATCAGAGTGAACAGGCAACCTACAGAATGGGAGAAAATTTTTGCAATCTACTCATCTGACAAAGGGCTAATATCCAGAACCTACAAAGAACTCAAACAAATTTACAAGAAAAAAACAAACAACCCCATCAAAAAGTGGGCAAAGGATATGAACAGACATTTCTCAAAAGAAGACATTCATACAGCCAACAGACACATGAAAAAATGCTCATCATCACTGGCCATCAGAGAAATGCAAATCAAAACCACAATGAGATACCATCTCACACCAGTTAGATTGGCGATCATTAAAAAGTCAGGAAACAACAGGTGCTGGAGAGGATGTGGAGAAATAGGAACACTTTTGCACTGTTGGTGGGATTGTAAACTAGTTCAACCATTATGGAAAACAGTATGGCGATTCCTCAAAGATCTAGAACTAGATGTACCATATGACCCAGCCATCCCATTACTGGGTATATACCCAAAGGATTATAAATTATGCTGCTATAAAGACACATGCACACGTATGTTTATTGCAGCACTATTCACAATAGCAAAGACTTGGAATCAACCCAAATGTCCATCAGTGACAGACTGGATTAAGAAAATGTGGCACATATACACCATGGAATACTATGCAGCCATAAAAAATGATGAGTTTGTGTCCTTTGTAGGGACATGGATGCAGCATTCTTAGCAAACTATCACAAGAACAGAAAACCAAACACCGCATGTTCTCACTCATAGGTGGGAACTGAACAATGAGATCACTTGGACTCAGGGAGGGGAACATCACACACCGGGGTCTATCATGGGGAGGTGGGAGGGGGAGGGATTGCATTGGGAGTTATACCTGATGTAAATGACGAGTTGATGGGTGCAGCACACCAACATGGCACAAGTATACATATGTAACAAACCTGCACGTTATGCACATGTACCCTACAACTTAAAGTATAATAATAAATAAATAAATAAATAAATAAATAAAAAGAATAGAGTCCTCTTTATTTAGGATACATTAATAAACAAAACACACCAAGTTCCCCTGCTCTATAAAACTTACATTCTTGGGGGTGAGGCAGAGAGAGAAGGGAGATATATATATAATGAATAAGCCAATTATATAGTATCTTAGAAGGTGATACATGATAGGGGAAAAGGAAAGTGTGAAGCTGAGTAAGAAAGATCAAGAGTACCAGAAAAAAAAAAAAAAAAATGAGTAAAAGGGGAGGTTAGCAATGTTAAACAGGGTGGCCAGAGAGGTTTCACTGAGAGCATAGCCCTTGATAAAGACTTCAACAAAGGAGGTGATGGAATTAGCCACGAGGAAGTGTGCATTCCTGCATTTGTGGAATAGCAACAGGTCCAGAATGAATGGAGCACAGTGAGCAAGAGAGATGGATGGAATAGAAGAGGTAAGAGATGAGAGAGAGGTGGAAGTAGAAGGCAGAACATGTAGAGGCTTACAGGTCTTTGTAAAGATTTGGACTATTACTCTGAGCTACTACAGAGTAATGGGCAGATCTAATTTACATTTTAGAGTACTCTGGTAGGTGAACAAGAGACTACAGCAGAGCACAAATGCAGGGAGATGAATTAGGCTGCCACAATTATCCAGGCAAGAGATGATGGTGGCTGAATAAAGGTAGTACAAAGCTAAGTGGTCAAATATTTATTTTCTTCATTCAAACATAGTCAAGTGGGTTCCAATCAATGTATTACATATTTTAATCCTTAAAAAAATACTAATAGCAATAGACTCTGTAATGGATCTCCACCTCCCTTCTTAGTATCTATGGATTGCTGAGTCATATCATGTCAATAAGGTAAGTTTGTTGCTGAGTTCCCCACCATTTTCACTTTTCTTCATGAAACTGGTATTTGTTTATTCCTATTCCTATCCAAGCTCATGTTATTTTTAAATGGTGTAGGGAAGAGAAATGGAGAGGTTTTTTAAGTCTATATATTTTTCTTTTAAGTCCTTAATTGTTTCTTCTTTCTTCCCCTAACCCAAGTATATTTCAACAGAAAAACATGTAAGCAAGCTATCTACCATCTTTTACACTAAGAAAAACACTGAGCATTGGTGGGACAGTTTTATTTTCCCACTTTTAAATGTTATCATAATGACTCAAGTAAACTTTATTATTTCTTTACACTCTTAATTGGTAATCTGTCCCTTTAATTTTATTTAATTATTCAGAGAAAAACATATGCTTACAATATAATTGCTGACTTTCATGAAAGAACAGAAGCATTAGAAAGAAGGAATTTTAGTTGAGTTACCGCAAAAAAATTTTGTAAGCTTAGTGGACTTGTAAAATTTTTTTTTTATTTTAGTAACTGCCTAGTATTAGGAACCAAGCTGAGATTTTTAGATCACAGACTTTTCTTGTACTAAACAATTACTGTCCATAATACAGCTTGAGAACTTCACAGTAGAAAAGGGAATAAAATACCAATTATCCAATTTTATCATGCAACTATTACGAGACGTCATAAAGGATTTACTTAAGAAAAAGCTGAACGGTAATAGCCTCCTAAAAACATTAGGAACTATTCTCCACAACTAAAAAGAAAACTTTGTGTTTCCGTATATTTATTTGCTAAACCTTTTATAATAATGTCATGTAATAGCTGAAATAATGCTTTACAACTTTAGGCTCTCAGACATCCATTATCTTATTTATTCTGCCATAATTATATGAGAACAGCCTGATGCTTAGTAACTCTCAGAAAGACAAAAATCATCTTTCAAAAACAAGAAGGGAAAATTATTTACTAAAATTTAAATATCCTCACAAAAATGTTATTTTGATTTTTTTGGTAAAAACATATGCATAAGTGAGTTAACAACAACTAAGCAGGCTAGATGTGCAGAAGGGGAGGGAGCCAGATCATGAAGGCAGTCTTACCTTCTGATGTTTTCCATCGTTTCCACAAATCCTCAATTGTTATATGTTTATCTTCTCTGTGCAGATGGCTGTGTTTATTAGTAGCATCTTTATATTTCATATCTTCTCTGATGAACTATAGAAGAGAAAACACTAAGATAAATATAAATTCACTACCTTAGTCTTGATAACTGGAGAAAAAAATAAAATCTGATATCCAGTGGGTGGCTATTTTCAAACAGTAACTGGTAAATTTTTGGTATTGTAGTCATATTATTCTTACATGTTTGTAAAATGTATTTAATGAAATGTCTTCTGCTACTAATCATACCACCACCACCACCAGCAGCAGCAGTAAAAGTACTTA
Source organism: Macaca nemestrina (assembly GCF_043159975.1). Classification (NCBI taxonomy): domain Eukaryota; kingdom Metazoa; phylum Chordata; class Mammalia; order Primates; family Cercopithecidae; genus Macaca; species Macaca nemestrina. The sequence continues at coordinate 170,717,059 of NC_092127.1, forward strand.
ATTCAATGTTTATTATTTACCAGATATTATTCTAAGTTATATAACAAATAGATGTCTACAGTCACCCCCTCCATATCTGTGGGTTCAGTATTCGTGGGATTGAGAATATTAGGGGAGAAAACGGATGGCTGTGTCTGTATTGAACATGTACAGAATTTTAAAAATCATTATTCCCTAAACAATATAATACAACAACTATTTACATAGCATTTACACTGTATTAAGTACTATAAGTAATCTAGAGACAATTTAAAGTATATGGGAGGATGTCTGTAGGTTATATCCAAATACTGTAACATTTTATATAAGGGATTTAAGTATCCATGGATTTTGGTATCCACGGGTAAGAGGGAGTCCTGAAACTAATCCCCCACAGACACCAAGGGACCACTGTATATCTGTCTATACAGAGAAAGTCATTTAACTTTACAACAGTCCTATAAGGAAAGTATTATTTTTCTTCATTCTATAGATGAGAAACCAAGGCCCAAAGAGGCTAAGCAATTTGCCCAAGATTGAAAAAATAACGAATATCAGAGCTGAGAGTCCAAAGCAAGCCATTTGGTTATATTCAACAGCATAATATACTGCCTCAATATCACTGCATTCATTTTTACCAAATACTTGGTGACAGGGATGTTTGAAAACAGAACAATCTTCTCAATTACTGCATCATATTTCTATGTCTCCCACCTTTTTTAAGCTACTACTTTTAATTCAAAGACATTTGATTATGGTGTTTAGAGCTAAAGCATACTTTACAACACTGAAGTATACCTTCTATTAGTCTTACTTTAAAATATATAGAGAGATAGGCTGAGACAGGAGAATTGCTTGAGCCCAGGAATTTGAGGCTGCAGTGAGCTATGATTGCACCACTGCACTCCAACCTGGGCAACAAGGCAAGAACCTGTCTCTTAAAAAAAAATACAGAAAGCATTAAAATTATCTTCGTTAAAAACTAACCTGTTCTATATTACTTTTTTAACCGTTTCCCATTGTCTAACAATAAAAAGCAAACTTCTTTTTATGATTTAACACCATTTACTAACCTTATCTCTGAGAATCTTCTAGGCCTTATCTCTTGATACTTTCCTCATATGTACCCATTACTCTAATTATGTGAAACTAATAGTTTTTAAATTGTTTATGCTTTTTCTACCTCAATATTTCTGATTTTTCTTGTTTCATTATTTTACGTGGTATCTTTTTTGTTCTTCTATTGTTCCAAAACTGTAAGATCATGTAAAATATTTCAGGAGTCTACAATGCAGAAATTGAAAATTCCCCCACAGTTAAAAATGCCACAGGCATATTTTTCTGACTTTTACACTAGCAATGAACATCACCTTCAGACAAAAGACCAAATTCTGCCTGAGTAGAGTTGCTCTCTACTGAAACTGAAAAAGAAAATTTTAACAGCTGTATAATATTGAGCAAATCATTTAACTTTTCTGAGGCTCAGCAACCCTGGGAGCAAAATAAAGAAATAATGTTCTAGGATCAACAACACTGTTGAACATGTGGTCAGCAGAGTAGTGTCAGCATTATGGCAATCAGAAAACACTTTCACAGCATCTGGGTCAAGCATGTGATAAATATGTTCACCTTGTCCACCCTGTACATATACACTGGAAATTAAAAATCTGGTCCCTCATCATCAAAAGTTTGAAAAGTACTAATCTGAAAAATCTATGTAATCTGTTATCTTCTTTAAATAGTGCCTTATTCCTTTATACTAAATGCTGCCTTAAGTTACATTTAAGGGGGCTGCCTGATTGCTCCAAGTCCTCCTGTCATCCAACTCTTCTTGACTGACACCTTCAAAATCCAGCAGCGACACTTGGAAAAATCACTACCAAAGAGATGCTCAGAAATTGTCTCTATCTTGGAAAAGGTCCAAGAGCTGGAAAGAAATTCTAGACTGAAAATCGTAATAATGGACTGAGCAGGGAGGAAATCTGTCTTGGAAATGGTCCAATCAGTTGTAACAAATGGCAACTGTTTCATTTATGTAATATATATTAAAGGCAATGTCCTAAAAAAGTATCCTCACTACACGAACACAAACAATCTAAATGTGGAGTTCTGTGATTTCAGGATCAATATATTTCAGAAAATAAGCAAATTTCCACATGACTAGATGTGGCATTCTAGCCACGTAACCATTTTAGAAAAGCCGGAATGAGTTTATGGATATATGCCAAACTACTTAACAAAATAAAAGATTTTTTAAAGCTTTTTATGCTTTTGAAGATACCCATAGCTCATCTGGTATAAAAGAACTATCTATTCCTAAGAAAGTTGGGTGAAAATTGAATAAACACAATGAATTGTATTTTCCCTGGAATTACCATCTAAAACTACTTCTGTTTTAAAATGAGAAGTATGACTCCAGGATATCACAATAACTCATAACAAACCACATGAAATAAAAGTATATCTGTATCTTACAGATCTTCAACATGCTGATCACAGAATGTGACTAGAAACCAGTATAATTAGAAATATTTTTGTTCGGAAAATGTTTCAATGAACCAAAAACACTAAAAATCATCAGGTTCTATGGAACCTTTTCCCAATATCCTAAAGAAGAAAAAAAATTTAATTCTGACTGCTCAGACTTTTCCAAAACTTTGTTAAAAATCCCTCCTCATTTTAGCAATGAAGTAGGGTAACTAGAGAAATTTTAAAAACAGTCACCAATAACTGAAAATGCATACACAAAAGACAAATATTCCTTCTTTGTATTCATTTGTCAAAAGGCAAATACTTCTTATTTGCAATTCATGAATTGAGAAATCTGAAAATAGGATCTGAAATTCAACGAAGTGAGTCTTCAAATAATGTATGGCAAATAATGTAGCGTTCCCTGGTAAATGCATCCAATTACATGCAAACCTACTATAGGGAATCCTAAATTGACAAGGTACATAAGGGAATGCTCAGCAAATAAATGACAAATGTTCTTTTTAAAAGATTCACTCAGGCGATTCTTTTAAATAAACTCTTCTAGTACCACTGAAAGTAATGCTTTACATATCCAGTTTGGGGAAGTTAGTTTTCACATAAGAAACTGATTTCAGTTTCTCACACCTGTAACTTCAATGTTGTATTTGTGCTGTTATTTTTACGACAGCACTTTAATAAAATTTGATATATGTTATTATAGGCACATTCTGGGGCTCTATTCAGGCCATACCCTTTTCCCACACAAATACGCACCAGCATTAGTGTACATCCCTGTGTGTGTCTAGTCACCCCCTCTCAATCTACCATCCACAGCCACAGCTATCTGATCAAAGGATAGACAGACACCTCACCTAGAGGAAAACAACCTTGAGCCTATGCCACGATGGCAGGATTCTCCTCACAGGAAATTATACTGAGATTATGAAAAACTGGACGACTTGGCCACAGCTCTGGACTTTTAGGGTGATAAACACACTGATGTTGAATGTACCATTTTATGAGTAGACAAGATGGGCTAGGTGGTAAGGCAAACAGAGGAAGCCAATAAATATGCAGAAAGAGAAAATAATGAAAGAGAACAGAGGTGACCACAGGGAAAGACATAGCACAAAGAACTGCCTCCGTTCTTGGTGACTTTCTACTTTTAATTCCTCGGGAGGCCTGTTTTGCACAATTTTTATCCTGATTTCCATGATATAAGTCTGTTTCCCCTTCTATTTTTAAATACATAATTTTAAGACCTCAATACTCAGGAGAGGTGATTTATCATCACAGTTAGGCATGCAGACTTGAGTCTGACATATACTCAAAACTTGACTCCACTACTTACTATAAGACATTTGCAAGCACTTAACTGCTCATTAGCCCCATTTTTCTCTTCTGTAGAATGAGGAAAATAAAATTGCCTACTATATAAGGTTACAAAGATTAAATTAAAATGCATACACAGTGTATGCAAGTGTTAGACAAAAATACTTTGAGTGGTTTTTATATGTTGGTGTTGAGTTACTGTCAAAGTTTAAAACATGAATAAATGAGCATCACTCTGATTATACTGGAAGGTTTAATACATGTTTTGGGGAATAACAGACATTTATGTAAGTTTGCCCAATACACCCATTTCAGATATCCTGAAACAAACTACATAACAGGGATGGAGCAGAAAACCACAGTTTCTTTACTGACAATGTAAGCAGACTTTCTCAAATGACACCTGTCATCAAAACAATACAATGTCCAAGGTCTGATATGTGAGTCAGTTAAAACAGATGGGTTCTTCATAAACAATTGCAAGGTCTTGAAAATACTACTAAACTAGCTTAGTATAATGTCTCGGCGGAAAAAATCCACAAGAAAAGTACCACTATTATTCCCCCCCCCTTTTTTTTTTTTTTTTTTTTTTTTGAGACAGTCTCACTCTGTCGCCCAGGCTGGAGTGCAGTGGTGCAATCTTGGCTCACTGCAAGCTCCGCCTCCTGGGTTCAGGCCATTCTCTTGCCTCAGCCTCCCGAGTAGCTGGGATTACAAGTGCATGCCACCACACCCAGCTAATTTTTTGTATTTGTTTTTTTTTTAAGTAGAGACGGGATTTCACCGTGTTAGCCAGGATGGTCTCGATCTCCTGACCTTGTGATCTGCCTGCCTCAGCCTCCCAAAGTGCTGGGATTACAGGCATGAGCCACCATGCCCAGCCTATTGCCACTTTTAAAGATGAAAAAACTAAGGCTAAGAGAGAGTCAGCAATGTATTCTATTTCATAGAGCTATTCAAAAGGAGACCCAATTCTGGAAGTAATTTTAAAGAATTCTAAAGTCTAAGTTCTTCACCACCATGCTCACCTGGATGTTCCGTAAAAATGCACGGATTCCTAAACTCTTAGATGTGACAACATGTTAATAAAGCATGAACTGCCCATGTTTCTTTCTTCATCTTAAAATTGTTATATCAAACAGCACAGTGTTTGAGAGCACAGACTTGGTCTAGACTACACAGATATACCAAATCTCCTTTTTGTTTTATGACTGTAGTAAGTTACTTGACTCTCTGTACTTCAGTATTCTCAGCTGCAAAATGGTCACCTTCAAAGGGTTATGAGGATTAAGTTCTTCATTTTACATGAAGTGCAAAAAAAAAGTGTTTGGTACATTAGTCGATATTCAATGTCAACTATTTTAATTTTATTGTAAATCATTTATTTTTCAAAATAATGAGCTGAATTTTTACCTTGATTTGCATATTCTGTATGATTTCCTGGACATGAATGAAGACAGTGTGAGGTACTACAAACACCAGCTGATAATCACTGATCTAAGAATTAAATCTACAAAGAACAGCAATACCAAATCTTGATTGAGACTCACAACCCAAGACACTGTAATTTGTATACAGATAGAGGTTACTACTAAGACATTCCTTGTTTTAATAACCTTGATCTTATCCTCTGATATGGTTTGGATGTGTCCCCACCCAAATCTCATTTTGAATTGTACTCCCGTAATTCCCACCTGTTGTGGGAGGGACCCGGTGGGAGATAATTGGAATCATGGGGCTGATTCCCCCATACTGTTCTCGTGGTAGTAAGTCTCACAAGATCTGATGGTCTTGGTCTTATCAGGGGTTTCTGCTTTTGCATCTTCCTCATTTTCTCTTGCCGCCGTCATGTAAGAAGTCCTTTCGCCTCCCACCATGATCCAGCCAAAATCTACCATTAGGCTTTGGCCTCTGATGCCAGAACTCTGCATACCTAAATACCCACTTGAGTGTTTCTTGCCATCCATTACTTAGACATGATCAATACTCACACAATCACGTAAGTTAACATTATATCCAATCACCATTACATCAATAATATATATAGCAAGTCATTGGAATTAATGTTAATATTCATGTTAATATTCACTTTAAGTAGGGGTAAGCATTTCAGATTTAACGAATGAAAAAAATCTCCTTCTGTGTTTTATTTGCTAAAATTTAATAAGTCAGAATGTGCATTTCCAGCAAAGATGAGGTTACAGGGACCGGATTTACCATAACCCCGGGCCCTCAAAAAACAACTAAAAAACAGACACAATATACAAATAACAGTTTTCAAGACACTGAACACAAGGCAACAAAGAACAGTGATTCCTGAGAGATCTGTGCCGTATGACTGACCTAAATGAGTTCCTGGAGAGAATTTCTAGGAAAAGGTGCAAGAAGAGGGAACCCAACAGTGCCAGGCAGTTTCCCTGAGTTGAAAAGATGGGACTTTGTGTGGGAAATGGCACATTCATACATCTGTGGGAGTACAAACCAGTGTAACCTTTGTGGGGGGCAAATTTTAGCAATATCAATTAAAATGTTAAATGCTCATTGCCTTTAACCAAGAATTTCTACTTTTCAGAATTTATTCTACAGTAATGCTCACGTAACTGTATAAAAAGTTCAAGAGTTTTCATTGCAATATTATGAATAAAAATTTTATGACTATTCAAACTGCCCACCAGTAAGAAACATTTGACAAATTACGACACCATCAGGGCAAAATGTAAAAGCAGGTATATCCATTTACCCTTAATGAAAAAGAAAAGCTTACAATATAGCTATCTGATATTTAATAAAATTACATCAGTTGAGTTTGATCACTCTGGAATTTTTTTCATGCTGATTAGAAGCTATGACAGCTGATCTGATACATTTTAAAAAAAAAGAACAACAAACCTATAAAAGCTTCTAATGTACATTTTCATACTCTCTCTTAACTTCTAGCCTAATGTTACTTGGATCCACCAAGGCGCTGCTTGGTAACTCCGAAGAACACAGAACTGGATCAAGCATCCCAGAGTCATAGGGTAACACCAGAGGAGGCATTCTTTCAAAAGAACAGCTTGTCGTAGTCCATTTAGTGCTGCTATAACAGAATAACTGAGACTGGCTGATTATTTATAAAGAACATAAGTTTATTTTTCTCACAGTTCTGGAGGCTGGGAAGTCCAAATCAAGGCACCAGCATCATCTGGTGAGTGCCTTCTTACTACATCCTCATATAGCAGAAGGCTAAAGGGCATAAGACAGCACCCACTCCCACAGGCCCTTTTTATTGCGGCACTAATCCCCCCATAGTCTAAGCACCTTTCATGAGTCCCCACCACCCAACACTGTTGCATTGTGGATTAAGCTTCCAACACATAAATTTTGGGGAACACATTCAAGCCATAATGCTTCTTCCAATCTGAATTCATGGTTTAAGAGAGAAATCAAAATTTATATCTAGAACAGGAGTGTGTAGATTGTACCATAGGTATGTAGCTTTTATAGATAAGAGAATACAGTAAGACAAAAATTATATATTTAAGAAGCTTTTAATTTCAACAGAATCAACTGAAAGCTGTTTCATGTCATAAAAACGTAAAGACTACAATTAGTCTGAATGCTTAAAACATGAAATAGCTGTCACTGGTTCTTTTTGATACTAGAGCTCTAATTAAGTTGTAAAGCACTAGCAGTGGAAATATATTGCAGATAAGATTATGTGTTATACGGAGGGTCGGGTAATTATTTCTAGTATCCATCACTGAGAATACTGTGTGTTATGCTTACTTTCACTGTTTAGTGAGTACCTATAAGCGCTTAAAAGAAAGCTATATTGTATTTATAAAATGCAATTTAGAAATATTCTTCATCAAAACATCTTAAGTATTCAATTTGATTAATATTTTTATAAAGCAAAAATTTTAAAAATCATATGTATATGTTTACATATGATTTTATGAACATAAAGAATGCTACAGGGGAAAAATCACAAGCAGTAACACCGATAATGAACAGGGGATGGGATGGGCCGTCAGGAAGATAAGAGGAGGAGCCAAGGAGGAAATACAATATTTACACATTAAACTGTGAGCACCTGCTTAAGTTAACACACACATACACAAATTCAACAATAAAGACCCTGAAGCAAGACGGAGGCATTTCAGAGTGAGACACAGGAAGCAGACCTAAAACTGTATCAGAACTGTCCTAAAGCACAGATTAGAGGTTACTACCACTTTCTTTGGAAAGAGAAGCTGGATACCAATTTCATAACCACTATAGGGCCTTTATTTCATTATACATAAATATAATAAACCACACATAGTTTTTACTGAAAAACAAACTTTATATTAGTACTTATCATTTTAATGATGAGTTATATAGTTCATTTAGTCACCAATAAAATAATTTTACTACTTAACTATGTTAAAATACATACAGGACTGTGAGACAGAATAAAGGTCAATAATTTAGACCGTAAAACAGATTATGCCAAAGTAAATTCTGGAGTTGCTACTTTTAGAAATATTTTGAATGAACACAGACACCGATAATCATGAGAAAGCTTTGTGGCACTCAGCATTCAGAGAATAACTCTGACTATAAATATAGATAATATTAATAAAACTCAAAATATAATGTATGAAAATTAATTTGTCAAGACTTACTGTGTAATAGGATTGATAAGGAAAAATAAGAGACTATCTAAATAAAAAGAAAAGCAATTCTATCCTAAATCCGTAAAAAGTGAGATTGGAAGATTAAGATTGAAGAAAAAATAATCTTCTACAAAGAAACAAAATGACTACATTGTATGTACTGTGTCAGTTCACTAGGGTGTGCCTTACCTATCATCACCACTGAATATTCATTTTTCTGTAGTTCTCCTCATTTTTACTTCTCAAGGAAGCTAACAAGTATCTTCTATCAACCAAAGACTTGGTTTCTGAGAAGTCACTAGCCCTTTGTTACCCAATAATCCCAAGACTAGTAATGTCCACTGCAATATTAATTACAATTTTCTTTTAAAAAAAAAACTATAGAATTAGTAATACGTAATGTATCCCACAATGTCAGAAAATGAAGGCATTTCCAGAATACTAAAGACTGCCTCTTTTAGCACTAAAACATTCTAATTTTAAGCAATTTTAGTGGAAAACATTCTAAAATAAACTGCCTTATTAAATGAAGTTTTCGGGAGGGGTTAAAAAAAATTTTATAGAGACAACGTCTCACTATGTGCCTAGGCTGGTCTTGAACTCTTGGGTTCAAGCAATCCTCCCAACTCAGTCTCCCAAAAAATACCAGGATTTCAGGCATAAGCCACTGTGCCTGGCCATATACAAGGCCATCATTTTGAACACTACTTCTTTTTACAATCATGTCACAGTCTCCCAGTTCCTCCCCTCTGTGGAGATGTATGTTTGAATTGAGGAAGCCTAGCCAATAAGACTATCCCTGTTCCTGTGGCCACAGGGAGGGGCTGGAGGTAGGCATGTGACCATGTCAAAACAATTAGAACCAATATGAATCCCACTTAGCACTTTCATTGGAACACCTGGAAAAAATAAGCTCTCTCTGCTGTGGCCACAGAAAACTAGCAGGATTTGACCTAGAGCTGTTGAGAGATACACAGGGAGAACGAGCCTGAGAATATGGCCAGTAAAGAAAACAAAGCTGAGAGAAAGTGGCAGAATTTTGATGACAGGTGTTCGAGCACAAGAATCCAATCATACCTGAACAATTCTAGATTGTTCAGCTATGTGACCCAACACATTTCCTTTTTGCTTTTGTAAACTAGAATGGAATTTTTTTCACCTACAACATCCCTATTATGGAATGTTTACAGCATATAAAAATTTTCCTGATTATAAAGAAAGATCCCTGTATATATATTTTTGCCAACTTCTGATTTCCTTTGGATAGGTTCTTAGAAAGAGACAGACATACAATTATAAGGCTTTTGATACACAGAGTCAAGTTGCCTTCTGGAACAACTTTATTTATTTTCATGTGTGCAAAGTATAGTTGTTATAAACAAAACAACAGAAACAGAATGAAGAGGCTGTGGCGTCTGTGGGGCAGTGCCAAAGCAGAGCCCCACATACTCAGACCTGGGGAGGAAGGGCTTTATGCTCCAACAGGTCTAGGACTGGCAAGCAGGGAGACGGGGTCTTATGTGTTGGCTCTCATAGCAAAGAATGGAGATCTGGTGAGGCTGATGGAGGGCTGGAGAAAGCCTGATCAAGATGCGGCTGTGGCCTCAGCCCCCTCCTCCAAGTCCCACACCTCTGACTGCAGATAATCAGGAAAGAGAGCCCCGGCCCGGCCAATTTCACCCCCTCCCCACACTGGTATTATGAGTACCTACGTCAAGACATTTTCACAAGCTTTATCATATATATATATATCTCTATATATGTACCATTTGAAAAATAAAATGTAATATGTTTTGATATGAATTTATTATAATTTTAAGATTATAAATTCTCAAACTTATATTAACTATTTGTATTTCGCATGTAAACAGTTTATTCCATACTTATTTTACATATGGGAATCTGTCAGTGTCCTCTCTAATAAAACAGAGCAAGAGAGACAGAGATGAAAGAAGAACAGCATCCCTCCAATCTCCTAAGTTCTGATGTTATCATAGGAGAATACAACACTTGGAGCTACTGCAGCCATGTCCAACCATGAGGAGAAAGCCAAAGAAAGAAAAGCTAACACAGAGACCTACACATCACTGAGCCTGTGTACGAACCTTAAAACCATTTAGCCCCTGACTTATGATAATGCATTTTTAAATATTAAACTCCTATTGTTCAAGCCACTTGAATTCAGGTATTCTATTACTTGCAGCCAAAATCATCCTAAAATATAATCAAATAAAACTCTAGCTTGCTAGTCCCCATCTCTTAGGTCTAGTATACAGGATCTGGAATCATTTAATGACCAGTAATAAGCAAAGATGGTTTTTGACACAGGGAAACAATGCAATAGACAGAGAATTATAAGAAACCACGAAACCAAACTGGTAAACTGATATGATAAACCAGATTATCCAACTGCATATTTTTAAGTCTATGCACCCTTTTTCTAAAGATGAAGGGATATAAAGTCATCCAAAATTTGTTTCAGTTTTGTAGGAAGCAAAAGGAAAGGGATATGACATCGGAAAATCAGAAAAAAAGAGTGCACAGAAGTGCAAGCACACAAGAGCATGTGCACGCACATGCGCGTACACACACACACACACACACACAAACTAGTCAGGCAACTGCAGCAGCAAATAGTGAGGCCCCTCACACAGAGAAGAAATATATCTGGAAGTAAGAGTCAAAGCTATGACTTGAGCAGTTCCTCTCATCAGATTCTTCCTCCACTACTAATATTAAAGAATCAAGGTTTGATAAGACTACATTAAGGGAACTGACAGGTTCTTATCAGAGGTTCCAACAAGTTCTATTAAGTAATCACCTATATTTTCTTCTAATTTTGGTACAGTTTCACATTTATCAATTGTTTAATATATCTAGTTTATTTTTGATATAAGGTGAAAGGTCAGAACTGAGTTTCATTCTCTAAATCTTAACTCATTACTCAAGCATGACTTATTGAAATAACTTTAATATTGCCAACAACCTGCAATGCTATCTTTATACAACTGAAACATGGTAGAACATCAATATTTGCCCACGGTTCAAGCTAACCATAAACATAGACAGTTCTGTTTCTGGGATATTCCATTTACTTTTTTCACGTTAATACTAACAGAAGAAAAATAACGATTTTTGCATGTCCAGCTAACATAAATGACATCATATACAAATGCAACAATTTTATATATAAGGCACATAGCACAAATCCAACCGACATCACCATAATGTTGTAAACATGCCATGGATTCAGAGACTTTATTTTCTAGAGCAGTTTTAGGTTCACAGGCTTGTTAAGCTCACAGCAACATTGAGTGGAAAGTATGAAAAGTTCCCAAATACAACTTAAATTTACAAGAATAAAACAAACAACCCTATTAAAAAGTGGGCAAAGGACATGAACAGACACTTCTCAAAATAAGACATACATATGGCCAACGAGCATATGAAAAAAGCTCAACATCATTGATCATAAGAGAAATGCAAATCAAAACCACAATGAGATACCATCTCACAGCAGTCAGAATGGCTATTATTAAAAGTCAAAAAATAACAGATGCTGGAGAGGTTGTAGAGAAAAAGGAATACTTTTACACTGTTGATGGGAGTGTAAATTAGTTCAACCATCGTGGAAGAGAGTGTGGCCATTCCTCAAAGACCTAGAGGCAGAAATACCACTCAAACTCGTGTATCTCATTACTGGGTATATACCCAAAGGAATATAAATCATATCTATCATTTTAAAGACACATGCCTATGTATGTTCACTGCAGTACAATTCACAATAGTAAAGACATGGAATCAACCTAAATGCCCATCAATGATAAACTGGATAAACAAAATGTGGTACATTTCACCATGGAATACTATGCAGCCATAAAAAGAACAAGATCATGTCTTTTGCAGGGACATGGATGAAACTGGAGGCCACTATCCTTAGCAAACTAACACAGGAACAGAAAACCAAATACTGTATGTTCTCACTTATAAGTGGGAGCTAAATGATGAGAACACATGGACACATGGAGGGGAACAAAGCACACTGGAGCCTCCCAGAGGGTAGGGGGTAAAAAGAGGAAGAAGATCAGGAAAAGTAACTAGTGGATATTAGGCTTAATACCTGGATGATGAAATAATCTGTACAACAAACCCCCATGACACACATTTAACAATGTAAAAAATCTGCACATCCTGCAATATGTACTCCTGAACTTAAAAGTTAAAAACAAAAAAGTTCCCAAATACTCTCTATTCCCACAACACATACTTCATTCATTTAAACATTCACCATGCACTATTAGATTTTAAAATCTTTATTGAATCACCTTCACAAATCCATATACATAAGAATACATACGCATAGAGTTAACAGTGTTGCGGAAAATACTATTCACGTGATTGATGAGAAAAACAGACATTCAGTGGTTGTTAATTGACAAACAACATTTTCTAACTTTGTGTAAGAAACTTTTCACAAGTTACTAGAAAAGATTATTACACAATAGAAAACAAACTTTTACAATACTAGTGTGAGCTCTTTGGTATCCTGTCACTCTTAATTAGAGTACTTAGTAATGGCTTCTGTTTTAACAAATTTTAATTTGCATTGAGATAAAACACCATGAATGCACAATGCAATTATTCACGAAAATATTTCCTGACTATCTATTATGGACCAATGGTGGGAACAGAGCAAGACAAAAGAAACAAGAATCCCTACCCTCAGAGAGCATATTTCCTAGCATGTGAGACCCAGAAATTAAGAAAACAAGTCAAATCAAAAGTATATTGTTACTCGAAGCAAGTAAGGCTAACCTGCTAAGGAAATAGAGAATAAAAGTATTTTGCTTGTATTTTAAAAATTGAAGAAAAGTAAACCATAAAATAAAGGGGGAAAAGGTAATCTTTAAAGGGATGGAGAAAATATGGTATATCAGACAAAGACAGAAGTGATACTTTTTGCATATACTTTGTTGCACAGACTGTGGAACCATATATATATTTGTATAAAACAATAATTATAAAAACAAAATTAATTTTAAAAGGTAATCCTTAAAAATCACAAGTAAAATAAAACAACTGAACCTAACCACATCATCTAGATAGTGGTATAACCATACAGTTAGGAACTATCCTCACTGATTTTAATCATATTTGCCTAGAGGGATATGTCCTATAAACAAACAAAAAAAAAGAACTCCAAGAGAATTAAACTGTTTTTGGTAATTATACCACTGGTTTTAACGTTAGTATTCTTATCCTTACTAGTTACGCTGGTATTGTTAAGAATCAAAATTTTCAGTGTGACTGTTGGAAAATACAGGGGTAAGACCAATCAAGTTAAATTAAAACCCTGTAGTACTAAATCTGAATCATAAATATCAGACTGAATTCATAGTGTATATTATCTTTGAAAGAAAGAAAGTAACAACAAAATATTTCTTAGCCCCATCCACTGAGAAGACATAGAAACAATGACTAATGGAGTGCTGCTAGCACTTGGATTGGGGTCTATCAGATACTGTTTCCCACTAAACAAAATTAAAGCTCCTTGAAGAAATAGCTGAAGAAAGTAGAACTCTGGGGCCAGAAATGTACAAGCTGGACATGGAACATTTTGTCACTGTGGAAAGCAAGAAACCTATCAAAGGCAAGGTTGTGCCTGAAGGATCCAGGTGCGAGCCTAAGTAAGTTTCCACTGGCCAAAACTGTGGCAATTTAAACAACAAGAAAGATAATAACATAGCCTGAAGCTCATTTAAAATCATGAGTTCATGATACTAAACATACACACAAGCATGCCTCTCATTGCCTTTAGAGGATCCTTGGAAACTACCTAATTATTTTGAATATGTATAAATACTGGGAATCAATCAATTATCTTTCTTGCCTTTCCTATACAAACAGGAAACCAAATAATTGATGTGTTAAAATGTCTCTTTAAAGGGTATTCCAATTAACGAAAAAAAAGGATAGAAGTAAAATACTGGCATTTTTCAACCATTAATAAATTAATGAATCCCAGCAACGATCAACAATGGCAGATGAGATCACAAAACATCAAGGATGATGCCAAATTTTTGGGCCCACTCAAAGATTGTTATAATGCAGCTGTTTAAACAGCAACTCCATTGTAAAAAACAAAAACAAGAGAGAAGAGATTTGAGTCAAGTAGGAAATCAGGACTCAATTTTAAACCTTAAATTTAAGATGACTACTAGATATCTAAGCAGAGATGTTGATGCAGTTGGATATATGAAGCCAGAGCTCAGGACTCAGTTATAGGGTATGTAAAAGCCTCGAAATTAGGTAAGATAATCAAGAGGGTGAGTATAAATAAGCAAAGCAGTGTACAGACTAATATTTGTAGTTCAAGGAGATAAAGGGGAAACCAGCAAAGAAACTGAAAAGCAGCAACCAATACGGTAGAAATAAAATAAGGAGGGCATGGTTTCCCAAAGATTAAGTTTTTTTAAAAAGTGCTTTAAAAAGGAAAATATATTAAACCATATCATGACACTAGTAAGTGATACGAAGACTGAGAACTGACCACTGCATAGCCACATGGACATCACTAATAAGCACAATAAGAATAATTTTGGTGGTGTAATGAAGTCAAAAGCCTAAGTGAGATCAAGAAAAAACGCGAAACGGTACACAAGTCCTTTTGAGATTTTTTGTTTTCTAATCAAAGGAGGGAAGAATGAGGCAACAACCAAAGGCAGAAGGAGAGTCAAGAAGTTCTTTTGTTGTGTGTAAAGGTAAGAAAAATAATGCCAGGTTTGAACACATGATCAAGTTACAGTAGAAAAGGAAAAATATGGTTGCTGAGGAGAGAAAAATTGCAAAAGGACTGCCCTAGAGTAGGGAAAGGGGATGAGATCAAGTACACAGGTAAAGAAATTCACTTGGCAAGAACACAGACAGTGAATCCACAGGAGTCGGAGAGAAGATAAAGCGTGTGGACACAAATGCAGACGGTGAGCCCCAGTGGTTATCTGACACAGACAGTGAGAGAAAACACTTTCCAACCCCAATCGTAACATCTACAGGTAGTTGTCAGATCCCTGGGATAAGATTTTGAACACATCACAAAGTATGGGAAATAAACTAGCAACTGAATTTATCTTTAAATTAGTGACCAAACAATACATAACAGGTTTTATAGTAATACAAAGATTTCTCTTCATTGTCTTCTACAAAAGAAAGTGAAAGTTTTAAAATTTGAGAATCAAATCTCAATTGGGGTAATGGCTACATGAGTATGTAGTTTTCAAAATTCATCAAACTATACACCTAAAATCTCTACATTGAATTATATATAAAATATAACTCGAAAAACTTTAAGCCATTAAGAATTTGAAGAAATTCATCATCTTATTCAGGCACAATTTTATTCATTAAAAAGATACTTACCTTTAAAAGGTACTGCTCATCTCTTAGGATCTTTAAGAAAGCCAATAATTAGGAGAGCCCATTAATTTACTATATGGTATAATTTTTAAATATCTTTTTTTAAGGGGAGAAAATAAGAGTTTAAATCTCACTTCCATCAGTAAGATTCAGGGTAATAACTATAACCCATTTTTTGAACGTGAAAATCCTCTATCAATATTCAGGGAATACTGGCTTATCAGGCCTTCTGGTTCTAATCTACAGAAAGAATTTCATTTCCTGCATCGTAATACATATGCTCTGTAACTAAAGTGGGACAAGTAAAATACAAAGAGTGAACTGGATAAGGGATGGAAATTGGAAATATGGGTCAAGCTAAACTACAAAGCAACAAATACCATAAAGGAAGAGTGCAATGCAAGAGATTACTTTGGCTTGGAAGAAGAATGATAAAAGAAAATACAAAAAACAAGAAACAGAGAAAAGATTCCACTTGAACTAATCTTGAAATTAATCTTAAAAGATGGTTTGACAAGCAAGATGAAACGAGGAGACTGAGCGAAATCCTAAGGGAAATGTCTGTATACTCATGAGAATACAGGATGTGCACAAAAAGTTGTCTGTCAGTCGTTCACTTTGGCTAAAGAGCACATGAAGAAGCTGCACAATAAATGATCATGGACAGAAAGGCAGAATATGACCAGACTGTAAAAGATCATGAATGTCAAACTAAGCAGCCCAAACCGTATTTGGAAGACTATGACAGCAGTTCTCAGAGCATGGTCCCTGGACCAGCAGTATCAGCATTGCCTGGGAATCTGTTAGAAACGCAAATTCTTGGGTCTCATCCCAGACCTACGGAATCAGAAACTCTGAGGGTGGGCCCAGCCATCTGTGTTTTAACAAGTCCTCCCGGCAATTTTAATGAATACTAAAATTTGAGACCACCGGACTACGGGGCTCTGATATAAATTTCTGAGTAGGGGAGAGAATAACAAAATATTATGTCTAAAATGTTTTAACCAAGTAATAATGTCAAAACGGATTTACAAAAAGGAAAAGATAAGCAATGGCAAGACCAGTTAGAAATCAAATAATAATAATAAAACTCAACTCGGAGAGGCAGACAAAGCCAAACAAAGATGAAGCTGGAGCACTGAGCCTCAGTTGTAGGTAAAATAGTGATATCACTAATAAAAACACCACCGCACTTAAAGAGAAATAAGAATCAGTGTTTTTAAGGAAGGCAGTGATTGGTCTGGCATGAGACTTTCTAAAAAGAAAAGCACAGAGAGAAAGCAATGTATTTCATGGCACTTAAGACACTGAGTTGGAGATCTGCACAAGCCAAACATGAGAATGGAATTGTGGACAGAAGAAAGAACTGAATATTTACAGAAGTGATCATTAAAACCACGGGCCTGAATAAAGTGTCCTAGGAAGTGAAAGAAAGAGGCCCAAAGACAAAAATCTTACCAAATACATACACTTAGGGTGGAGGAAAAGTAAAAACAACTAAGAAATCAGAAAAGTAGGCAAGAGCAGGAAGAAGGAAAACCAAGCAGGTTCTTTTCAATCCTATCCTCAACAACATTAAGACTCCAGTCAGACCGCATGATTCGCTACTGAGTAAATTAGCACTTGAGGGGCTTTAGTACTTTTTCCCTGTCCTGCCCCTATATCATGGCATGTGCTTCCTATCATCTAAACCCATGAAAACTATTCCCATTTCACAAAGTCCATCTTAACGACTCTAGGCAGAGCTTTGTTTGATGCTCCCCAAACAGATGTGCATCACAAGAACACGCCACGATTCATGTGTATTACTAGGATATCGTTTGCTGTGACATGCCTTGTAGTATATACATACATGACATTATATACCCTACTAGACAGTAAACTCATGGGGCCTATATTCAGTTTTTCAATCTGCCCCATATTTAGTACAGTGCTAAATATATAAACAAGAACTTCAAAACCTTACATGTGTTTTGTTTTTAACGTAGTCAACAATGCCCTTAGGCCTATTTCCCAAGTCCTTCGGGGGCCAAAGAAAAGAAAACAAAGGGAAAATGAGAACAAAACAAAAACCACACATAAAAATTTTCAAACATCCCCAATGAACACTTAAAAGAAATTTTAGGTACGGGTATGATATTAAAAAATAATAAAGGTGAGTTAGCAAGGACTGACAATTAAAGTTAAAAGGCTCTTAAATACTATCAATTGTTTCTAACATTTTTAGGATCCAGACAAAATATTCTTTAATTTTAAAATGTTATATTTATCTGATTCAGCCCTTTAGATCCAGTGGGGTGGTACAAAGCATGTCATCAATACTTGGTAGTACCAATGCTAAGTCAAGAACAGTATCAGGCCAGACCCGGAAAGGCCAAGATAGAAAATCTAATACTGATTTAATAAGCAGGGGAAAGAGGCAAGGTGAATCCTCTAGCCAAGCTCAAGATGAGACTCATGATAACACTTGGTAGAGTCCTTACAACGGACCTTGTGAAATGGGAATAATTTTCACAGGGTTAGATGATAGGAAGCACATGCCAAGATGTAGCGGCAGGCCAGGGAAAAAGTAGTAAAGCAAGCCCCTAGAGTGATAATGTACTCAATATGGTAAGATTCAAATCAAAATACAGGGAACAAGCAGGGTATGAGGTCCTAGTAAATGAACTAAATACCCAGAAGTTTCCAATATTAACATTAATAGACCATCCAATATTAACAGAAACCCAGTTCCAGAATGTATGCAGAGAGCCTCTTTTAGCTTCCACGGCTCAAAACTGAATACAAGTTAAAAATTAAAAACTTAAAAAAAAAAAAAACTGGAAATTATGCCTAAACATGTCATGAAGAATGAACAGTAGTTGGAACAGCTGGACTCTAATCCTAGCGCTCTTTACGTACACTATGTAACCTAAATAACTTAATCTCTCTAAGCCTCTGTCTCCTTATCTACAAGAGAGACAACACTTCTGTCCATCTCAAAAAAGTACTGCTGAAGATAACGTGAGACAGCATAAATGTGAGGTTATCTGAGGATAAGAACTATTTACCTTACACCTCCCTGATATAGCTTAGCACTTTACCTTAGGACAACCCAAACAGCTTTCTAGAGCAGAACTGTCTCCTGAGACTATGGGATCAGCGACTGCAGCAGTCTGTCCTTGGGGAACTTCCTGCAGGCTAAATGCTGGATACATAGGAAAACTCAGACTACTATATAAAATTCTTCAGATATGAAAACTTGGTTACGTTTGTTTTTGTGGCAAAAACACAAAAGATCTACTCTCCTAGCAAATTTCAAGTATATAATACAGTATTATTAACTATAGTAACTAGCTACACATTAGATCCCCAGAGTTTATCATCTTATAACTTTGTACCCTTTGACATGTGAGGTGATGAGACTGCAATAATAATCATTTCACAATGTATAAAGATATCAAATCACCACATCATACACCTTAAATATATACAATCTTTATTTGTCAAATATGCCTCAATAAAGCTGGGGACTTTTTTTTAAAAAAAACAAAAAAAAGAAAGAAAATTTGGGAAAACCGAGAAATATACTACTAAAAAAAAAAATTCTAAAAGTCAATGAAAGAGTCAACATTATTTTAATATAAGAAAAAGTTTGGCCGGGTGCAGTGGCTCACGTCTGTAATCCCAGCACTTTGGGAGGCCGAGGCAGGCGAATCACGAGGTCAGGAGATTGAGACCATCCTGGCTAACACAGTGAAACCCCGTATCTACTAAAAATACAAAAATTTAGCCGGGCATGGTGGTGCGCGCCTGTAGTCCCAGCTACTCGGGAGGCTGAGGCAGGAGAATGGCGTGAACCTGGGAGGCAGAGCTTGCAGTGAGCCGAGATCGCGCCACTGCACTCTAGCCTGGGCGACAGAGCGAGACTCTATCTCAAAAAAAAAAAAGTTTACAGTATTTATTTCTAGAGAATAAAAAGACCAAAAAAATCACTTACCTGCAAAAAAGAAAAAGAAATGGAAAGTTGCTGAGTGTTTCTGTCATGTTAGTAGAAAACAAGCTGTACAATACAAAAAGACTCAGACTGATAAACCAAACTGAGGTAGAGTCAGGGTTTTTAGCAGTAGCACAAATCTTGGCACAAAACTTAGATACATTTAATAACAACTTAGTGAGGGAGCAAGACAAAGATAAAGGTAAGTACAACTGAAGCGGGCTGATAAGCCACATGGCGAAGGTAATTATATGGCCCGTCTGCTTAGGACAGTCCTCGTTTACACCCTTTGGATGAAATTATTAATAACACTCTCTTTCACTCAGAAGAAAATGACAGTTTGGATAATAAATTATATGGCCATCCTATCTATAATAACAATAATACAAGACTAACAACGTTAATGTTACAGTAAAGGCACAATTTAATTTGTTTGTGAAATGGGAATAAATAGGTCTGTACTCATCAAACATCTTTTAAGGTGAGATACTATGTGAAGTATCCTAAACTCGCAAAAAATATATTAAATCAATGCAATGCCGTGCTGTGATGCCGAAAACGCTGAGAGAAGGAGTGGGGAGACAGCAGGACTGGCAGTACCGTCAGGCTGGAAGTGAAAAAGAGAAGTGCAGACACACTGTCCTGTCCTAATTCACACTCCTACTCCCACTGCTCTGCCCCCTTCCGGTCTGTAGCAATGTTTAATAGGAAATTCTTGTTGAGGTAAACTAAAAATTAGTGAAACAGAAATGAGAAATAATTTTTAATAAAAAATACATAATTACCATATGGTCTGACTAATGAAAGCAAAAAGAATTTGGGAAAGGGGCTAAAAGAGTCACTAGTTGAAGCAGGGGTTGTGGCAACTCCCAGTAAAAGGCAAAAGGCACCAGGCACAGTGGCTCATGCCTGTAATTCTAACACTATAAGAGGTTGAGGCGGGTGGATCGCTTGAGCCCAGAAGTTCCAGACCAGCCTGGGCAACACGCTGAAACCCCATCTCTACAAAAAATATAAAACTTAGCCAGGCATGGTGGCCCATGACTGTAGTCCCAGCTACTTGGAAGGCTGAGGTGGGAGGATGCCTGGAGCCCAGGAGGTCAAGGCTCTGGTGAGTCATGTTCACACCACTGCACTCCAGCCTGGGTAACAGAGCGAGACCCTGTCTCAAACAAAAAAGGCAAAAGGCACTGGGTTGAATGTTTCCATGCTCCATGATACTATAAAACGATTTCAGAAGTTTTTGGCTCTTCATACACAGATGATACACTACAGTCAGTTATTCTCAGTTTATAAGTAGGTTGCATTTAAGAGTATGCATCCACTATGTGAAGCATATCTTTCCACAGAAACTATGTTATTGTGTTTAACTTCCTAGTTCACCACAAAATCCTATTTAATCTGTACATAACTGAACTATATACAACCAACGGTGTTTCTCAAATGTCCTATGACTAAGATAGCCTCAAGAAGAGGGAACCCCCTATAATAAATCAGAACTCAAGCATAGAGATTAGATAGTCTGGATGGTAAGAAATAGTAGGATAAGAGAAAGTTCTTTGGTTTCTATTGTGGTTGCTTTGAGGGACAAGTAGATACATGACTAGAAACGCTCTGGGAGAATCAGCTCTTATCAAATGTCATAAACGAAAAGATAACTCAACAGCAGTTGGTAAATGAACTGGAAAAGCAAGAGACAGAGAAGAAACTCCAGTAAATAGGTTACTGTAATTGTCAGAACATAAGGCCATAAGTACTAAACTAAATAAATGCTGGGACCAGGTAGAAATTTCACAATTTAAGTAAGAAATATTCTAAGTATAATATAAAATCATGAGACGTTTTCTTAAGATCTGTCTCAATAACTTGCACAGTGATTCTTAACTATCTAGGTTACAGAACCATCTTACTTTAAAAAGCAAAAGATCCTCTTCCACATAGACAAATACAACGCTGCTTGTCAATGACTTCCTGTAAAACATACAAAGAAATTTTTAAGGTGGAACTTGGCAAAAGTAAAGTCACAAAATACAGGAGCTGAAAACAAGGTATCTTGCAAGAGCATCACAGTAGTATTTATATTTATAAATACTGTGCCTGAGATTATAAAAAAAATAAACTGCAAAAGTATAATGCAAAACAACTATAAGATTTATCAAGGTACAAAGACTAATTCATGAACCATATTTTCAAAGACCTAATCACAAAAAAATAAGATTTGTTACTGTGTACTCATAAAAAGTCAAGATAAAGAGCTTCTGGCTACTATCAGTGTCCTGAAGGTCTAGTGGTTCTCAAACTTCATCAGAATCACCCAGAGGACTTGTTAAAACGGATTGCCAGGTCCCATCCCCAAGCTGCTGATTCAGTAGGGTTGGTGTGGGGCTCCAGAATTTGCATTTCTCACAAGTTTTCATGTTAAGTTAATACCGCTTGTCAAGGGAGCACCAACTTGTTTATTCCTTAGACCAATTTCTTGGAAATACATCAACTCCCTTTTCACCTACTTCTTTCCCTCCTTTCTCACTCTGTAAGCTAAATGAAAAGTATCAAGGTGGCCCTAACCTTTTTCTATTTAATATCTTGCTTCTAAAAGATGTATAGAGTGCCTATCTCATTTTGAATAATTTAAACTATAATTACATATAGGTAAACAAAGAAGAGGTAACCAAAATGACAAACAAGTATGTAATGCTCAGCACACTTTGGTGAGCTGCTGAATATCAAAATACCGTACACATACCCTACAAGATGACTTCCACCTACATCCAAGAATCTTTCTTCCAGAATCCTAACTAATGGTGTCCAAAATCATTACTTCCTGGATCTCTTCAGATCAACAGATATCCACACTCCAGATATAAATTAAATTTTAAAATAGAATTTGCAGCTAAAATATAAAGCCATAGTGGCAAGTTTATAAGAAAAGATGTTATTTTTTTTAAAAAGTTTAATCATGTCTTCCCTTATCAAAACGATATCTACATTTTCTGCCTCACTCATTCTCTGCTTTTTTTCCCTAAACTAGTATAAATAAGTGAACTTTGTTCTTTTTTTTTTTTGGAGATGGAGTTTCACTCTTGTTGCCCAGGCTGGAGTGCAATGGCGCAATCTCGGCTCACCACAACCTCCACCTCCCAGGTTCAAGTGATTCTCCTGCCTCAGCCTCCTGAACAGCTGGGATTGCAGGCACGCGCCAATATGCCCATCTAATTGCAGGCATGTGCCACCATGACTATCTAATTTTGCATTTTGTGTAGAGACGGGGTTTCTCCATGTTGGTCAGGCCGCTCTTGAACTCCCGACCTCAGGTGATCCACCCACCTGGACCTCCCAAAGTGCTGGGACTGCAGGCATGAGTAACCGCACCTGGCCTTGTTCTATTCTTATATTGCCACTTCTTACAGGTATCACAAGTATCAGAGCTAATTTTAATCATAAAATGCACAGTGGACATCATTAAAAGATCAGTAACTAATGTGCTATATGATGAAGAAACCTGCAAAGAGTGACCATGAAAATTAGAGAAGAATAAATATTAACATTAGCAAGTGTCTCTAGAATTTGCTTTCTTGAGAAATTCTCACAATTGTCTGTTCTGATGAAAATGGAATGAAATCTGTGTGACTTATAACATGACACTGCTTTACAATTCATTAGTGCAACGGTCTCCAAATTTAGGTTGCCCACACCCAAAAAGGATGTATAATCTAATCCACTTGAGATTTCAAGAAAATATTAGAATTTACATTTACATTCAATTTTATCTCATTTTTTTAATTTATATTTTTGTGGGTATTTTTTTACTTTTTCTTTTTTTGAGATAGTCTCGCTCTGTTGCCCAGGCCGGAGTCCAAGTGCATGATCTCGGCTCACTGCAAACTCCGCCTCCTGAGTTCAAGCGATTCTTCTGCCTCAGCCTCCCAAGTAGCTGGGATTACAGGCGTGTGCCACCACGCCCGGCTAATTTTTGTATCTTTAGTACAGATGGGGTTTCACCAAGTTGGCCAGGGTGGTCTCAAACGCCTGACTTCAAGTGATCCTCTCCCCTCAGCCTCCCAAAGTACTGGGATTACAGGCGTGAGTCAACGCACCCAGCCATATTTTTGTGGGTATTTTAAAAACATGTAACATTAGTACAAGAGTTTGAATGTGTTCGTATACAATATGTAATATATATGTAGCTATACACACCACTTACAAACAGCTATTTATTCTAAAACTGTATCAGGAAGCACATACTCAAAAACCTTTTTTTTTTTTTTTTTTTTTTTGAGATGAGGTCTCGTTATACTGCCCAGGCTAGTCTCAAACTCCTTAGCTCAAGTGATCTTCCTACCTTAGCCTCCTGAGTTGGCTGAGATTGCAAGTGTGTGCTATCAACCTCTGCAAAACCTGAAGCATATAATAAAAAGAGTCTGGAAAAATATGATGATGATAATATAAAAACAGTTTGGAAAAATGTAACAGTAGAGCCACTTTTGACCTACAGAAAGTCATTTTCTTTTATGGTGCTATCAAAAATGCTAATTGATTTAACAATGCCATTTGAAGGATTGTATTTGAACCACAGGTTTCTCCACATTTGCATCAAATCTACTAGGTATCCTTCACCTTTTCCTCAACTTGTAAATCTGTTCAGCAGAAGACTCACTTCTATACCTAAAATCCATAATTTTCTTCATCATAGAATAACTTTTCTGTTAACTTTCCAACTTCCCCTTAATATTTATTTACCTTTAAAATAAGATAAAATGTTTTCATAAGAACAGATATGAAAAAATGAAGAATTCCAGACACTAACTTTTTTGTTTTTGAGCTCTCAATAGCAGATCTGCAGACTAGCAGTGCTGGCCTATGACTTGTGTGCCCTCTGCAATAAGCACTAATACATCCGGGGGTACAAAGACCTCTTACCTCAGATTCACTCTCCCACCAGCTCTTTTATGTTTTCCATTGTTGCCTTACTTTCTTGATACCCACAGATCATATCAGCATTAATCTGATGCTTTCTCATGTCTTTTCTCACTTCTAGTCTCTTATGTACACACTGATTCTTTATTACTTCTCAGTTCTTTCAGGACAAGTCATTATGCGTTTTTTCCATTAAATGACCAGATGCCTTTGTTTATCTTTGCAAAGCCAACATCTAGCACACTGTCTGGTAGACAACAGGTGCTCAATAAAAGACTGCTGAACCGAAGTTTGTTTCTTCAGCTCTTAATTATTTTTCTGTCGTTGACAAGGACTAAGCAGTTGCTGCTGCTGCTTAGCTCCAGAGAGTGCTCCTAACCCATGATCACCATGGGCTCTCCATGGTCACTTACAGGCCCAGGCCATTCCAAAAGTTTGATTTCCCAATATTCATTCATTAAACAAACATTTATTAGATGCTTATTAAGTACTCTTTAGACATTTATAGCCAAGATATACTGCCATGAAAAATTTAATAAATGCAAAGCAAAGCAACAAATTTAACAAACGATGTTCAATTTATCATTTGCCAAAATGACTTTATCTTTGATCAGATGCTAAAGTAAGTTTAGTGTCAGTACTAATGAGTTACATTAAAGTCACTAAAAAATCTATGTGGTGTTATTTTGGTAGCACTTATCAATTTTCAGGAAAAACATTCAATTAAACAAAAACTGATTGACCACTTACATTATGCCAAACTTATGAGACAGTTTGTATTACAAAAGTTCCTTGTCAAACAGACGTAAGATTTACCATCCTTTTGAAGATTAATAATCTACATTAACACAGAGAAACAACAAACACTAGAAATCAGGAACATGGGTTCTGGAGTCTCCCTGGTTTCAAAACCCCAACTCTATTATTTACAAGCTGGTAACTACAGGCATATTGCCTAACCTACCAAACTGTTCCCTCATCTGCATATAAGATAATAAGAGTAGATTCTTAGCTAATAGGGTTATTATAAAGAGTTCATACCATTTTACATACAAAAGTGCTTATACTAATGGTACAAACAGTAAATGCTCAATAAAAGTTATTTTAGTATATAAATTTATAAATTTAAGTTTAAGAAGTCCTACAAAACTAATCCAGCATTTCCCAATTTTGACCATGTAATCCATTTTCCTACAAAACACTTATTAACATTCTCTGCTACTTTAATTGTGTGCTGATTGCCATTATTTTCCAGAAAGAAAGTCTCTATTTTTATGGTATCAAGTTATATTAACTAAACAAATCATGAAATTATGAAAATTTCAGTATAGAGGAAAGTACCTCGGTAACTGGAAGTTAACAGACAGCAAGACTTCTCTAGCACCTACCTACGCCCTTCCCTTACCTTTGCCCTGCTTGTTCTTTCAGAAGAATGTCAAGTGATCCTTCAGTGAAACAAATTACACTGGTATATTTGTGCATGTAATTAGAGTCACCATTCACTGCAAAGCTGTACTCAACAGATAACTTTTAATCAGGCTTTAAAATTCTACACATATCCTATTACAAAGATGAACACAATGGGTTTCACTGTGGGACATTTCCAAAACAAAGCCTTTTAAAGGAAGTTTTGTAACTTTACTGCTTTTACGATCTATATTTCTATGGCTTGAGAATCTCCCATCAAGTATTTCTAGTTAGCAAATGATCAAAACAAACTGTGGTAAGCAGTCTCTGAAATGGCTCCCAATGATCCCCACATCCTTGTATTTGTCTCTCCACGAGGGTTGGCTGGACCTAGTAACTCACTTCTCACGAGCAGAATACAGCAAAAGTGATGGGACGTCACTTCCAGCATTAGTCACAAAAAGATTACAACTTCCACAGTACTGCCCCTTCTCTGTCTCTCAGAGCTCCGTCTCACTCTGAGCGAGTGAGACAATGGGCTGAGGGAACCCCATTGTCATGTTATAAGCTGCCTACAGAGAGACCTATATGGCAGAAAACTGGTATCTTCAACAGCCATTGAGGACCTGTGAGACTAACAGCTACATGAGTAGGTTTTTAAGTGGATCCTCTCCTAATCAGGCCTTGAGATGACACAACCCCAGCTGATATCTTAATTGCAGCCCAGTGAGAGACCCAGAGCCAGAAGACCCACCTAAGCTGCACTGAGATTTCTGACCCACAGAAACCATGAAATGAGAAATGTGTGTTGCTTTAAGCCACTAAGTTTTGGGGTCATTTGTTACACAGCAATAAACTCATACACAAGTTAAAAGTTAACCTTAGAAAACTTCAGCAAAAAATAGATGCATTTAATCTTTTGGACACAATACCCCACATAATTCAAAACATACTGTTCGATTTTAAATTGCATTGCCTTCTTTTTTGTCTAATCCTAATTTTGCCTATTTTCTTAAGTGACTCTCCACAGATACATGTGTTGTTAACTAAGCTTTCCCAGAGGTATAAAAATTACGGCAAAGGTATTGTGAAGGGAGCATACCTAACATAAGGAATACTGAAATACTAGGTACAATGGACTTTTCAGGTAAGTGGGTCTTAAAGTTGATTTTGTTTTATATATGTATATCAAACAAAGTGATAAGAAAAACAACCTCTAAAACTACCTATTCCAGGTGGTAAAATGAAAAAGAATAAAAAGAAAGAAAAACTAGAAAAAGGAATGAAAAAAATGTTCATTCAAAGAAAAAGAGGGAAAAGTAAGAACAGAAAACAAAAACCATACACACTAGAATCTATGATAAAACTTTTCAGTCACAAAATGAGCAATAACAATGTGAACTCCACGGCCGTGCTCAGGGCATCAAAACCATTAATTTCTCTTATTTAAATTATTTGTTGATCAAATACCTACACTTTCCAAAATTTCACTAAAATTGACAGAACGTGCAACCTTGAATGCAATCAACAGTTCAATCTTAACGGGTCACAGATTCTGCACACATTGACATCTAACCTTTTTAATGTTGGTCCAGAAGACAATGACCTAGACAGCAAAAGTTTTATATCCTATTCCTGATCTGAAACACCCCAAGTACTCCAAATTCAGTTTTAACATAGCCCTGGAAAGTCATCAGACATTTATTCTCTTACTTGTCCAAGTAGTGTACACATGATACCCTTTAAGTGTTACCCTCACTTTGCCTGCCACCCTATAGAACATTACAGCCCCCATCATCTCTAACTGATAATGATCCCCCTGCCACTGCTTATTTATTTTGCTTAGTCTCCTTCCCACAAGCGCTACCAGAATGTTTACTTAAAGGCACAGATTTTTGTCTATCTTGTTCCTGATCTATTCCAAGCAACTATTTGAGTATCTGGAATAAAATAGGCCATCAGATATTAGCTCAATATTAAATAAATTATAGAAATAAACAATCTCTCATATGACCAAAATGCAAAACAGAGGGTACTAAAGAGAAAAAAAAATGTTTTTAACCAGAATTTTCAAAAGCTAAATACTTTTCTGAATTTTTTTTTTTTTTTAGAAAAGCAACATTTCAAAACAAAACAATCACAAGAAATTAAGTACTTTAAAATTTGAGCTAAAATCACAAGAAATTAAATACTTTAAAATTTGGGCTAAGGTTTCCTATTAAACTTACAAAGTTTCCTAGTGAAGGCCAGTAAAGGTCCATAAAAGAATTATTGTTTATTTCTTTCAAAAAGACACTTTAACAAGAAATACAAATCAAAATGCACCTATATTGAACTGAAGGACTATAGTCCAAGAACTGCAGAATTAATAATTCATCCTTTAAAGCATACAAACACATCACACAGAGTCTAGATCAGTGCCGTCTAATAGAAATAAAATGAGACCTACATACACAATTTTGTTTTCTAGAAGCTACACTGAGTAAAAACAAAGAAACTAAATTCTAATATCATATTTCATGTAACCCAATATGTCTCAAATATCTCCAACGGGTAATCAATATTTTCAAATTAGATATTTAATGTTATTCTTCTCATAAAGCCTTCAAAATTTCAAGTGTGTTTTATACTTTATAGCACACCTCAACTTCGAATGCTGAATAGCCAAATATGGCTAGTGGCTACCACACTGGACAGTGGATTTCAACATTCTTTTGGGTAATAGTAAAATATAAAGGCATGTTGTGTTTGCATTTAAACAGTAAGAGAAATACAGAAAGATATCTTCTCTTTTTAAATATTAAAATTCACCTCTCATATCAAAGAATTCTAAGTTCTACTTTTTAAACCTAAGTTTTACTTAGTTCTGACTTTTATTACAACATGCCAAAAACTCCGCTGAAATTTAAAAGACTCAATAAGACTTCCACTGAAATATAAATTACACAGTCATGTATGCTTAATTTGTTTTGCAGAGTGGTAATAACACTTTGCACATGTGCATTTAATATCTGACAAAGGCTGGTGCATGCCTGTAATCCAAGCACTTTGGGAGGCCAAGGCAGGAAGATTGCTTGAGACCAGGCTTTTGAAACCCACCTGAGCCACACAGCAAGACTCTCATCTCTACAAAAGTAAAAATAAAATTAAAAATTAAAGAAGTATATCTGATGAGGTAAAAAAGATTAAAATAACTTGTAATTCTAAGAATTATAATGCAATCAATTACAAATAGGCTGTGAAATATCTGCAAAAGCTTCCTTGATACCTTCTTTGTGTATATATTAGGTGCAATTTTAACTGCTCTTTCCTTTGAAGGTATTTTTAATGATTCAGGAAATGTGGATTTCTGCTATTTTTCATATTTAAATATTTTTGTAATTGTGGTGTGTTATAATTTGAATGTTTTTCCCCTCCAAAACTCATATTGAAATTTGCCATTGTGGCAGTGTTAGGAAGTAATAGGTAAACAGGGAGGTTTTGGGAGGTAATAGGGCCATAAGGGCTCAACCCTCAGGAGAGGAATTAATGCCCTTATAAAAGGGCAAGCTAGACACCTTTTGCCTCTTGGCCCTTCTGCTTCCACACCATAAAGAGAAAACAGTCTTCCCTCCAGGGAACGCAGCATTCAAGGAGTCATCTTGAAATCAGAATCACCAAACCTGCCAGCACCTTGATGTTGGACTTCCCAACTTCCGCAACTGTGAGTCAATACATCTCTGTTCACTATAAATTACCCAATCTATAGCACCCTGCTATAGCAGCACCAAACAGACATATTAATACATAATTTATTTATATATTTATCATAGATTTTATAATTACATAGTATATATTTATATAATATTTTATTATATTAATAATATGTTAATATATAATGTATATAATGAGAAACATATTTGGTCTTTGTCCTAGGTTCCAGGCACAGATATCCTAAAACCCTGGAAATTTCCTGACAGGTGAGTCTTTTGTTATTCACTATTGCCCCATCCACCAACCTGAGTTTATGCTAACAAAAGTGATTTAGGATGGGGCCCTAAATAGCTTCAGGTTAAAGCTGGCTACTAGAAAGACCAAGTAATTAGAGGGTTGTAACTTTAAGTCCCACCCACTGACCTCCAGGAAAACTGAGCTCTACAAAAACTCTGTTACAAGATTCAGGATTCTAAGAGCTTCCAGGCTGGTGAGCATATCAAGGTGCAGGGAGGGTGGAATGAAGACATGGAAGCTCTGAGTGCACAAGCCCCCATACCCTGTCCTATGCATTTCTTCTATTCGGATGTTCCTGAGTTGTATTCTGTGAGCCATTTTAGCAAGTCATTGAAACTGAAGAGGCTCAGTTTTTGGGTTAAAACCTAAAACTGCATAGAGTATTCATTTATTTAACACTGTATACGCTCAGAGTTGGCATGGAATTTGTTTGACAAAGCTAATCCTGTCATATTGTAAATGTCTAAGAAATGAAAAAACTGCTGTAATGTTCATATGGAACCAAAAAAGAGCCCGCATCTCCAAGACAATCCTAAGTCAAAAGAACAAAGCTGGAGGCATCACGCTACCTGACTTCAAACTATACTACAAGGCTACAGTAACCAAAACAGCATGGTACTGGTACCAAAACAGAGATATAGACCAATGGAACAGAACAGAGTCCTCAGAAATAATACCACACATCTACAGCCATCTGATCTTTGATAAACCTGAGAAAAACAAGAAATGGGGAAAGGATTCCCTATTTAATAAATGGTGCTGGGATAATTGGCTAGCCAGAAGTAGAAAGCTGAAACTGGATCCTTTCCTCACTCCTTATACGAAAATTAATTCAAGAGGGATTAGAGACTTAAATGTTAGACCTAATACCATAAAAACCCTAGAAGAAAACCTAGGTAATACCATTCAGGACATAGGCATGGGCAAGGACTTCATGTCTAAAACACCAAAAGCAAGGGCAACAAAAGCCAAAATTGACAAATGGGATCTCATTAAACTAAAGAGCTTCTGCACAGCAAAAGAAACTACCATCAGAGTGAACAGGCAACCTACAGAATGGGAGAAAATTTTTGCAATCTACTCATCAGACAAAGGGCTAATATCCAGAACCTACAAAGAACTCAAACAAATTTACAAGAAAAAAACAAACAACCCCATCAAAAAGTGGGCAAAGGATATGAATAGACATTTCTCAAAAGAGGACATTCATACAGCCAACAGACACATGAAAAAATGCTCATCATCAATGGCCATCAGAGAAATGCAAATCAAAACCACAATGAGATACCATCACACACCAGTTAGAATGGCGATCATTAAAAAGTCAGGAAACAACAGGTGCTGGAGAGGATGTGGAGAAATAGGAACACTTTTACACTGTTAGTGGGATTGTAAACTAGTTCAACCATTATGGAAAACAGTATGATGATTCCTCAAGGATCTAGAACTAGAAGTACCATATGACCCAGCCATCCCATTACTAGGTATATACCCAAAGGATTATAAATTATGCTGCTATAAAGACACATGCACACGTATGTTTATTGCAGCACTATTCACAATAGCAAAGACTTGGAATCAACCCAAATGTCCATCAGTGACAGACTGGATTAAGAAAATGTGGCACATACACACCATGGAATACTATGCAGCCATAAAAAAGGATGAGTTTGTGTCCTTTGTAGGGACATGGATGCAGCTGGAAACCATCATTCTCAGCAAACTATCGCAAGAACAGAAAACCAAACACCGCATGTTCTCACTCATAGGTGGGAATTGAACAATGAGATCACTTGGACTTGGGAAGGGGAACATCACACACCAGGGCCTATCACGGGGAGGGGGGAGGGGGAAGGGATTGCATTGGGAGTTATACCTGATGTAAATGACGAGTTGATGGGTGCTGACGAGTTGATCGGTGCAGCACACCAACATGGCACAAGTATACATATGTAACAAACCTGCACGTTATGCACATGTACCCTAGAACTTAAAGTATAATAAAAAAAAATAAAGAAAGGAAGAAAAAAAGAAAAAGAAAATGTACAAAATAATTTAAGAAAATCTCTTTGGCTTAGAGAATAAATTACCTCTATAAATAAAGGTAATTTACCTCTATAAATTACCTCTATTTTATAAAAATATAAAGAGAGAAAAGGAGTAATGATAATGATGTTGAGAGAATGAATTATCCACTCAATATAATAAAACGGCCCACAATAAATGACAACTAGTTTACGTTGTTTTCCAGTAATGGTAAAACTCTTAATAATCCATCAATTTTACCTCACTCAGTCTTCCTTATGTCCAACAGAATATATACTTCAAATACTTTTTAAGTTGGAAGCTATGTAAGATAGAATTATATAGTCTGCAGTTCTAGAAATAAATAAATTGGTCTACTTTGAACCAAAAGTAATGATTTTGGTATCACTGGTACTGACTAAGCTCTAATCAGAATGATTTTAATCACAATAAATAGCAGAAATCAACTGATGCAGAGACATTAAATATAAGACTGAAGATTTAATATCCGATCTAATAAGCAATTAGGAATCACTATGTTTCTTAGCTATCATGCTCTCAAAGTGATAATCATGACGGATTAGAAAGGAAAAACTTAGAGACAGTAATCTAGACACAAGAAAACAAACAGCTAGATTAGAACAGAACAAGCAAATAACTAGAATAGATAAGAGGTAGTGGGGAAAGGAAGAAAAAGGAACATATTTTAAGAACACAAGAGCTTAATTTACAACAGGGTTGGCAAACTACAGCATGCAGCCAAATATGGCTGCCTGTTTTTGCAAATAAAGTTTTATTGGAAAACAGCTATGCCCATTAGTTCTTGTACTGTCTATGGCTGCTTCACACTATAGTGGCAGAGCTGAATAGTTACAACAGCAACTACATGGCCCACTAAAGCTAAATAATTTGCTAACTGGCCTATATTCGTTTCCATTCATTATAGGATTGCCATAATAAAGTACCATAAATTGGATGGCTTACAACAATAGAAATTTATTCTCTTACAGATCTGCAGGTTAGAAAGAAGTTCAAAATCAGAGTGTCCACAGAATCATGCTCTCTCAAAGGCTATAGGGGAGAAGCTGTTCCATGCCTTTCTTTTAGCTTTGGTGTTGGCAGCAATCCTTAGCATTCCTTGATGTGCAGTTGTATAAAGCTAATCTCTGCCTCTGCTGTCACAGGGTCATTTTCTCTCCTGTTCTGTGAATCCACATGGTGTTCTCCTCTCTTAGCAGAGCACCAGTCATATCGAATTAAGGGCCCACCCAACTCCAGTATGACTTTATCTTAACTACATCTGCAATGACCCTATTTCTAAATAAGGTCACATTCTGAGGTGCTGGGGTTTAGGACTTCAACATATGTTTTTAGAGAACACATTTCAACCCATATTTTGGCCCTTTACAGAAAAAGTCTGCCAACATCTACTTCAGAAGAAGAATCGAGAAATAGGTCCAGAGGTGCAACTGAACAATGAGAGATTAAAACAGCAAAACTGGGATTTTGTTTTACACATACTAACCTTAAAGCAACAGTAAGAGCCCTCTAAAAACAGGCAGAAAGCAAAAGGTCAGGAATCTGTACTGGCTTAGAGATAGAGGAATCGGGACAACTGAAAATGGATGGTCATTCTCAGATAAACGTTTTGTATAGCAAGCCAAGAACTGATCTTTAGAGAATGTCTCCGTTAGATAACAATGTTACTAGAGACTGTCACTGTTATATCACAAGATAATAATGTAGAAAATAATGTAATTTAGTATTATATAATCTGAAAGAGAAGCAATTCAACAGTGACAAATCCAACAAAGGGACTGAAGAGACCTGAAAAACGACCAGGGCATTTGGTTAGAATGAGACAACACTCAAAGAAGACAACTTTTAGGGAGAAACTAAGGCAGAAACCAGACCAGTAGGGGAAATGGGAATGCTGAAAAACTAAAGACAGTAGGTACAGTAAATTACCACCTTGGTGGTCTCCAATGAATCACATTTCCTGGTTATCTACATCTTTGTAGAATCTTCTTTCACACAGACTCTGAGCTTAGCCAAATGACTTGTTTTGGCCAATATATTAGCAACAATTGGCAAGCAGAGGCATGATAAACACTTGCACATGGAAACTTGCCTTCTTAGGACACTAGCTGCATGCTGTAATAAAGTTTGGGCTAGGCTCCTGAATGATGAGAGGTAACATAGAAAGAGATTATGCAGAATAAGAGGCTGTCTTAGATACTCCAGCCCCAACAGAGCTCCCAAGAGAATGCAACTTCCATAGTGACCTCAGCCCATATCTAAGGGAACAGAAAAACTGCCCAGCTCAGCCCAGTGATCCCACAGAATCAGGAGAAATAATAAACTGTTTTCATTTTAAGCCACTACATTTGGAGTGGTTTGTAAAGCAACAATAGATAAAAATACAGTCAGAATAGGATACATATTTGAGAAATACAATAACATGAGACTGAAAATTTTTATAAAACTGGGTAGACTTATATCCAAATGGGGAGAAAAACAGAAAAATCATGTAAATGTTTATAAAGGGTAAAATTAACATGTAAAAAGAAAAACTAAAGATGTTGAAGAAAAACGCAATGAGCCACATGAGGAAAGAGAAAATTGAAGACTAGAAACAGAAATACAGTCATTCTGTTGTAAGACAATAGCAGGCAAAACGTTTTTCCACCTACTTCATCACTTTCCTCTACTTCAATTCCACCATCTTTGTCATCATCCATTTGTTTATGTATTGTTTGAAGAGCTTCCAGACTAAATCTGTCTTCTTCTGTAAAGCATGGTGGACTCAGTGACATGCAAGGATCTGAAAGAGAACAAAGGGCAATTACTAACTTGACATGCCAAAACAAAGGCTATAGTTGAGAGTATAATTTAAAAGAAAACCAACAGAACTAAACTTCAGACTAAGTTAAACTAAGAGACTTCAAAACGTCTAGCAGAATATTCTTCACATCAAAAGTATAATATATGAACACAACTGACTAAAAATAAATAATCCAATTTAATTAACATTAGGCAACTACAACCAGGAGTTATGCCAGTACTCACTTCAGGTTATCTAAAATCTCTACATCTTTAACCATTTCTTCTTATCCAACCTGAATATTTACTAATCATGATTTACTAATCATTCCCCCCACCAAAAAAACAGATGCTCTCCCTCCATTAAAAAAACAAGAAACACTAAAAATCACAGAATACAAAGTGCTATTTTTGCACAATCCAGTTTAATCAAAATGAGTCCTAGAAAATATCACCAAAAAAAAAGGAATGGAAATGTAGAATAGTCACATGACCCTTTTGTTTTCATTTTTCTATTTAAGATAATCTAACAGTCTACCCATATAGCTTTTTTCAAAATACATACGTTCCTAGGTTCAACTACAACAACAACAAACAAAAGAAAAAGACTAACCAGATTTTTAAAACTCTTGTTCTTCATGTTATCTTTAATATACACTTACTGGTCAACCCTTTCCCTATGGAGTATATGTGAATCCTCACATTCGGGTTGTCAAAAATTAAGTTGGAAAGCATGAAACATTTTTCAATGGCTTAAAATCAGACTGCTGGAAATTACTTCCTGTGCACATAACTAGCAAACCACCTATACACCAAAATGAGAAAGTATTGCCAAAGCTTCACTTACACCCAATCTGGCTGACTGGTGGACTGACAAAATTCTAGGAACTTACTTCTCTTCTACTAAGTCACTACAATAATATTCCTTTAAAATGTCATCAGAACCACATATATTTCCAGAAGTAGTACGGCCTTAAAGTTGAAAGTGGTTAGCATAAGAGAAGGGTTAGCCACAGCTTAGTTATCTCATCAATAGTTAGTCTATCATCTGGCCCTACTATCAATTACCTGTCATCAGTTAATTGTGGACAAATCACTTGTCCTTGTGTCTTAGTTGCCTCATCCCTAAAATAAAGCAAGTAGAGATGCTTACTAAGATCTATTGCAGCTACAAGGGCCTAAGAATATCTAATTCTGTGCTTAGAGGGAAAAAAGCTGGGAGAAGAGAAGCCAATATTTGAGGCCCACAGATAATTTTATTTTCTAAGAAAAAAAATTCAAACTGACATTACCTAACATGTTCCAATTACAGCTGAAAAAAATATTTCGGTGATTTAACATTTTTAATAGTTTTAATTCAAAATCTAATTTTAATTTCTTTAGTCTTGGAAGGGAAGTAAACAGAAGAGAAAGGAAACTATAAAAGTAGGAAATGCAAGTATAAGTTCTGTGTGATATATGAATATGTGTACATACAAATATTTAAAACACCAGTTAAGATTTGCTAAAATCCAAGAACTTAGAAGCATAATGGTAAATTATGATCCCTAATTCACAAAACAATCAAGACCCTGATATGTCCATAAGTTTGAATTTATTTGCAATTATTTAAAAGATACAAAATGGAAGATAAGATCTCAGGTACCAAAACGACATATAGTGTAAAGATCTGTACACAATATGTAATTGCCTCCAGCAGACCTATTTTTTACACACAGATTAATTTGCAAAAAAAAAAAAAAGGTGAAGGTGTTCATTGCAACTGGTTTATAAGGAAAGGGCCAGCATCTCTTACTCTGATTAAATAGGTTACTGTTGTGAAAGTCTCTAACAGGAGTCAACAGTGAGGACTGTTTAACCATAGGAAGCTTTAAATTAGGAGCAATATGACTTGAAAAAGTCATATGAAAATAAAATTGGTAATTATTCACTCAAATAGGCATATTTCATAAACACTAGCTAATCTACTAAAATACTCTCTCAAGTCTACTTCAAGATGTTACTACTTCTCCATGAAGTCTTTCATAAACACTATTTCCTAGTGATCACTTCCTTCTCTGCACTCCATTCAATCCACTCAACAACTATCTAATGAGCACCTACCACATGTCAGGCACCAGAAATAGCACGGTGAACAAAACAGACAAAAATCTTCACAAAACGTATATTTTACTGAGGACTATGAACCTAACAAGATAAATAAGTAAAAGGTATAGGCATGTTAGTAGTGATAAACATTTAAGAAGAAAATGAAAAGCAGATATGAAATGTTAAGGGATTTGAAATTTTCCATTATATCTTCATTTTCTAATCATTCTACCTAAGTCCTCACTTAATGCTGTACTTGATTAAGCTTTAATTGCCTTATGTGTCATTTTTGTCCATACAGCTAAGATTATGAACAGGGCAGGGACCATGTTTCTCCACCTCTCATAATACCCATTTTAGATGAACATATTTTAACCCTCTGATAAATTCTGTTACTTCATTTATTAACTAAATCACAAACTTCTAGGCTTCTATCCTGTGCAAGGCATTAGGAATTAGAGAGATAGGAGAGTATCCATATTCAAAAAAGCTCACAGTTTAGTGAGAAGGAAGACATGTAGACTCCTACAATATATTATGTTAGGTAAAAGTTTTCTAGAGGTAAACTTGAAGAATTTTAAATCATCTGTAGTTGATGACCTTGAGAAAACAGCACGCCTAGAAGCAGCATCATACGTTCAGTGACATAAAAGAGAAAAAAACATAAAACATTCAGAAAAATGTAAGTGGTTTAACATGTCTGTAGTACACAGATACCAACATACAGAAAACAGAAGATCAGGTAGAGATGCTAAAAGGCCAGATCTCCAAAATCTCTGTTTTTCATACTAGGATATTTGGATTTTTTCCCTAAAAACACTGAGAAGCTATTAATGGATTTCAAGGAGGGGAATAACACAATCAGATTCATTTAAAATCTGATAACTCT
Source organism: Macaca nemestrina (assembly GCF_043159975.1). Classification (NCBI taxonomy): domain Eukaryota; kingdom Metazoa; phylum Chordata; class Mammalia; order Primates; family Cercopithecidae; genus Macaca; species Macaca nemestrina. The sequence goes on from NC_092127.1 coordinate 170,755,007, forward strand.
GGTGACAATAGAATGGGATGATGGCAATTCACCAGATCCCTCTGGTGACAGTGGAATAGGATGGTGGCAAGACTGAGAGACACAGCTGACAGTCAGCCTGGCAGCACTCAACAGACCATGCCTCTAAGGAACAGAAACGGTAGATGATGAGACCACTCTAGGGTTTGGTGTTTTGCCAAATTGGAGCAGCAGAGGAAAGACAGGAGTTGAAGTTATGGCAACAGTGATCCATTTCTTCACATGAAATTTTATTTCCTTTAAAGTATGACTCAAGGCTATTACAAATCTAATTTAGAGTAACTGTGAATTCTGAACTCGTATTACCTGTTCTAATGTCTCTTTTCGTTTTTAGTTGTTTACCTTCTAGGTTAATTCAGCACATGTGATCATTTTAACTCAAATTAGCTGGCCTATATTTATTTTAAAATACTCAACTTGCTAAAAAAGGTTTGTGCCTAAAATTATAATGGTTTCAAAGGCAACTGCTACTAATATTGTTCTCCTTTGCTTATATTTTAGATACTTTCTTTAGCTACCCCAAATGCCCCAGTGCACATCAGGTACTCCATACTAGTACATCTTCCTCATCTAAAGAGAATTCACTCACTAATTTAAACATGAAATGGAGAGCCTATAATATGTCAGGCTCTGTGCTTGGTGCTGGGCACACAAGGCAACAACTAAGACAAATGTTCTCCCCTCAGTGCCCTTACCTTGTGTTAAATGCAACATGGTGTGATATAGCTTTTGAGTATTATATGCTAATATATTATATTGTTAACAGCAGCACTTTGCACTGAGGGAAAAGGAACCAGTTGCAACAGAATGAGACCTAACCCAAGTCAGTTATCAACACCATTATTAAATTCCACCTTGTTTTCCTGTAACTAGAGCCAAATGCTCAGTATGGTTCTACAGAAATAAAGTAAAATGAATTAAAGTTATTTCATCCATTAAGAAATATCTACTACAGGCTGGGCACAGTGGCTCAGGCCTGTAATCCCAGCACTTTGGGAAGCTGAGGCAGGCGGATCACCTGAGATCAGGAGTTCGTGACCAGCCTGGACGACATGGCGAAACTCCATCTCTATGAAAAATACAAAAATTAGCCGGGCATAGTGGCACGCTCCTGTAGTCCCAGCTACTTGGGAGGCTGAGGCAGGAGAATTGTTTGAACTTGGGAGGCAGAGGTTGCAGTCAGCCAAGATCATGCCACTGCACTCCACCCTTGGTAACAGAGTGAGACTCCGTCTCAAAAAATATATATAAATAAAAAATAAAAAAGGAAGAAAATTATCTACTACATTTTAGAAACCAATACTATTTTATCTTCATAATTTATTCCCTGCAACCCTGTATGGGGCAGATAATATCTCTATTTTCCAGATGAGGATATAAGACTCATGAGTAACTTGCTTAAGATCACACTACTAGAAATAACAACTGGGATTCTAAGTATTCACAACTCCAAATCCATGTCCAAGTGTCAGTATAACGAACATAAATGGGTCAGTGTCACCAGCATCAGAGAATTAAGTATCGCTATCATAGATATTGCCAGGACCTGGCTGAGAAGCTCACTGCACCAAGAAGCATAAATGTGCCCCGTGGAAGGAGATCATCAGACACTTGTGGAATACTACTCACAATCTAGAATACAGATCTATATGTCCTGCCTTACTTTTCCTTTAGATAATCTATCTCCAATTCACACTCCCCTTGAACAAACCATTATATTAAGTATATTATATTGTATCATAACTTTTGTATCATAACATAAACTTAACTATTGTATCATAACATAAACTTGATTGAGAACATGCATTGTATTTTTTATTCTCAGTATCTACCACAGTGACATATTTGTCAAATGGTTAAGTATATGTAAATATTAGAAGCCAAATGAATTAGCTTCTAAATACAATTCATTTATGTAGCAAATATCTAAATGGCAGAGTCTAGGGTACCTTTTGTGTACCCAGGTAAAAATAAATGAAATTAAAGATGGCAGATGCAATGACAGATACACAAACACACAATGGTGGCAAAACTAAGGGAATAGTCATGTCTACTTGCACAGCAAGAAAGGCTTCAAAGAGAAAGTGACATTTACATTGATCCTTGAAAGATGAGCAAGTGTTCTCTAGGAAGACAGGTATAGGCAAGAACATAAGTTAATGATTATTATATAACAAAAGTTATAGTGATAATAACTATCAATATGGAGCATCCTTGTATTTATATTGCATAAAATATACATATATAAAAATTAAGTGTTACACATTTCACTTTGCCTACAAAGTAGGCATTATTCCCATTTAATTAGATAATTAACAGAAAAAAGTATAAGCGAAGGCCAGATTATGGAGGGATCTACAGATTATCCTAAAGGAGAAAAAAAGTTAATAAATTATTCACTAAAAGCCCTAACTTGCAGTTTCCTCCATGTGCAAAGCTCTTTCTCCCAGATATATCCATGGTTGGTTAACTCCTTTCATTCCAACTTAAATGATCCTCCTCAGAGGCCATCTTATTTCCTTATCTAAAATAGCCTTCTCCTTCACTCTACTTGTTTTTCTTAATAGTGCTTTACCACAGGACAGTATATGAGCTGATTCATTTGCTAACTAACTCTCCCACCATAATGCAACCACGAGATCACAGGCTTTGTTCTGATCATTCCTCTTTGCCCAGTGCCTACACCAGCATTGGCACACCATAAGTGCTCAAAATACATTTGTTTACTAAATTACTTACCTAACTGGACTTTCAATATAAATATATCTGTTTACTAAATTACTTACCTAATTGGATTTCCAAAATGTTTGAAAGAAAAAAACTTTCCAAGAAATAATTTGGCTGATTAGAAAAGCAGGCTGGAGAAATTAACAAAACTCACCTTTTAACACTGAATTTAAACCTAAGTAGTTAATAGAAATCTAATAACATTACTATTCTGCTTAAAACTATTCAGAACTCCCCAGGCCTAAAGTAAATTCTATTGACTGTCAAATATTATTGTTTAAATACTTATTGAACAAAATATGCAACATACCATGCAAAAATAACCAAGGGGAAACTTTAAAATATTTAAGACAGTCAGTCCTTAAGGCTCTTATACTCTAGTAATAAAGTGAAAACTCCATGAAGTCAAAAATAAAACCTGTTTTTTTTTTTTTTTTTTTTTGAGACGGAGTCTCGCTCTGTCGCCCAGGCTGGAGTGCAGTGGCGCGATCTCGGCTCACTGCAAGCTCCGCCTCCCGGGTTCACGCCATTCTCCTGCCTCAGCCTCCCGAGTAGCTGGGACTACAGGCACCCACAACCGCGCCCGGCTAATTTTTTGTATTTTTAGTAGAGACGGGGTTTCACTGTGGTCTCGATCTCCTGACCTTGTGATCCGCCCGCCTCGGCCTCCCAAAGTGCTGGGATTACAGGCGTGAGCCACCGCGCCCGGCAATAAAACCTGTTTTATTGATTACTATACAATATTACAATGTATAGTTACTATATGTAGTATACTATATTGCTATATATAATTACTACTGTTATACATCTTATATGTAAATTACTATTGTATGTTACCAAATCTAATACATAATTTGCCTGACTTTTACATGTAAGCAATTGCATTTTCAGTGACCTTATGAAAGTGAAACTGAATTTTGGTAATTGGGAGTAGAAAAAGGGAAAACAAGAATAAACACAAACAGGAAATAAGATGAGCTCTGGAACCCACAATAATCACAGACTGGCTAGCAGGTTAGTTCTCAACTGAGAGTGGTAAGGCCTCCTCCCTGCTCACTCACCCACTCTCAGCTGCTACTGGTGGTCAATGGTGGGGGTGTTGTGGAGAGCAAGAATACTGAGTTAACTGCCATGCCCAAGCCTGACAAGTCCCACACAACAAAGAACTGTCTTCTGCTATACCAACAGTACTCCCCAGTGGAAAGAAGAAACACTGGCAAAAGACAGGTGGAGCAGCAATCAAAGGTGAATGTGTCAGTTTCATATTTAATCTACAGCATATGTTTACTACCGAAGAATGCCTATCACAACAGTCTAGGCAGGAAGTAATAAATATAAACTACAGAAATGATAGTGGGGATAGAAGGAAAAGATCATACTGAAGTGAGAACTAAATATATTAAGAGAAAACAGACAAATATGACTGGCATTTTCAGGCCTAAAAGTCATCCTAGGTAAAACAAAGGTACATTTTCACCTATCTGGCTGAGCCACACCAAACACAGAAATACAAATTGCATCAAATGCTATTCCCTTTGCCTTCACTAGAGGAACAAATATGCCATATTCTATACTTTGTCATCCTAGTCGATATATGGGGGCAATACAGTTCAGAAACTTAAAAAAGTAAGAGCTTAAGAAAGAAATCAAGCTGAAAAAAGTGAAGTCTTCAGAGCTAGGTTCCCTCCTGAAATATTATTTAAGTCAGCAAATTTCATGTAGAAAAGAACAACTAAGAAGGGGAGCCAGGTGACTCAATCACAAACCAAGGACTGCAGCCCGCTAGCCGTGTTTAACAGCACATGCCGCCAAGAACTTGGCTTACCACGCTGGCAGCTATTTAGTGAATCTCGTGATTAGGATTTCCCTAATTACTACCACTAAGAGAACTTTTTAAATAAGTATTGTTTGTATTTAGTACTTCCACTAATCGCTCATGCATTTATCAAATGAAATACTTCAGTACTTCTAATATTCAATATGAGTATTTTCAGAGTAAATTCTCTAGAAAATTTTCAGGTGTCATTTTTCAATATACCAAAGACCTGATTCAAACTCAAAAGGAGAGTGAGTAATGTCTTCCTTCTCTTCTGATACCCTCTCTAGGGCAAAGTCTATTCCATATTCCTAGTATTCCCTTATATTTCCAGTATCTAGCATACTACAAACACCTAGCACATACTAGGACTAATGGTTATTTCTCCAAAAAAAGTAATGCATAAATAATAAAAGTTGCTGCATATTTTTTAAGATAAAAATGAGTTTCAGCCTTTTATACATGTTACCTGTTACATGATGATAGGCATTCAAAAAATACTAACATTTTTTGAGAGCATATATTACATGCCAGAACAACAAATGAGAAAGGGAAAGTTGTAACTGGATTAGGTATACTAAATGCTATATCAGGAATGCTATAAAAATGCAGGCAAAGGACTCTACAGAATCTCTGATACCTACTCAAACTTTTGAAAAGTTCAACAATTAAAGGAGAAAGACCTTACCAACAGAAGGCTGAGAAACCATTGCAGATGTTCTATAATTATGGCTTAAGTACTATTCTGAACAGAAAATACAGACCTTTGGTGAAAACGCCTTCTGACTGATGGCTGCCTCTTAGAACTCTGAATCTCTGTAATCACTCACTTTTCATAAAAAGTACCTGCTAATTTACCTGGACCCTAGCAAAAATAGTTTCCCCTGATTGTTAGCTAAAAGTTCCCCTAAATAATTGCTAACTTCATCTATACCTTTCAAATGTTTTATTTCATTTATTTTATTTTATTTTTATTTATTTATTTATTTTGAAACAGTCTCACACTGTTGCCCAGGCTGGAGTGCAGTGGCGCATTCCCGGCTCATTGCAACCTCCACCTCCTGGGTTCAAGCGATTCTCCTGCCTCAGCCTCCTGAGTACCTGGGACTAGAGGCACCCACCACCACACCTGGCTCATTTTTGTATTTTTAGTGAAGACGGGGTTTCACCATGTTGGCCAGGCTGGTCTCGAACTCCTGACCTCAGGTGATCAGCCCACCTCAGCGTCTCAAAGTGCTGGGATGACAGGCGAGAGCCACTGCACCCAGCCCCAAATATTTTAAACAGACTATCATACAAAACTTAATTCCTTAGGTCCCTTCCCACTTTCCAGAGACATTTAAAAAGTTATATTCTGATTATTTCATTTCTACATATTTCCCCATCTGTACCCCACCACGCCACCACCAAGCAACCTAAATTCCTGCTAATCTCAGAGCCTTTCTAAAGGTGGGAACCAGAAGGCAATGCCTCTGCCTCAACAGCTGTCTTATTAATATGCAATTCATTTACTAACGCACTATATCTAAATAAACAAGTAGGTGTATTCATACAGCTGTATTTATCTCTATATTCACTGACAGCTATCTAATTTTTTTATTTTAGTTTGTTTTTTTGTTTTTGGTTTTTGTTTGTTTGTTTTTTGAGACAGAGTCTCACTCCATCGCCCAGGCCAGAGTGCAGGGGCATGATCTCAGGTCACTGCAACCTCTGCCTCTGGGGTTCAGGCAATTCTCCTGCCACAGTCTCCCATGTAACTGGAATTACAGGCACTCACCAACGTGCTCAGATAATTTTTGTATTTTTAATAGAGATGGGATTTCACCAAGTTTGGCTAGGCTGCTCTTGAACTCCTGACCATAAGTGATCCACCCAAAGTGCTGGAATTACAAGTGTGAGCCACCATGCCCAGCCAGCCAGTTTTCTAATTTTCTCCACTGTTTTATGCTATAAATTCCTAGAAAACAGTAATGTTTCTGTATGTAACATTGTAGTATCTGTCATATCTTAAAAACAGTTGACTATGTACAAAAAAAGAAAGTAACCAGGTGCATGCAAATTTCTTGACTCCTGGTTTCCAGGGATGCTATTGAAAATGTAATGAAAAATATCTTAAGCAAAAGATTTGGGTGTGCACATATATAGAATCACAGAAGGAATTCCCAACTTCTCTCCAAAGATCAGAAAAATCTCATTGACTTATACAAGGGAAACCAAAGTGACCAAAATAATCAAGAACCAGGATTCCAGGCAGCACTGGCCCTTTTGAGACCATGCTACTAACATTTTCATTAACAATGTTATAAGGACAGAGAAGTGAAAGAGCTTTGCTTATTTCTATGTATTTTGTGTTGTTTTGGAGGGCAGAATATGGTAATTCCAAGCTACAACCACAACACTGTGAATGTACACGGTGCTACTGAATTGTACGCTTAAAAATGGTTAAAATGATCTATTTTATGTTATGTATATTTTACCACAATAAAAGCTACAAACACACACAAGTTACAGTGAACAAAGATGATTAATACTATCTTAACTATATCAACACTACAGAAATAAAGAGAATATTGTTGTTAGTTCCAGGCACTGATTCAAGTGCAATACACTGTTTTACTTAACCTCTCAGTACAAGAACCTTTAACAACAATCATGCAAAATAAAATACGTACCACAATTTTACAGATGAGAAAGGTTGAATACTCTATAGAGAAAAAAATAACTTTCAGTTCATTCTCACCCTGCCACTTACTATATAACTTCGGGAAAGTTATAACGACTTTGCCTTAATTTCCTTACCTGTAGAATTGAAATAATAGCACCCTTGCAAGGCTATTGTTAGAATTACATGACATATCTATGTATAAAACACCTAACAGAGTATGGCATATATTTGTAACTCAAGAGATAACTAAATACTATCATGGAAAGAGAGTAGCAAGGTGCCTACAGTAATTAGTTAATAAATGACACAGTCGGAATTCAATGCTTAGTCTCCTGAAATCTAAGTCTAGCTTTTTATTATATTACTGTTACCTTAACAGTTATCAAAAATATATTTTATTTTCCTAAGAGACAAGGTATCACTCTGTTGCCAACGCTGAAGCACAGCAGTGCAATCAAAGCTCACTGCAGCCTCAAATGCCTGGGCTCAAGTAATCCTCGTGCCTCAGTTTCCCAAAGTGCTAGGATTACAGGCATGAGCCACCATGCCTGGCCCAAAAATATCATTATTTCATTTAGAATGAAAATGAGACTTTGTTCTAAATCTTTTGACAGATTCCAAAACCAAATATAGTCTAAAATACAGAGAGAGAGGATAAAAGCAGAAATAGAGCATTTACTGTATTACATATAACAATGACTGTGGCCAGGTGCAGTGGCTCATGCCTCTAATCCCAACACGTTGGGAGGCTGAGATGGGTGGATCACTTCAGGTCAAGAGTTCGAGATCAGCCTGGTCAACGTGGTGAAACTCTGTCTCTACTAAAAAGACAAAAATGAGCTGGGCATGGTAGCATGTGCCTGTAATCCTAGCTACTTGGGAGGCTGAGGCTGGAGAATCGCTTGAACCTGAGAGGTGGAGGTTGCAGTGAGCCGAGATCGCATCATTGCACTCCAGGCTGGGTGACAGCAAGACACTGTCTCAAAACAAACAAACAAACAAACAAACAAAATGACTGGGTGCTTTACTTGATTATCTAATTCAAATGCCGTGTTAGTCTCAGACTACCACTTCTCATGATGACTAAACCAAGGTTCTCATAGGAAAAGTAATTTGCCCAAGGTTAAACACCTGGTTAACTGTTTTGCTGAAATTCAGCCCAGGTCTGTCCAAATCCAAAGAACTCTATCTTTCCCTATATCTCACAACCTGTCAAGAAAAAGGTTTTCTAGTTTTAAAAATACCCAAAAAAGAATATCCTGAAAGTAAATTCCAAAACAGGAACTCTAAAAGCAGGTTCATTAAAGCTATCACTTCCTAGAAGTATAACCTCCAAAGCACTCTTTTTCAAAAAGGAAATGCTCATTTAAGACTTAAGTGTTGCTATGTGTTTATTGGATTTTTTTTGAACAATTATTTTAGAAAGTTCTTAATGTTTCTAAGTGAAAACATTTCCAACTAAGAAGCAGAGTCCCACCAATTTGGTCTCAGCTACAAAAATGGGTAATTCTCCTTCCATGTACTGTTCCAAACTAACAGATTTACAAAGCTATGCTACAATCATAAGGGAAGAGGGGAGAACCAGACATATGTGCACTGTGCCAACGGCATAGCAAGGGAAATGAGGCCAGACCAGGGACTTGATGTTCAGTGATATTTGTAAATTAAGTATTTTTAAGTTGGGACCTGCTTATACAACATGTAAAGAAACAACCAACCAATCCCTTTTCTCATGAATAAACCTCCAAAAATAGAAAGTCTCTATTTGTTTTTGTTTTGTTTTGTTTTGTTTGGGTAGAGGGAAGTCTTAAAAAACCCTTCCATATTAAAGTTACGATAATTTAGCTTCCAACACACAGGGCTCTAAAGTAATGAACAGTTGCAAAGTGTACTGAAATCTTCATTGATAATTAAAACATCAAAGCAGAAAACATAATTATGTCTCTCAATGCTAAAGAAACTATCTTCCAAGTTCTTTTTTTTAATAGCCTCTTTAAGACATCCAAAAGCAAGAGAGAGAAAATGGAGACTTCAGTACTTGTTAACAGCCTGCAAAAAGCCTCACGCAAAAGCTGAATCAGGCAAAGTATCTGTTTAATAGTTTATGAGAGAAGTGACAGCTAACTCTTAAGATCACTAACTTCATTCTTCACTATGGTTCTTTCTACCTATCCTTTTTCACATGATTTTTTCACACCATATAGTTCTAACTATATGTTCTAAGCACTATATAGTTCTAAGTATTTACTTCAACTCTTCCATGATAATGATTTAGGGACTCACTCTCTCTCAACATCAAGTTTTACTGAAGATAACACTAAAAACAATGAAATAATTGAATTAATACATCAAAATATATGCATATAAGTTAATATTGCCCTTCCTATTCAAAAAATTCTCCTTAGGAAGATATCCACACTTACTCCAACAACTCAGCCACTATCCCAAATGCCTGACATTCATTAAATACCCCAATTACACCAAAGCACTTGCAATGTTTTCTACATATTCTTTTTATTTATTTATTTATTTATTTATTTGAGACAGAGTCTCATTCTGTCGCCCAGGCTGGAGTGCAGTGGCACAATCTCAGCTCACTGCAAGCTCCGCCTCCCAGATTCACGCCATTCTCCTGCCTCAGCCTCCTGAGGAGCTGGGACTACAGACGCCTGCCACCACGACCGGCTAATTTTTTTGTATTTTTAGTAGAGATGGGGTTTCACTGCATATTCTTAATAATAGCATAATTGCTTACATTTAGTGTGCCTTTAAGCTTTGGAAACTGCTCAGGCAATAAATCTACAAATATCATTTCCAGTTCAAATGAGGTATCACGTGCTAGGAGAGAAAAAAAGATATTCTCATGTGTTCCATAAACTATAAAATAAATTCCAATTCATTAGCCCTCAAATTTACTTTCATTTTACATTTTTTGGAATATACTATTAATATCTTAAATTTTTTTGAGATGACACTGCATCTTCATTATGGTCACACTAGCCCAATCATTGTATCACCTATTGCTGAAACATTGCAATAGCTTTAAAAAAAAAAAAAAATTTATTTTGGGTTCATGGATACATCAGCAGGTTTGTTACACAGCTAAACTGTGGGTCACAGGGGTTTGGTGTACAGATTAGCAGAATACCCAGGTAATAAGCAAAGCATCCAATAGGTGATTTTTCAGTCTTCACCTTCCTCCCACCCTCCACCCTCAAGTTGACCCACTGTCTATTGTTCCCTTCTTTGTGTCCATGTGTACTCAATGTTTAGCTTCCACTTATAAGTGAGAACATACAGTATTTGGTTTCCTGTGTCTGCATTAGTTCGCTTAGGATAACAGCCTCCAGCTCTACCCATGTTGCTGCAAATGACATGATCTTGTTCTTTTTATGGCTGCACAGTATTCTATAATCTTAATTTTTAAAAAATAATGACGTAAAAATAACTTCATAAGTTTCTGGATTAAAGACATAAAACTGGCCATATATATATATTTTAATGTCTATATATTTATGTGTATATGTGTGTGTATATATACATACACATAAATTGCCAACTAAACCAGTTATTAACAGTTAAACACAAGAACAATATAAGATACAGTAATCCCTTTTATCTCATACATTTTCCAAAATGCTATTTTCTCAGTGTGAACTAAAAGTAATGCAAGTTTTTGATGTATGTGTTCTGTTCAGTTCAACTACATTCCCACCTAGAATACTACCCGGCACATAGCACTCAGTAAGTATTTACTGAATAAATAAATCAGTATAGAAATGTAATACATGGCCACGGATGTAGCTGATTTATATTTTTCTGTGTTAATTATGCTACAAAATTTTCCCTTTTTATAAGCAACAATCAATAAAACATGACCAAGACTGTAAGAAAGGACTAAGCACATTAGTTGACAGCAACTCCATTCCTAAAATTGCTCAGACCAAAAAAATCTTTCTTGATTATTGTT